>NW_006198360.1:362615-399224 GCF_000334495.1 Tupaia belangeri chinensis | reverse complement strand
CTTTCTGTCCCTCTGTCTCTCTCTGTCTGGTGAGCGCACATGCCCTATAGCAAAAACCTCTCCAAAAAAAAAAAAAAATGCACACAACAACAAACACCTCATTTTAAGGGATAAGACAATGCTGAAGGTAATATCCACTATAGCAGACTATCTGTAACAATTTATAGAGAAAAGAATTGAAGAAAACCAATAATTAACAGCAGAAACTATAGCCAGTACCATAGATATCCCACAACTGGTTCAGCTAACACCAATCTGACTGAAAAATTAAAGTAGAACAAGCTTTCTGCTCAATAGGTACCAAAACTGTTAGGCCCACCAGATCAGCTATAGACAAGAGAAGAGCTCTGGATGGAAATTTGCAATGAGTGGGATCAAGGTCCTCAAGTATTTCTCTAAAGAACTGTAATAGGAGATAATATATTGCTATGCCAGGGTGATCCTGAAGAGAGCACAATCAAAGCAATGGACCAAGAACTTACATGTGGTCCGGTCAACAAAAAAGCAGACTCATCAAGAGCAAGGATATGGCAACAGGTTTTGGGGATGCTTGAGGCTTTTTTGTTTGTTGACTTTTTGGAGGGCCAAATAATAAGCATCTGCTTATTATGAAGGTGTTTTGAGAAAATAACTCAACATTTTTGCAGAAAAACATCCAAGAGGGCCAGCAAGTGGCATGGAGACTGAAGTGCTCTATCTCACATGATTGGCTGTGTGGTTCAAATCCTGGGCCTGGTGGCTTTAATATCACACTGGATATGTGTGTTTGCCCAAAATCCCAAGAGGGGATAGAGGAGAAAGGACTGCTGTGTGGGAGTCATCCCCTCTAGGATGTGATTTCTCACTTTCTCTCTCTGGCAAGAGCACACATCCTTTAGCAAAAACTAAAAAAGAAAAACATCTAGGAAAGCACACCAGAGAATTCCTCCCCAAGACAAAACTCTTGCTCATTCCTCTCACCAAACAAGGGCAATTTTGTGTTGGCACTTTCTGACTTCTTTTTGTGTCTTTATCTTACAAAATCTCTAAAGGACACACACATCTGTCTTCAGTTAATATACTGCACTAACATGGTTAAATTCTCAGGATCCTCTGTTCTTTAAGGTGGAACTAAATGGCTAGTATTATTTTTAAAAGTGTCTTGACAGGCCAGCAGTGGCAAGGTGGTTAAGGTGTTGGACTTCCACATGGCCAACCACGGTTCAAGTCCTGAACTCAGAAAGTCATGCCAGGCACATATGTATGTCTTCAGTTAATATACTGCACTAACATGGTTAAATTCTCAGGATCCTCTGTTCTTTAAGGTGGAACTAAATGGCTAGTATTATTTTTAAAAGTGTCTTGACAGGCCAGCAGTGGCAAGGTGGTTAAGGTGTTGGACTTCCACATGGCCAACCACGGTTCAAGTCCTGAACTCAGAAAGTCATGCCAGGCACATACGTATGTATACCTAAAATTCTGAGAGGAGAATGAAGAAGGGACTGCTGCATGGACATCCCCACTGGGTGGTAATTTCTCACTTTGCCTCTCTCTGTCTCTGTCTCTGGTGAATGCAAGCGCCCTATGGCAAAAACATTAAAACAAACAAACAAAAAAAACCAGTGTCTTAATGTCTTGAACTTGATGGAACTAGCTGATAAATACAGTTTGTACTTTTTAATTCCATTTTTCCACAAACTGTTTGAAGTCTCCTTGTAAGCAAGGTTGCAGGATACAAGGTCAATATATAAAAATCAGTTATGCTTACAACATATAATTAGAAACTGAATTTTTAAAAAAATAAGTATTTAATTTTATTATTATTATTATTATTATTATTTTAAATTTGTTATAAGAACACATACACGGACCAGAGACAGACAGAGAGAGAGAAAGTGAGAAAGCAAGCCACCAGGTTCAGGACTTGAACCATGGTCAACCATGTGGAAGTTCAACACCTTAACCACCATGCCATTTGCCAACCCCAGGAACTGAATTTTTAAAAACTGATTACAACCATGAAAACAAAGACTTAAGAGATAAAGTGACAAAACTGACACAAGATATAGAAGACCTATGCACTAAAAACATGAAAATATCACAAAGAGAAAACTAAAAGCAAACCAAACAAGTGGAGCACCGTACCTGCCATAGGCTGAAAACGCTAAAGAGTGTTTAGAAATTCTTCTCAACTGGGGAACCAGCAGTTAGCGTAATGGCTATGTTGCTGGACTCCACGTAGTCGACCGCCGTTCGCGTCCCAGACCCGGTGGCTTAAAACTCACGCCGGGCACGTGTGCATGCATGCCTAAGATCCCGAGAGGAGAATGGAGGAGAAGGGATTGCAGCGTGACCATCCCCCCTAGGGGGTGATTTCTCGCTTTCTGTCTCTATGTCTGTCTGTCTGGCGAGCGCACGCGCCCTATAGTGAAAAATCTCCCCCCCAAAAGAAATTCTTTTCAACCATTTCTAAGAGTTTGTAATCCTAACCAAAGTTTCAATCAGACTCCCCCCCTCCCATAAAAATCAACAAACTGATTCTAAACTGCATAAAGAAATGCAGAGAACCAGGTTGGCAGGTGGTATGGTGGTTGGGGTACTGGACTTTCACATGGCCAGTCATGATTCAAGTTCTGGACCTGGTGGTTTGTTTTCTCACTTTCTCCGTGTGTGTGTGTGTGTGTGTGTGTGTGTGTGTGTGTGTGTGTGTGTCTCCCTCCCTCCCCTCCCCCTCAGGTGAGTACAGACACCATAGAGCAAATTAAAATATTATTATTATAAATAAATAATTCTTAAAAAAAAAAAAAAGAAAAAGAAAAAGAAAAACACAGAGGACCTAGAACAGGCAGAACAACTCTAAAAAATAATTAATTTTGCTGGCCCTATAGCCTTAGTGGTTAAGGGAGCAAGATCCCACAGGGCTGACCACAGTTCAATTTCTAGCCCCAGTTACTTGAAAAACACACTGGGTGCATGTATGTGAATGTCCAAAATCCTGAGGGGATGGAGGAGAAGAGATTATGATGTGGCCATCCCTGCTGGGTGTACTTTCTCACATGTCTTCTTTCTCTTTCTTTCCCTCTCTTTCTCTCCAGAGAGCACATGTACTCCAGAATAAATGGAAAAGAAACAGAAAAAAAGAACTATTCATACATATATCATAGAAAAATTTCAAAATAAGGTCACTGAGTGAAAGAAATCAGATCTTTCTCCCTCCCAGAAATCAGACATTGTATGATTTAATTTATATAAAGCTCTAGGGAAGGTGAACTATGGGGACAAAAGGCACATCAGCGGGACCAGCAGTTAGTGTAAAGGCTATGTCACTGGACTCCCATGTAGTCAACTGTGGTTCGAGTCCTGGATCTGGTGGCTTCAACTCATGCTGGGCGTGTGGGCGTGCGTGCCCAAGAGAGGAGAACGGAGGAGAAAGGATTGCGGCGTGGCCATCCCCACAGGGGGTGATTTCTCGCTTTCTGTCTTTGTCTCTGTCTTTCCAGAGAGTGCACGCGCCCTATAGCAAAAACCTCTTAAAAAAAAGGCACAGCAGCAGCAGCTACCTGAAAAGGGCCAGTAGGCAGGAAAGCCACTAGGGGCACGAAGAAATTTCTAGGTGGTAGACAGGTTAATGGTCTCAACTGTAATGATGGTTCCACAGAGGGACACATGTCAACAGTTACCAACCTATACAGTTCAAATTCATGCAGTTTATTGTATGTTAATTATATCTCAAAAATGTTTCTACAGGACCAGCAGATGGCACAATGGTTATGTCATTCAACTTCCATGCAGTTCGAGCCCTGAACCCAGCAGCTTAAAACACATTGGGTGGTGTATGTGGGCATGCACAAAATCCTGAGAGGATTGTGGAGCCCCCCCCTCCCTCCAGGGGGGTTGATTTCTTGCTTTCTGTCTGTCTCTCTAGCGAGCATACACACCCTACAGTAAATATCTCTCTTTGAAAAAAAGTTTCTAAAAAACCATGAGGCAATTATCCCTACTGGACCTATCCATTCCAGGAGTCATGTGTTCAACAGCTTTAAATGATCTCCGCAGGTCAAGACACGCCAGCTTTTCTTCTGTGGTTGACCCCAAATATATTGCTTTCCATCCTAAAAAGTACCCGGCCCCCCCCAAAAAAAAACATTGCTTTACAATCATTTTTCTCTTTCTAGATTAGAAATTTGCGAGCTTTTTCTGTAAAGGGCCAAATCATAAATATTTTTGGCTTTGTGGGCCATGTGGTTTCACTCACAACTTTTTTCACTCAACTTTGCTGTGGTAGCAAAACAGCAGTGCAGTCATAGACAACACATGCAGGAATGGTCATGGCTGTGTGCCAATGACACTTTATTTGGGCTCAGCCTCAGTGGCACAAGTGGTAGTGTGCTAAATTGCAGTGCTGGAAGCCACATGGCAGACCATGGGTTTGGGGCCTGAGTCAAACCAAAAACACGCTGAGTGCATGTGCACCCAAGATCCTAAAGAAAGGAGATCACAGTGGTGAGACCCTCCTTAGACTAACCTCCCCCACATCCCCCACACCACTCCATGCACACACCCGTGCTTTCTCTCATGAATAAAAACAAACTTAAAACAATACACACACACAAACACACACACACATACATGAAAGCTAATAAACAAAGCTGAATTTGGCCCAGAGCCTTAGTTGGCGAAGCAGTGTTTAGGGGTTAGCCAGATGGGGTTCCTGGAGCAGCAGCAGCAACCACATCACCTGGGAACTTGTTAGAAATGCGTATGCTCAGTCCCTACCACAGATCTAAGAATCTGAAACGCTGATGCTGGAGCCCAAAAGAGGGTCATTTAATAATCCTGCTCTATCCCATCTTGGTTGAACACTGGACTATGTGGAAGCACCTCATAAACCAAAACTCAAGTTTGAACCACTGTTCTAGAAAACCAGCAGAATGATGGACTATGAGGGACAAACATGTGGCAAACTTTCTCTAGCCAAAAAGGTATGCCAACACCGCTAGACAGAGGTATTGAGCCACGGGCAGTCCTAAATAAATAATAATTCCACTAACCAAGAGCGCCCAAATGGGGGGAAGGAAAAAAAGAAAGAAAAAACAAGACTTCACCTAACAAATCTCTATTACCAAATGGCTGATCTTGGTTCTTATCCTTTCCTGACTGGCAAGAATTATTTTTTAAAAAACATATCCTAAAATATTTGAGCTCATAATCTTCCTTGACTCTGCATTACCCTTAAGAGAATTTACCTAACTTTAATCATCCTTTGGGGATGATAGAACCTTAGAATCTTAGAATTGGGGAATGTGAATCACTCCCCCAAACATCAACTGAGACCATACTATGCCATAGACACTGATATAAGCATTTAAGGACCATGAATCCTGTGTGTACAAGCACCTGCACAAATGCACTTAGTGCAGGCACATATGTATGCAGACTGAAGCACGTGTGTGTGTACACACCACACACACACAGATTAGGAAGACATTCCTAGAAAACATGCCCTGGTTATCTGGCAATTACTTTTGGTTAAAGTAAAAAATAATTGGCATTACCGTACTTTCCTTTTCTTCTTTCTTTCTTTACTTCTTTAAGATAGGGTCTTGCTGTAAGCAATCCTCCTAACTCAGCCTCCCAAGGAGCTGAGTCTATAGGCACATACTATTGTACCCAGTTGTATTTCTCTCTCTCTTTTTTTTTTTTTGAGAGGTTTTTGCTATAAGGCACATGCACTCGCCAGACAGACAGAGAGACAGAGACAGAAAGCGAGAAATCACCCCTCAGGGGGGATGGCCGCGCCACAATCCCTTCTCTGTTTTCCTCTCGGGATCTTGGGCACACACGCCCACGCACCCGGCATGAGTTTTAAGCCACTGGGTCCAGGACGTGAACCGTGGTCGACTACATGGGAGTCCAGCGACATAGCCATTACTCTAACTGCTGGTCCCAGCCCAGTTGTATTTCTCTTTTTAAGCTGCTCTTAATGCCCTTCCTTTGTCAATGCTTAAAATACCAACACTTACCTAGAAATGTTTGCAAATTCAAAGAAACATGTCAGGAAGATGTAATAACTCAAAAGCATCATAAGGAAGAAAAACAGTTCCTAGATGGAAGTGCAAAAATGCTTCAACCCTATCCTTCTCTTATAAATCATCAAAAGTTCTCAGGACCAGCAGATGGTCTAATAGCTATGTCACTGGACTCCCATGTAGTCAACCATGGTTTAAGTCCTGGACCCGGTGGTTTAAACTCACGCTGGGAGCATGTACATGTGTGTCCCAAGACCCTGAGAGGAGAAAGGAGGAGAAAGGATTGCAGCATGGCCATCCCCCCAAGGGGAGTGATTTCTCGCTTTCTGTCTGTCTCTTTCTGTCTTTCCAACGAGTGCACGCGCCCTATAGCAAAAACTTCTTAAAAAAAAAAAAATCAAAAGTTCTTTGATGAAGAGGAATTGTCTTCAACATGGGGCAGAAGGGAGCTAGGAGAGGAGAGCAGAGACCATGTTGAAGAGCACAGGGTGTGAAGACACAAACTACCGCAGGAGAGATGCTTCAAAAGAGCACTGTCTGCAAGGCAGTGTAAGAACACCTAGTTAACTGGGCCCCCAGGGGCCCACTCCACCACTGCAGAGCAGCAGCGCTTCAGCCTGGATGCAGAATTCCAAATAAGGGGAAAGAGGACCCTTCAAAAGTCGTGGTCTAAAATGAAGTAAATAAAGACTGAAGAAACTGTCAAAAAAAAAAAATAATAATCACTAATATCCGTGACAACAGGAGACAAAATATACCATCCAAAAACTGGTAGAAGCTTTTACAAAAGAAAGAAAAAAGGACATCTTATAAACTAAAATGAAATCACAGAAATTAAAAGTTGTCCGTTGACAAGAAAGTGTGAGATGAAGAAGCTGAGGAAACCACTGAGACATAGGGACCTATGGCAACTGGAGGACCAGCCATCCATGAGGACCGATATCCAACTAGAAGGCTCTTCAAAGGAAAGAAGAGGAATGGGGTCTACAGCAAAGAAATGCTACCAAGGAATCTTGACAACCAGAGACAAAGGCTTCCTGGTGATGAGGCCTAATGAGTACCCAGCAGACAGCCAAAAAAGGCTCGCCTGAAGGCATGTCATGGCAACAGTAGACACTGGATTCAAAAGTATGTCCCAAACGCTCCCCAAGGGCAGAGGCAAGTCACATGCAAGTATGTCCCAAACGCTCCCCAAGGGCAGAGAGAGGCAAGTCACATTCCACGGTCCAAGTCTGGCAGCACCAGACTTCTCCATGGAGGTACTGGAGGCAAAATACTGAGAAAGTGGCCAACCAAGAGTTCTGCTCCTGACCCAACACACACACACACACACACACACAGAGTGAAAAACCAAACATTCAGCCAGGTAGCACTGACCTCCCAAGCACTCATTCACATGACATGTTACAATCACTCCGATGAGAAAGGAACTCAGAATTGGGGGCCCCTGGGAACCAGCAGTTAGCGTAATGGCTATGTCGCTGGACTCCCACGTAGTCGACCGTGGTTCGTGTCCCGGACCCGGTGGCTTAAAACTCACGCTGGGCGCGTGTGCGTGCGTGCCCAAGATCCCGAGAGGAGAATGGAGGAGAAGGGATTGCGGCGTGACCATCCCCCCTTGGGGGTGATTTCTCGCTTTCTGTCTCTATGTCTCTCTCTGTCTGTCTGGCGAGCGCACGCGCCCTACAGTGAAAAATCTCTCCAAAAAAAAAAAAAAAAAAGAATTGGGGGCCCCTGGAGCCCTCACTGGAAAGAAGTACAGAGACAGACCCAGCAACTTTAGCTGAAGGGGGTGGGTGGTGAAACATCTGACCACTGTACCACACAGAGAACTGTGCCAGGAAGCAGGAGACACCACTAGGATGGGGATGGAATAGCCAGGGGTACTGAGAAAGTTTAGCAAATGAGCAAAAAACGAGACTGTTTCTAACTCTAGGAACACAAAGGAGAAAAAATGATCAGACAGAACTTTAGGCCAGAAAGTGGCACAGATGGGAAATGAGGTCAGAACAGTGTGTCCAGACAGGAAATGAGATCAGAAGACAGTGGTCTAGACAGGAAATGAAGTCAAGTGAGAAAGTGGTAGAGACAGAAAATGAGGTCAAGACACATTCAGTATCTAGACACTAAATGAGCTCAGGAAACAGTGGTAAAGACAGGAAACAAGGTTGAAACCCAGACTGGTCTAGACAGGAAATGAGGTTAAGCCAGAAAGTGGTGCAGACCAAAAATGAGGTCAGAACACAATGTCTAGACAGGAAATTAGGTCAGGAAGCAGTGGTGTAGATAGGAAATGAGGTCAGAATACTGTGTCTAGATAGGAAACTAGGTCAGGAAGCAGTGGTATAGACAGGAAATGAGGTCAGAACACTGTGTCTAGATAGGAAATTAGGTCAGGAAACAGTGGTGTAGAGAGGAAATGGGGGTCAGAACACTGTGTCTAGACAGGAAATTAGGTTAGAAAGCAGTGGTGCAGATAGGAAACAGGGTCAGAACACTGGACAGGAAATGAAATCAGGAAACTATGGTGCAGAAAGGAAATAAGGTCAGTGCAGAGTGCTATAGACAGGAAATTAGGTCAGGACAGATTTTTTTAAAAATAATTATTTATTTAATTTTACTTATTCACTCATTCATCCATCTTATTTTATTTTAATTTGACCAGAGCAAGACACAGAGAAAGAAAGAAAGTGAGAAAGCAAGCCACCAGGTCTGGGACTCGAACTGTGGTTGGCCACATGGGAGTGTCCAGCGTCTTAACCACCACGCTACCTGCTGGTCCCAGGACAGATTTTTCAGACAGGAAATGAGACCAGGCCAAGAAATGGTACAGACAGGAAATGAGACCAGGTCAGGAAGCGGTACAGACAAGAAATGAGGTCAGCACAGATTTCCAGACAGGAAATGAGACCAGATCAGGAAGTGGTACAGACAGGTAACAAGGTCAGGACACAGTGTTCAAGCAGAAACGAGGTTAGGACACAGAGTGGTCCAGATAAGAAATGAGGTCAGAAGACACCACCCAGTCATAATAATCAGCAAGAAGAACAGATTTATCAAAACTTAAGATTAGTGTGACACTGGGACAGGCTATTAGAAGAGGCCGCAGGAGGTCTGAAGAGCTGGGCTAGGGGCCAAGAGGCACAGCTCTCCTCACTCAGATATGTGGGCCCCCTCAGGAGAGTACACACAGCACATAAAGTATCTGTGCCAAATAAACATCTAAGTAGGATACTGAGTCTTCACTGTTTTGAGATTTCTGAAATGAGGTAGCATCACTGCAGGACTGCTTGAGGGACAGAGATACAACTAACTAGAAACTGCAGTGAGGGGGTGGTGGTCTGCCCAAGATCCACAGGAAGGAGAGCAGAGCTGCATTCCCCTGCCCTCATCCATCAGCACCAGTACCTTGGGATGCAGGCTGGGCCAAAACGCCAAACAGGTGCATCTAGCCAGGCTACAGCCCTTCCTGTACATGGTAGACCTTCTAGATAGTTCAGAATCAGTATCTGGGATGACCAAGACACCTCAGAGAAGCAACTTCGCCCTAGATCCACTACATCATCCTTACAAACTCATATGGAGCATCTGGACAAATGGATAATGACTAAGAACCACACGGTACAGTTCAAGACAGCTGAACACCTGCGAAGATGTTCAAATACACCACACTAACTGAGAACTGCAATGCTCACCTTCCTCATCCACGTGCCCATGGAGCCAAGAGTCCTGGTTCAGCCTCAGCCACTGCAGTCACTTGCTGTAAGGGCAAGGCCACAGCCAGGCCAATATAACTATCCATGGTCTGGGCAAAAATCACCAGAGCAAACCTACTCAAGCAAACCCCAGCATGCTGAAGAGGATGCCCACACAGGAAGGTATTGTTCCCAGACTTTTTCTCCTATGAGATGAGTATCTAGAACACAGGATGTTCTCTAGCATCAGGGAGCCCTCTGTGGATGGCACTCTGCTCTGAGATGCACACAGACCACTAGAACAGAACCACACCCGGCCATGTGTCACCATAGACTCCTTGAAGCAAGTCTCAGAACAGCTCAGTACATCCCCTCCTGTATGTGCACCTAGCAGGTACCTGAACAAAGGGCTCATGCAAGGTACACATGAAGGATGGGGACACTTGCTCAAGCATCACTGGGTCCTTAAGTGAGCTAGACAATGTGGCTTCAACTCTCGGTCTTCTGCAGAGGGCAGCAGGAAAGGACACAACAGCTGGTATGCAGTACCCACAGGAAGCAACAGCCAGTTCTCGTGTCTTCATCCTTCTAAAGGATCCATTTTCTCCTCTGCTGTGCATCACTAACTGAGAAGACCACCGTGTGTGGGCCTCTTTTACTAAAACCACACATGCTGGGAACATGTCCTCTGGAACCAAGGCAAGGTACCCGACAGAGGCCAGCAGCACCCTGGGACATGACCCATGTGCAGGGAAGGTCTGGGAGAATGTGTGTTTGTATGTCCTATGCCTTCTGTTTCTTTGCCTTTTTTTTTTTCCTGAGAGATTTTTGCTATAGGGTGGAGAGAGAGAGTGAGAAATCACTCCCCCAAGGGAGCATGGCCACACCGCAATCCCTTCTCCTCCATTCTCCTCTCAGGATTTTGGGCACGTGCACATCTGCTTGGCATGAGATTCAAACCACTGGATCCAGGACTCGAACTGCATTCGACCACATGGGAGTCCAGTGCCTTAACCAATATGCTGCCTGCTGGCCCTAGCCTTTTGTTTCTTCATGGTACCTGTTTAGGACAGATCTGTACTTACATGCTCCTCTTGCCCCACAGAAGCCCCAGTTGGGCCCTTCTCTGGGTTGTTAGCAAAGAAGTATGTTAAACTTTGGCCAGCAGGTTGTGTGGTGGTTAAAGGCACTAGATTCCCACATGGCCAACCAGAGTTCGAGTCCCAGACCTAGCAGCTTGCTTTCTCCCTTTCTTTTCTATCTCTCGTCAAATTAAAAAACAGTAATAAATAGATATAAATAAATCATTATTTTTAAAAAGGAAGAAGAATGTCAAACAAAATACAAGGTGCTGGGCCAGCAGGTGACGTAGTAGTTAAGGTGCTAAGCACTCACTCCCACATGGCCAACTGTGGACCTAGTGGCTTGCTTTCTCATTTTCTTTTTCTCTGCGTGTCTTTCTCTGATCAATTAAAATAAATGAATAAATAAATAAAATTAAATAATTATTTATAAATTTTTAAAAATAAAATAAAATAAAAGGTGCTTTCAGGAGACCCTCTTTAAGAATGATCTGAGACACCTCAAGACTGTGGAGCCTGCTCGCTTCTCGTGACATCCACTTTTGATCACTGTGAGTCAGTGTTGGAGATAGTGGCTGCAGCCCACGTTGGGGTGGTCTACATTCAGATCTGGTGAGGCTCTGCATGGAACACTGTATCCATAGGGTAGCTAAAGCCAATTTAATTAAAGCACATTATGAAATACTTATTCCAATTTAACAATCCTCACTCTCTTCTTGTAACATTCAATATTTCCAATCTCCTATGGATATGCTGGAACCACTAGAAGGCTCTTCCAGAAAAGCTGAGTATCAGCCTGGCACTGGCCCTGAGGGAAGAGCCAACACCCTGAGCTGGGAAACAACTGTGGGGGTGCCACGTCCTTTGGAGGCCCAAGGACTTTCCTCTGGAAAGGTCTGAGAGCAAGGTGGCTGTGTTAGGTTGCTGTTCATTTCTCTAGCCCCATCTTCTCTTTCTTTAGGCACTACTCACTGAGCCACTTGTTTTTTGGGTGGTATTACTGTACAGTCAGCTGCTCAAACAGACTAAAGCTCTTGGCAAGGAGAAGATCACATGCCATGCAAGGACCCTGGAGGTACAGTCAGACGGGGCTGAGGGCTCAGGCTGCTCTCCAGCAGCTGGCTGCAGCCCAGCAACAGGACCGACCTTCAGCATATGGAGCAGCCTCCCTATTGCCACTGCCACGGCCTGGGGTACCTGCTCAGGAGCCTGGCCATTATTACAGGGCCCAAGGATTATCAATCAGGGCAAGGTCTTGTCTTAGGACAAACTCCCACTCAAAACTTCCTCTTATTTCTTTTTTTTCTTAGTTTACCAGAGGGCACATGTACTGGTGGGGGGGAGTGGGGGGGGAGAAAGTACACTCAATGGAGTGTGGTCACACTACAATCTCTCTTCCATTGCTTCACCCTGTCGGAATTTCGGGCATGCACGTACACATGCCTGGCATGTTTCTCAAGCTGCCAGGGCCGGGACTCAAACTGTGCAGTCACTCATGTGGATCTGGCTCCCTTAACAACTAGGCCTGGAGCTGGCTTCTCTCATCTTTCTAAAGGAGCTAAAAATAAATCAACCCAGGGAGCCAGCAGGTGGTGTGGCGCCTAGGGTACTAGATTCCCACACAGTCGATCCTAGTTCAAGTCTCAGACCTGGTGGCTTGAAAGTCACCCCAGACACATCTGTATATGCCCAAAATCCCAAGAGAAGAATGGAAGAGAAGGGACTATAGTTTAGTCATCCCTCTAGAGGGTAATTTCTCACTATCTCCCTCTGTCCCTCTCCAACATGCACCCATATCCTATAGCAAAAGCCTTAAATACATACACACACAAAACACACACACACACACACACACTTTCTTTTCCATACAGGACTTATAAAAAACTAAAGTAGGATAAGGTTTGTTTTTAAAATGGCAGGGAAGGGGGGAGAGGCAGTTTAATCCTCAGCATCTGAAGTGTCCATGCCCAGCCTGGCCTCCTTCCCCTCCCCTGAGCCCACTCACCCAGACAGGGCCACGCAGACCTAGGGGGAGATGCTGAGGAGACTTCCCACTGCGGGTATGCAAAGCATGGGCAAGGCATGAGTCTCCACATGTCACACAGGTCTGGGCCATAGTCACTACCAGGAAAAGTGAAGTGTCACTGGAATACAACAGAAGGGGGGCTCCAGGGACAAGGCTAGATAAACCACACTCAGATTCAAAGAACAGGGGGTTGCACAGGGAAAGGAGGAAGCTAAGCAGCTGCTGTAAGTGGTCAAAGAAACACAGAGAAATGGCCAATACCCACGTGCAGAAAAACACTTCACTAGGCTGGCCCTGTGGTCTGGTGGTTAAGGGAGCTGGATCCCCACATAGATAACTATGCGGTTCAAATCTCAACCTTGGCAGTTTGAAGTATACGCCAGACAGGCATGTGTGCATGCATGCCCCAAATCCCAACAAGTAGGAGAAATGAAGATGGGAGTATGGCGTGACTACACCCCATCGGGAGCGCTTTCTTTCCCTCCGCACACACACATGCCCTCTGGCAAATATAAATAAATGAATGTTAAATATACTTCCACTCATGTCCCCAAAAATGTCACTTTGTACAAACACATTTTTGTGACAAAGACTTGTGAATGTGTCAGGTAAATGGGCTTCACCAGTAACACTGTGACAGGTCCCCTCCACCCCAGCATCACCACCTCTGCTGAGGGGAGGACAGCACCCACATGTGGAGTAAATCTCAAAGAGCCTGAACCCTGGAATTCACGTCAGAGGAGATGAGCCACAGTGCTGCCATGAAACACCAGGGCACCTGGGCGTCTTTGGGGACAGCTTTGCTTGCAGCCAACAGCAGGGACCAAGACCCACAGACAGCCAGAATGGACTGGTCATCAAAAAGTGACAATAACTGGGGAACCAGCAGTTAGCGTAATGGCTATGTTGCTGGACTCCCACGTAGTAGACCACGGTTCGCGACCGGACCCAGTGGCTTAAAACTCACGCCGGGCGTGTGTGTATGCATGCCCAAGATCCCGAGAGGAGAATGGAGGAGAAGGGATTGCGGCGTGACCATCCCCCCTGGGGGGTGATTTCTCGCTTTCTGTCTCTAATGTCTCTCTGTCTGTCTGGCGAGTGCACGCGCCCTATAGCGAAAATCTCTCCAAGGAAAAAAAAAGTGACAATAACTGTACAGGGCTCCACTGCAGGAGGGAAGAGAGCAGCAGCAGAAGCAGCAATGGCTGAGGAGCACAGGCAGCACCTCAGCACTCACTGTCACTAAATCAGGCCAAAATTGTGAGGGGACCCTGAACCCGCTAGGGGAAAAGTTCACAGAAACAGAGAGTTTGCACGGTCTAAAGTCTCCCAGAGATTATTTATTAATTACTGAGGGAAAGGCTCTTCTAGCAGGGAAGAGAGTGGCTGCCAGGCTCCTGCCCAACACGTTTCCCGTCCAGTCTCCCAGCACACCTGGGTTGAAGGACAAAGGGCAGCTAAAGGGCTGACTTCCTAGGAGAGACGTTGGTGGAGCCGCAGAACAGGTCCTGGGCAGAAATCAACCGTGGTTAAAAGTTTGTGGCATAAGGCAGCAGAAACAGGATCATGGGCTGCGGGCCAGGCCACAGGTAAATCCACACACCACGGGCTCCCTTGTTTTTAGGAAACTCACACTGGAGAGCTCAGGAGGAGGACTCCACTGCCTGAAACAGGCTCTCAAATGATCAGTGAAAACTAAAGAACAACTACACAGAGAGAGCCCAGGTGGCAAAACATCAGTGAGGGCAGAACTTGGTAAAAAGGAACTCATTGCCTCTTTCTTGCAACTTAACTCTCTAGGTTTGAAGATTTTTCTTTTTTCTTTTTTTTCCCTTCTTTTCTCTTGTTTTCTTTTTTTGGAGAGGTTTTTGCTATACGGCACATGCACTCGCTAGACAGACAGAGACAGAGTGACAGAAAGCGAGAAATCACCCCCCAGGGGGGATGGCCACATTGCAATCCCTTCTCCTCCATTCTCCTCTCAGGATCTTGGGCACGCATGCACGCACACGCGCCTGGCATGAGTTTAAAGCCACCGGGTCCAGGACGCGAACCGCAGTCAACTACGTGGGAGTCCAGCGACACAACCATTTCGCTAACTGCTGGTCCCAAGATTTCTCAAAACAAGTTCATATCATGGGGACAAACAGGTGGCGTGGTGGTTGAAGTGCTAGACATACCCACATGGCCAATCATGGTTCGAGTCCCAGACCTGGTGGCTTACTTTCTCACTTTCCCTATCTCTCTGTGTCTCTCGCTGGTCAAATTTAAATAAGTAAACAAATGAATAAATAAAATCAAATCATTCTTAAAAAAAAAAAAAAAAGAAATAAAAAGTTTGCATCCAAGGGGAGGCAGTAGGCTTACTATAGGCCCATTTCTGCTCCTCTATCAGCAGAGGAAGACAGCATACCTGGGGCACTCTGTGCATGACACTCAGCAAGAATGGATGGATGTCAGGCTCCGAGGATGGCCCAGACCCATGGCCGAGCCTTGGATTGTATGGAAAATTAATGTCCTTTGTATATAGGCCACGTTTAGTGGTTTCTCTAGAACAGGCAGCTGAAGTATCCAACTGACACAGCAGCATGAGGCCCACCTATGTAAAAGTTCACACTACACAGGCCCCTGACCACAAAAACAGACCTCAAACTCCAGCTCCATGATCTAGCACAAGCCAACATGTCAGTGGTCCTGGATGACAGATGACAAGAGGTCGGTGAGCTCCTAGGAAGACCAAGACTCATAAGTCCACCAAGAAGTCACTGCCATAAGCTTCCAAACGACCTGCTCTTTCAAGCTTTCAGAGCTAGCAGCAGCATTAGGAACCAAGCTCCTTCCAAGCAGGTTCTCCACATGCCGCCTCGTCATTTTCTGAAACACTCACCCTGGAGTCAGTGTCACCTCACTCACAAAGCAATGTGACATTAATCAGCCTGTGCAAAACGCTGGCCAATGTCGGGGCAACCGAACCTACTGCCTGAAGAATTATCAGAGCTCATCAGCCTTGGGGCCAGCAGGTAGCATGGTGGTTAAGGGGTGCTGGACTCCCACATGGCCAACCGCAGTTTGAGTCCCAGATCTGGCATCTTGCTTTCTCACTTTCCCTCCCTTCCTCTTTCTCTCTCTCTTACTGTGTCCCCCTCTGGTCAAATTAAAATTAATTAATTAATTAAATTAAAAGTTCAATAAAACAATTCTTTTTTTAAAAAAAAGCCATGAGCCTTGTTCTGAAACAGGGCCTTGGACATCATCCAACAGTCAAATTTAGAGGGAAGTGGTTCCCTTTGCCGGGTACTACCTGGTAGAAGAGTTGTGTGTGGCCAAAACTGCCCACACACGCCCAGTCTGCATGCCAAACCCCAGATGAACATCCTCCACCCGTGCCCCTGGAGCTGTAGGACGGCAATGGCACCAACATCGCAACAGAGAAGGCCAAGTAACTGCCGCGACAAGGCCCATCATCGAGGCCTGTCATCTAAGACACTGCTGGTAAAAGCCAGCCTCTGCCCCAGTCAGACCAGCTACACAGGCCCAAGTCCACTGACAGGCTCACAGTTCATTCCACTGCTTCACGTTTTCTTCTAGCACCTGCTGGAGTCCCTCTCCTGACCAGCTGGCGGTGGGCAGGACCACTGTGCCAGCTTCAGAGTGCCAGCTCACCACCAGCATTCGCATGAGGCTTGGTTCCTGAGCTGGTTCGTTAGGCCCGATGACCCCTTCTGAAAAGGAAAGAGGCTGTAACAGCTAAAAGCTCAAAGCAGGGACCAGCAGTTGACGTAATGGCTATGTCGCTGGACTCTCTTGTAGTTGACACTGGTTCGAGTCCCAGACCTGGTGGCTTAAACTCACACCGGGTGCATGTTCATGCGTGCCCAAGATCCCGAGAGGAGAAGGGAGGAAAAGGGATTGTGGTATGGCCTTGCTTGCTTTCTGTCTCTCTCTTTCTGGGGAGCTCATGCGCTCTATAGCAAAAACCTCCCCCCCCCAAAAAAAAAAAAACCACCTGCAAAGCACTGTGCTAGGCCTTCACAGTTAATGAGGGGATGTGTACCCTCATAACCCCTTAGTATATGGGGAAATCGAGGTCCAGAGACATGCTATAACCCAAGACCAGGGTACAGAACCAGCCAAGCCAGGACTCAGGCCTATGCGTCTGGGTGAGTCCATGCCTTTCACCATTAAGCAATCCTGTCTTTAAGCTCCTAAAAACTTTCACTTGACTAGAAACACTAAAAAATTTTATTGACCACTATTTGCAAACAGAAGATAAGGGAAAGGAAAAGAGTAGATTAAAAATCAAATCTGGGACAGGGACCAGCAATTAGCGTAATGGCTATGTCACTGGGCTCCCACGTAGTCGACCGCGGTTGGCATCCGGAGCCAGTGGCTTAAAACTCACACCGGGCGCGTGTGCGTGTGTGCCCAAGATCCTGAGAGGAGAAAGGAGAAGGGATTGTGGCGTGGCCATCCCCCTGGTGGGTGATTTCTTGCTTTCTGTCGCTCTGTCTCTGTCTGTCTGGCGAGTGCATGTGCCCTATAGCAAAAACCTCTTAATAAAAAATAAAAAATAAAATCTGGGGCCAGCCCTACAGTGGTTAAGGGAACCAGATCCCGTAACATGACCAACCGAAGCTCAAATATCGGCCCAGAGGCTTAGAAACACAGCAGACACGTTGCGTGTGTGCCCAAAATCTGGATGAGACAGAGGTATGGGAAAGGGATTCTGGCATGTTGGTGCAACCACACCCCACTGGCAGGTTCATCCTTCCCTCTCTGGTGAGCACACCGTACTTTCTGGCAATAAAAAAAAAAAAAAAATTCCAGTTACAGAGATGATTTTCTCTTTGCTCTGGGCAAAGTAAAACCACAGCAGGTAAAGCAAGTGCGTGGCCTGAGAGCTTGTCCAACTCTTTCTTTATACCCAAAGACAAAGAGTCACCCTCCCCTCCTCAGGTCAAAGGCTGCCTTGCCTAGGTTCTGGCAGCCAGCCCTTCCTTTTGAATCTAACCAGCATCACCCCCACTGAGGGCCAGGGACCCCAGCAGTATTTGCAAAACAAAAGCAACCCTCCTTTCAAGAGCCACCCCATGGTGACTGCCCTCATGTCCCAGCCCCCCTCATTAATATTCAACAGTTAAGACAAAGCTGGACAAAAGAGCAGAGCAGTCACCTAGCCTGGAAACCGCCTGGGGTCCCAGCCTGTTCTTGATGCGGAGGCCAAGAAGGGGCATTTGGAAATGGCCGCCAGCCGGGCTGAGTCATCAGTTTAGTCAGGGCAATCCTGAGGAAGAGGTCCTGGAGAGCAGCAAGGACACGGTCTATCCTGGTGAAAAGACCGTCCTAGCCAAGAGGGCCCAGTGGCTGCCCCCAGAACTTTCAGAGCTCATCACTTGCAGAGGCAACTGGCCAGGTCCTGAGACTCTAGAGAAGGTACACAGACTGCTCCCTGCAAGGTCCCTAAAAGCACACCCCTTGAGCCTCAGGGCCACAGTCACACTCTTGCCCACCTCTTGCAAGGTGCTAGCCCCAGCAGCAGATGCAATTCGGTTGGGCCACCTGCTGGAAACCAACTACATTGGTTCTTGGTTCACTCAGGACTGAGTACAGCCCTACCTAGAAGCTCTTGCAAGAGTAGCAAGTGGGCTGTGTCTGAGGAGGATTCCAGAAACAGCAACCAGAAGTGAGAGAGGGGACACCGACATCAGAGTGGCCAGTGGTGAGGGTCAGGGCCTAGCCAGCTCTTTTCTTAAAGTCATATTGGACTTAGGCTATGGCCAGCAGTATGCTCCAAGAGGACACCTCTAAGAGTCCAGACACCGAGAACAGGCCCAGGCTCTTTTTCTCTCAAAGTGAAGTCAGTGGGTTGTCCCTCCCCAAGAAGCCAGGGGGAGGGGGCCACACCCCCACTCCAGAGGGACATTTCTACGGGCTGCCAGGAGAATACCTTCCTCTGGGTCCACCATACCACCCACATTTGGGGATGAGGTTAGTAAGGAAGGAATCCCGTAGGCCTTTGTGCGGTGAGAAATACCACTTTTGGCAAGCCCATCATTGCCCTTAAAGAACTTTCTCTAAATCTGGCAAGACACAGACTTGAGAGCAAGAAGGAAGGGGCAAGCCAAGCTTACTGGGCCACTCCTCAGAGCCAAAGCCCTCCTGCTGGCCTCTCCGTTCCCAGCCATTTGTCCAGGCCATGCCCTCTCCAGTTACACACACACATATATATGCACGTACATGCTCATGTACACATGTATACATGTGGTCAGGGCAGCCTTAGGCTAAGTGGGTGAGGTGGGGTCTCCAGCTCACCAGACTGTCTCCGTGGCTGTTGCAGGCCAGGCATGCAGTAGGTGCTCCATTACAGAACAGCATCCACTTTCAGACCTACCTGCTGCCACAAGTCAAAGATATGCTCCCACTTTGAGACTTGCCACCGCAATGACACACAATAGCCCCTCGTCCCTGTAGGCCGCCATCACCTCTGCATCGGGCAGCAGCCCTTCCTGTGAACACTACCAGCCCTGGGCAAAGAGTAGGGGGATAGGACAGAAAACTTGCAGCTACAGGCAGTCCAGCACCGAGGCACATAAGGTCCCTTTTCATAAAGATGAATCCAGCACCGAGACGTTCCTGCCTCCTGTACCACAAAGGGAACAGAGACTGGAGGGCAGCCCTCTAGCAATAGGAGGGTGATTAAACCATGGCGCAGGCAGTGGACCAAAGAGGAGGCAGTCATTTACAATAGTGCAAAGGGACTAATATCCAGAATGAAGAACTACAACTGAATAAAGGGGGAAAACAACAATCTGATTTAAAATGGGCAAAGGACTTAAATAGTTATTTTTCTAAAGAAGATCTACAGATGGCCAATCATCACATGAAAAAATGCTCAACATCACTAATCATGAGGGAAATGCAAATCAAAACCACCATGAGATGCCACTTCATACCCATTAGGATGGTTACTATTTTAAAAAATTGTTGGTGAGGATGTGGAAAAAACACATCTTGTGCACTGTTTGTGGGAATGGACAATGTGCAGCCACTATGGGACAGTATGATTTTTCCTTACAAAATTAAAATTATCATATGGGGTCCAACGGGTGGTGTAGTGGTTGGGGCACTGGACTCCCACATGGGCGGTTCGAGTCCTGGACTCGGCAGCTTAAAACTCATGCCAGGCGCATGTGCATGCATGACCGAAATCCCAAGAGGAGAATGAAGAAGGGATTGTGGCATGGCTATCCCCCAGAGGGGAGATTTCTCACTTTCGCTCTTTGTCTCTCTGGCAAGCGCATGTGCCTTATAATAATAAATCTCAAATAAAAAATTATCATATGATCTGGCAATTCCACTGCTGGGTCCATACCCAAAAGAATTAAAAGCAGGGATACAAACAGGTGTTTGTACGTCCAAGGTCGCCAGAGCTTATTCACAACAGCCACAAGGTAGAGCAACCCAAGTACCCATCAGCCAATGAATGGATAAACAAAACATGCTCTATTCATTTCATGGAATTTTTATTCAGCCTTAAAAGGGAAGAGAGTTCTGACACATGCTACAATATGGACGTAACTTGACAACTTTATGCTAAATAAAATAAGCTAGTCATAGGAAGACAAATACAGTATGATTCCACTTAGAGGAGGTCTCTAGAGTAAACAGATCATAGAAACAAAGTAGAATTGTGGTTGCCGGGGGCTGGGGGAAAGAATTGAGGGTTTGTGTTTACTAGATATAGAATCTCAATTTGAGCAGATCAAAAAGTTTTAGAGATAGATGGTATGACAGCTGCACGGCAATGTTAATATACTTAGTATTACTCAATGATACACTGAACCATGGCTAAAACCTAGCTGTGCTGACGTGATGCACAGGCAGTTCAAGCCAGCACTGAGGACGTTCCATCATGGCACCCCACATATATCACAAACACACACGTGCACAGACATGAGAATACAAGCACATACGCACTAACACGAACACGCACATATGCATGCGCACACAGTATTATGTACACATGCATTGGTGTAATCCCACGACACGTGCACACAGGCAGAGCCATAAGAGACCTGTCAACTACATGCAGTGGTGTCCCTGGACTCCTAAAAGCAGCAGCCGGAAGAGCTGGGTCTGTGACAGCTGGGAACTGAACTGAACGTGAACTGGTTTGACAATTCTCATTCACTTTGCTAGGTATGCTAATGGCATTGTGGTTATGATTTTTACAACTCCATATTTATTAGACATAGATGCTGAAACACTTAGAAATGAAATAATACCTTTTTAAAAAATTGCTTCAAAAATTAGTCGCTTCACATTAAAAAAAAGGAAGTTAGAGAAAATGAGATTAGCATGATGCTGATAACTACTGATTTGGGTGCATGGGTACATTAAACTACTCTTTCTATTTCAAAGTAAGGTTAAAATTTTCACACAGGAATTAGCAGATGGCATAATGGTCACGTCACTGGACTCCCACATGGCTGTCCACGGTTCGCATCCTGGACCTGGAGGCTTGAAACTCTTATCAGGGTCAAGTACATGTGTGCCCAAAATCTGAAGAGGAAAATGAGGAACCAGGGATTGCAATGTGGGGTGATTTCTCACTTTCTTTTCCTCTGTCTCTGGTGAGCATGCGCACCCTATAGCAAAAATCTCTGTAGAAAAATTTTTTCACATAAAACTGCATTTTAGGGACCAGATGGTATAATGGTTACGTCACTGGATTCCCATGTAGTTGACTGCAGTTGGGGTCCCAGACCTGCAACTTAAAACTCATGCTGGGCCTGTGTGTATGTGTGTGCACGTGTGTGTGCCCAAGATCCCTATAAGAGAATGGAAGAGAAGGGACTGTGACATGGCCATCCCTGCAAGGGTGATTTCTTGCTTTCTTTCTTTCTCTCTGGCAAACGCACGTGCTCTACAGCAAAAATCTCTCAAAAAGAACCTGCATTATTATCTAAGTCCACAGAAATGTTTAAACCCCAGACTGATGATGACAGTTAAGACCAGCCCTCCCCACCAGTCCCTGTTGCAGAATGGAAGGGGCCCCTGGACCTACTGCCCCTGAAGATTGGCTTGCTGGCTCTGCCTCTCAGGACCCATGGCTTCCTGTCTGGTGCTCCTATGGCCCTCACAGCTACATAGAAAATAGCAGAGGCTAGGTGTGCAGGGCAACCACGGGACTTCTGCACACCCCTCACCTGCGCACCCCACTTGTGATGCACTGGCAGTTAGCTACCTATGCAACACTGACCCCAGGGCACCTGAGGCATTACAGGTCTGGACCCAGCAATGAAGACCAATAGCCAAGAAGCTCCACCTGTCCTCGGTCACACTTCAAGCACTGAAGCACAAGGGAGGAGGAAAGAGGCCACTCCCCAGAGGCAAGAAGGGACCTGCGGGCAACAGTCTGAGAGGCACCAACTCTAACCTGGGCTTTAAACATTTTCAGTAAAATGGCTGTGGCTTATTCCTGCCTCTTACCTGTCACATGAAAAACAGGGTGCTGTACTACTTCCCATGACCCACGACAAGTAAGTCTTGTGGTAAGGAGCTGCACAGGGCCCAGGTGCCCTCGAAAGACACTTACAAGAATTCCTTGTAGAGGCCTACAAGAGCCTCATGTGCACGCAAAGAAAAATGCACAGACATATGCATGTAGGAATGGGCATAATTCCTCTCCTGGGTTTACAACTACGATTCTGTTAAGAGAAAGGATTCCATTTCTGACCATCTCAAGTTTTCTCTTACTACTATAGTTACTGTGGGCTAGAGAGAGCCTTACAGCTTAAAGTCCACTGATTTCTTCTGAGGGACATCAAAGGCCCCTAGAATCCCAGCCCAGTGAGCACGGTCCTGCCAGTCTTGTCCCTGCAGCTGCACTCTCAAGTTCATCACTTACTGTTGCTGGCTTCTAGAAATGCAAGTATCCCAGGCATGTCCTATCTCTAGCTGGCCAGACTGACCATCCACTCCCTGGACCCAAGACCCTTCTAGGTGTCCATTCCCCCAACCTCTCTGGGGTTCTCAGCTTGTGCTGTTTGCCCCCATGGCCAAGGTCCCAGAAGGCTGGAACAGCAGAGCAGGACAGACCCCCAGGGCCAGTGGCACACGTTATGGGGCCATCCTGATGGGTGTGGGGGTCACCCTTTTGAGTGCTGGCCCACATCCTCAACCTCAGGGACCACATCTCATAGAGAAAACTAGGACCAGAAGCCTCACAGATGCTCCCGAGACAAAACAGGTTCAGTCAATTATTGAGAATCAGTTCAATCACCAAAGAAATCACAATCCAAATAAAAATGTTTAAATAAGAAGTTAGGGCTGGGGCCAGCAAGTGGCAAGGTGGTTAAAGGCACTGAATTCGCACATGGCTGACTGTGACTGAATTCTAGGACCTGGTGGCTGGCTTTCTCACTTTCCCTCTCTCCCTCTCTCTCTCTGTCTCTATCTGGTCAAATTGGAAAAATGAAGATAAATAAAACAATTCTAAAAAAAAAAAAAGGAAAGAAAAAGAAATTAGGGTCATGAGCCAGAAGGTAAGAGGCAGTGGTTAGAACCCTCAATGCTCATATGGCTGACTACCGTTTGAATCCCAGACCTGGCAGCTTGCTTTCTCACTTTCTCTCTGTCTCTCTCTAGTGAGTGCATGTGCCCTATAGAAATTGTAAAAACAATAAATTAATTAAATTAATAATTCTAAAAAAAAAAAAGAAAGAAAGAAAAGAAAAAAAAATTAGGGCCAGACCATAGCATAGTGTTAAGGGAGCCAGATCCCATATAACCAAGCCCATGTGGCCAACCATGGTTCCAATGCTGGCCCCAGCAGCTTGAAAAACATGCCAGATAGGGGCTGGCAGGTGGCATGGTGGTTAAAGGTGCTAGATTCCCACATAGCCAACCGTGGTTCTAGTTCCGGCCCTGGCAGCTTGCTGTCTCCCTTTCCCTTTCTCTCTGGTCAAATTAAAATAAATAAATAAATAATAGAATTAAATAATTAAATTTTTAAGAAAAAAGAAAAACATGCCAGATGCATGTATGTACATAGCCAAAATCTTGACAGGAAGGAGAAATAGTGGAAAAAGGGTTGTAGTGTGACCATGTCCCACTGGGGGTTCCTGTAGTCATAAGCAAATTCTCTCTCTCTCTCTCCCCCTGCCCCCCTTAGCACATACGTCCTCTGGCAATTAAAAAAAACTGGGGGCCAACAGATGGCATAGCAGTTTGTATGCTGGACTCCCACATGGCCGACCACGGTTTCAGTACCGGACCCAGTGCTTGAAAATCTAGCCAGGCACGTGCGCATACATGCCCAAAATCCCAGGAGGAGAATGGAGAAGGGATTGCAGTGTGGTCATCCCCCTAGGAGGTGATTTCTTGCTCTCTGTCTCTCTGTTTCTCTCTGTGTCTCTGGTGAGTACAAGCGCCCTACAGCAAAAATCTCTCTCAAAAAAATAAAAATAAAAATAATAAATGAAATTTAAAAACATTAAAAAATTAAAAACCTTTCTACACTAGAGGTCTCAATCTCAACTACATAATTAAATGGAGGGGACAATAAAAAACTATAGAATGCCACCCCCCCCCCATCTCAGAGACAACTTTAATAGTAGCAATAGGCAGGGGTCAGCAGTCAGCAGATGGCATGGTGGTTAAGGTGCTAGACTTGCACATGGCCAACCATGGTTTGAGTCCCAGACTTGGTGACTTGCTTTCTCTCTTTCTCTCTCTCTCTCCCTCTCTCTCTCTCTCTCTCTCTCGTCAAATTAAAAAATATAAGATGAAGAAATTAAGTAACTCTTAAAAAAAAAAAAAAAAAAGCAGCAACAGGCAAAGTAACACAAATTCTAAACCCATCTGCAAAAGTGGTTTGTACCAACCAGCCATACACTGGCATGTCAGGGTGGGCAGGGCCAGGCCCTGCGCTTGGAAAAGGTGTCTAGTGAGCAGAGGGCCAGACATAGGAAACCACTTTCTGGTCCTATAGAACCAGGAAGTGGGTGTTTTCCCATGATTGGGAAAGGAACTCTGAAATTAAGGATTCTCGCCTCCAATAAACTGAACTGTGAACCCAAGGCAGTGAAAACAAACATCCAAGAACTGCCAACGGCAAGCATCAGGGCTACCACCACCCCATGCCCACAGGAGTCCCCAGGTCTGGGTTCTGTGATCACTGGTCCGCTGGGGGCCCAATCCTGTTTGACTTCATTCCAGGTCTCAGCATACACTTTGGGGAACACAGCCCTACCATCAGCTGCCTGGACCCAGGATGGAAAAATGTTCTCCCCGTTTTCCACCCCAGAAGCCCAAGACAACTGTCCAAGGCAGCTCCCCTCCACCAGCCCCCAGTAGAAAAAACAAGGGGCACAGCTTCCTCACTGAGCTGCACTGAGGCAACCCACGGGGTTTACCTTGTTTTCACAGTTTAAAGAGCTTTATAAATTGAGACAAAATTCACTAGGGTCAGGCAAGCTGGGCGACACTTATTGCATACAAGGATGTTAAAAAAAAAAATCACAGTTTTGATAGTTCTGCAAAAAAAAACTTAGCAAATTTACAACAAAACTGTCAAGTAATTAAGGCAAGGCACTTCACACATGAACTTAAACTGCTAATTAAAATCCCCTCGCTTAATTGACTACATTTGCATATCATTCAACTTGGGAGTATAATTTTTTTAATGGTTTGGGCAACACTGTTCTAAGGCCAGAAAGTGGGAGGCAGAAGGTGAGGCAGAGTAAAGACACAGCCAACAGCACCCAGGGCCCCAGGTGGCAGCCCAAGGTACCCAGGTGTGGGTTCCGCCCTCCAGCCAGGTCTATGCAAATGTCCAGGGAAGACATAGCCAAGATTTCAGACACATTACACCTGCCATGAAGGTCCCAGGCATCTTCCACCCAAGACCCTCACCCAGGAGGGGCACAGCTTCAGAGGTGCAGAGGAGGGAAAGATGGCAGTACCTCCTGCAGCCTCAGAACTCCTGAGCTTCGCCAGCACAGAGACCCCAGTGCAGCTCGCTCCACTGAGAGTACAGGTTATGGATACATCACTCTTTCAGTTACTGCTGGTCCAGGAGACATGTGACAGCAGCATGGGGAAATGAGCAACCCTCAACACATTCAGGCATATGCACTGTCCACAGTTAGCTGCAGTGTGGCCCAGCTGTCCCTGCCCTGCCAGGTCAAGTCCAGAGTCCATGCTAACATTCTACAACCTGAGCTCTTGCCACTTCTGAAGGCTGGGAGTTCCACTCTAGGGTGTCAGGGTTGAACAGAGTGGGGAAGGGCGAGCAGTCCGTGCCCTGGGGCCCCATCCAGCACTGGGAGCACAGGAGATAGGCAGGCATGAAGACCATCAAGGCAGCCCCAGCCTGTGCACCAAAGAGGTCCATGCAAGGCCACTACCTTCCAGGGCAGCAGAGGAACTCAAGTTCCCACAGCCTGGCCATCGGGGAAACCATGATCAGAGGGGCCAGGTAATTGGTACAGCAGCAACAACTGGACACACATAGAAAGCTCCTGGTTCTCATTCCAGAACATCCTTCTAGATGCCAGGTACACATGCTTGTGACCCAGGATGGCCAAGGCTGGGAGCAGAGCATGGCATGAGAACCCTCCTGGGTGGGGGTGCTCCACCTCTGTCTCTCTCACATGGAAGAACTAAATTCATAAACTTTAAAGAAATAAGATTCTTTTAAAAGAGAAAGGCCAGGGCCAGGTGACGGTATGGTGGTTAAGGTGGCTGGATCTAGCACGGCCGACTACAAGGTTTGAAGTCCAGCTTGAAAAACACAAGGTTTGTGTGCACGCATTCCCAAAATCCTGAAAGGAGAGATGGAGGGGGAGGGACTGCAGAGTGACTATCCCCCACAGGAGGTGCTTTCTCTCCTTCCCACCCCCCCCCACGTCAAGCACATATACACCTGCTAGCAAATTACAAAAAAAGAAGGGCCAGAGAGCTAAGGGCCGGCTGTGCACTGCTGACCAGCAACAGTGGCCCATCTGCTGCATGCTGAGGGACCTCAGGCCACAGAAGCCACAAGAACTGCAGGCCAAGAAAAGGGGGGACTGGCACAGTGAAACCCAATACCAGTACACACAAGGGCAATGGAGTGGTGCCCCCCAAAACACATGAAGATCAGTTTCTCAATACCATTCCAACTCCTTAAATAATCCATCAATGATAGGATCAGAAAGACCACCTTTCACCCAACAGAAGGTACCAGCCTCCAAGGACCCACATGGATGAGGCTCTTGCACATTCCGCAGGATGGAACTTGGCGCCCAGCCAGTACTGCCTCCACCCTGAAGAGGGGTTCCCCCCCCCAACATCGCACAAAGGACCAACTGGCCTTATTTCTAAAATAAGAAACTGAGAACTTCTCTGTTTATAGGCAAAGATGCGCATTCCATAGTAGAAACAAAGACGTTTCCATGTTACTGTCAGCGCAGAGACTTCATTCTGCAAGCAACTGTCCATGTGACTAACCTTTTCTCAACAGCTGGACCAACAGTTCCCAGCATGCAGCACCCCCAGCACAGTGCCAGGGGTGGGGTGGAGGAGGACTGCAAGGGTGGTGGCCACTTCTCATTCTACTCATTTACAGATTCTCCTTCCAGACAAAAGAAAATATACTGAATAATTGGCAATAATACCTGAGTTTGTTAGCAATAGTTTCCTCTTAAGCACAGAGGTGAACGGTGAACGGATATTCAGGGGGACTTGTGGGTAAACAGAGTGAAGTTGACCCCAAACTGCCAGGCTGTGGAGAACCACAGCAGCATGAGGAGACTGGCAGAGAGTAGACAGACAACCAGTAAAAAGGTGCCAGTGGCGCTGGACAGCTGTTGGGTGCTCCCCCCTCCACTCCACCGCCCCCGCCGGCTTTCTTTCTTTTTTTTTTTAAATTTAACTTTATTTTCTTTATTTATTTTAATTGGACCTGAGAGTGACAGAGTGAAAGAGAGAGTGAGAAAGCCAGCTGCCAGGAGTCGGCAGGTTGGTGTGGTGGTTAAGGGCGCTGGACTCCCACAGGGCCGACTGTGGTTTGAGTCCCAGACCTGGTGTGGCTTGCTTGCTCACTAGCACTCGCGCTCTCTCTCTCTCTCTCTGTCCCTCTCTGATCAAATTAAATAAAGAAAGAAAGTTAAACGAAAAAAATTCTTTAAAAAAAAAAAAAAAGAAAGAAAGCTGCTAGATCCAGGACTCAAACCATGGTCAGCCGTGTGAGAGTCCAACACCCTTAACTACACTACACCACCTGCCAGCCCCAACCCCCGCCTGCTTTCTAACATGCCTCCTTGTAAGGTGGTTCTGGCCCTTGGTGCCCCTACCACTGAGACACAGCTGAGGTGTCACTGTACAGCTCGAGTTGAGTCAGGAAGGGGAAAGGCCAACCCAGGCCTCAGACATCCACTTTGCCTGCCCTGGGTTTCCCCGGCAACACCCTTGCTTCCACCAGGCGCTGGCATAAAGCCACAGTTTCACTGGCCCTCAGGACAGTGACTGATCTTCTGATTAGGGCAATAAGCCAGCTTCCCCCACCACAGGCCATCAGCCCAGGCCACCATGTTTCTCTGAACAAGAAACACCAGGGGATCGGCGAGAAGCCTATTTCTAACAAGAGCAGTTTCTTTCAAAGTAACCAGACAGTGTTCCAGCAGAAGCCACAGTCAGAGCAAAGCCATCACCATGAGGCTGATCCAGGCAGGGCTGAGAGCTGGGAAGAACATTAGTGCTCAGTTACAAGCCAAGGGTAACATTCCAGTGCTTTCCGAGCACTCCGAAGTGGAACCAGAGTGGAAGCGTACCCAAGTCAGATCCGAGTGAACCAGTCTCTTAAAAATACAAAGTGGGGCAAGAGAAGAATGACACTGAGAAGGATCCCAACTCCATCCTTTCTTCCAGCCACTTAGGAAAGCTGCCAATAAGCCTGACGATCAGCGAGTGTTTACCAAGGCTCTGGAGCTGAGACCAAGATCACCTGCCCAGTGCGGCACCAGGGCAACCAAGGCAACGGCAGCCCACCCAGACACATCTGCACCTCCCGACCTATTCTCTGTAGCTTAAAAATCAGGACATCATAGCATCCTTCGACTCTTTACAACTCAAAAAAGTAAAACCAAAGAAGACACAACCAAAAACAAAAGACACAAAGACCAAAAAAAGAATTTCACTTGATTCTCAGGATCCTGCCAAGAACCCTCCTGAGGCTCACTCTACTTGAGTGCAGCTGAACAAAAAACCCAAAAGATTACGCCAAAGACGGAGGCCTTGGGCCAGTAGGTAGCATGGTGGTTAAGGTGACTGGATCCCACATGGCCGACAGTGCAGTTCCAGTCCCAGACCCAATGGCTTGAAAAACACATGGGACAAGCACGTGTGTGGGAGGGTGTCCAAAATACTGAGAGGAGCCTTTCCAATCTGGCATCTACAGTGGGACCATCACCAAGATGCAAATTTTCATAAAACGGTTACGAAAAAGACCATCTCCCTTGAGACTGAACCATCAGATACAATAGAAAATGTAAAAGCCGGGTCCAGCAGGTGGCATGGTGGTTAAAGGCACTGGACTCCCACATGGCCAACTGTGGTTCAAGTCCCAGATCTGGAGGCTTACGTGTGCGCTCGCTTGGATCCTTACGTCGGCGCTCCCTCTCTCACTCGCGCTCTCTCTCTCTCTCTCTTCTCTCTCTCTGTCTCTGGTCAAAATTGAAAAATAATAATAATTATTCTTAAAAAAAAAAAAAAACAACTCAATAAAACGTAAAAGCAAAAATCCAGGATAAGGAAGGAATTCCTCCTGATCAGCAAAGACTGATTTTTGCTGGCGAGCAGCTGGAAGATGGGCGTATTTTGTCTGACTACAACATCCAAAGGGAGTCCACACTTCATGGAGGTGCTAAGAAATCTCACACCACTCCCAAGAAGAATACGCATAAGAGAAAGAAGGTTAAGCTGGCTGTCCTGAAAAACTGCAAGGTGGATGAAAACGGCAAAATTATTCGCCTTCGTCAGGAGTGCCCTTCAGATAAATGTGTGCCGGAGTTTTAAGGCCGGCCATCTTGACAGTCGTTACTGTGGCAAATGTCTGACTTACTGCTTCAACAAACCAGAAGGCAAGGAATTGAGTTCATAAAAGAAATGAACTAAAAAAAATTTTTTTTAATTAAAAAAAAAAAAAAATCCCGAGGGGAGAATGGAGGAAAAGGGATTGCAGTGTAGCCACCCCGTAGGGAGTGCCTTCTCACTTTCCCTCTCTGTCCCTCTCTTAATCTGTTTCCCTCCAGCGAGCACACTTGTACCACAGCAAATTAAAAAAAAAAAAAAAGAAAAGAAAAGAAAGAAAGAAAAGGAAAAGGAAAAAGAATGAGGATCTCACAAAGGCCAAAGCAGTACATAGGATACATGCTGCAAGCCGCAGACATCGGGTGCCCACCGGCAGTGTGGGATGTTCGTCCACTCAGGCCCTTCCTCCAGATTTCACTAGGTCCCTCACAGTCTCATTTAAAGCTCACTCCAAGTCTGGGTTTTTCATTTTACTACATATGTAAGTGGGGGGTGAGTTCTGAAGCTGGAAGATGCCTAAACCATGTCCCTAACACCCACAAGGGCAGTCCAGCAAGACAGCCTGGAAAAATTAAGGACCGCAAAACCTATGCGCAGAAGCTAGAAAGCAGGGCTCTTCTGAAACCATATCTTGTACTCATACAAAAGGAGGACTAAGCTATCATTTAATATTCACCACAACTCGCTGCCCCCTATATGCTAGGTGTTTTCCAAAGGGCGACCCGAGTTTACCTCAACAGACAGCAAAGTGACTAGCACAGCATCTAGTCTGCAGACAAAGCACAGAGCCTCTGAGAGGTCAGGTGGGAAGGTGGCAGGCAGACCTCAGCCGAGGTTGTGCAGGTCAGAAGGTGGTCTGACATTCCCAGGGACAACACTCCCCAGATTGCCCATCAGGAGGCAGGTGTGAAAAGCCACGATGTCTCCTGGTGGCTTCTCAACTCCATGTCCTCCTTTCCCATGCCCAGGGACCAACAGTCAAGACAGGAATGGCCTGGGGAGAATAAGACCATTTCCTTCTTTTTCATTTCTCCCAGATCTTAAGGAAATAATTCAGCCTCTGTATTTTGACTCAAAACAAAGAAACTTTTTAAAAACATTTCAGTTGAAACTTGCATAATTCTTCCAGTGGAGAAATCCTCCCTAAACTTTCGCAATCCTTAGAAAGAGACACATTATTGCCACAGAGGGCCCGGCTGCCCGGCTGCGGACACCTCCTGCCAGACGTGCTGGCCACGGGGCCCCGGAACCTCCGCCTCCTCCCCCAGGCCTGGGCAGGCAGCAGGGCCCAGACCTGGGCCGGGGTGGCTCCCCACGCCTGGCTCCGGGCGGGGCAGGTTCACACTTCACCCAGACTTCCTCCCGCTCGATATCCTGTCTGCCCTTCCTCGACGTTTCAGACAGACATTACACAAGCCACTGCTGCGGGAGGTTGAGAAACAAGACGCCGCTTACCCTCCACGGCCCCACACTGGCCTAGGGCTCCAGGGTGCAGCAGAGGACAGGGCTGAGGTCTACTCAGTGTTCCTGTTGCCCTCAGAAGGCAAGGGATCCAGCCCCGCTCCCAGAGGGAGTCTGCAAACTAGAAGGACTGTGTCAATGGATCGGGCAGAGAGAACAGCCGACACGAGGCTCTGCTCCCTGCAGGGAAGGACCAAGGGCATCTTGAGGTGTGGACAGGGCCAGGGTGCAGGCAGAAATGAGAACTCACGTTTCAGCCACCACTCCTCTATTTGAGAAGATCCTATCAGCCTTTACTGCAGAGCCCTCGCCCTATGACCAGGGTGAGACCTGCAGACCCATCCTTGGCTGGGGGCCAGTACTCATCCAGAAGCCTGGCCTCAGGGTACTAGACATGGCAACTGCTTTTTCAGTCCAGTTCCAGATGAGCTTGGCATCATCGCTGACCCTCATGAAAACCTAGAGCAAACCGCAGCTGTAGTGAAGACGCCAGTGCACAAAGGGACAGTTGACCCTCAGAAACACTGCCCAGACCTGAGGGCGGCAGGGTGAACGAAGTCCCTGAACACTGAGGAGGGCATCTGGGAGGACACAGGTCAATTCTAGCAATTCCTGATGCTGTTCCTTCCTTGTGGCAATTTCAGCTCAAAAAGCAGAACGTGGCTGACTCAGAGAGGGTTCTTAAGTCCAGCAACCCCCTTTCTGGCCTCTCTATGTAAAAGCTACAGTCATTCATCAAAACACACCTCAGGACTGGACGCTCACTGAGGCTGACCACCAGGCTATGTAGTTCACCCGAAGGAAATGCTGCCTCTGACCCGCGGAAATGACGAAGCAACGCGGGTGAGAAAGTACAAATGCCAGGAATTTAGGCAACCCCATCACTGCTGTGCCCTCTCCACACAGAGCTTTCTCCACACCAAGGAGTCACCAGCCCACAGCTCCATAAAATACACTCCGAACCACACAAAGAACAATTCCCCGTAAAAGATCTACAAACTCGAGGGTCTGAAAGACAAAGGGAGATCCGATCATATAAATCCCAAATCTTCCAGTCAAAGGAACATTCAAACCACAAGCAGGTCTAGTCACGTTAGTGCAGGCTAGCAGACACTGCCACTCAGCTGGCTGAGGCCACATGGAGGCTCAGGTTCGATTCCTGGCCCTCTCAAAAAGCCAAGTATGGTGGTTAAACGCCTGCATTACCAACCATATGGGAGGCTGAGGCAGAAGATGACAGCACAGTGAGACCCTCTAGAAAAAAATGTATATAAAAATCCACAGCAACAGTTGAAAGGAGCCTGTTTTTCAGCTCAAGGGAGGCACTACACCATCTTGTTGTCCACCAGAAAGGGAAGCACTTGGTAACCCAGTGAGACATCCTGTGGGATAAGGAGCCATGTTCCAGGAAGCAGGCCAAGTGGAGCTCAAATTGCCACCCCCCAGTCTCCCTCTGACAGCAATCTATGCCAGTAAAAAGAATTCGTCCAATTTAGTCTGATAGCTATTTAAAAAAAGGAAAAAACAAGGGAGGACAGAGTCAGACAGGCCAAAGAAAAGGGGAGTGGGAGTAGGGAGGCTCAGAGGGCCCTGTCTCTCTGCCACTTTTTCACAGCAGCACGCAGTTTTGTTCCCCACCTATGCCCTGCCTGTGACACTCAACACACTAATAAAAACATTAGTCCCCAGTCTGCCCATTAGGAATCAAAGGCCCAGAGACATTAAGCAACTTTCTAAAGGTCACACAGCCAGTGAGCGACAGAAGGGGGATGAGACCAACCCCATAATATTGTACAGCCAGCTGGCTCACTGTAGGACACCCACCAAGGAGAGAAGCTACAGGGGTCCCTAAAAGTTGACTCACCAATCACCCAGGCAGCCCACAGGGCTCTGAGCTGTACCAGCAGGAAGCTCAGTCTGACAGCCACTGGGCAGCCATGAATGTGGCACTCCCATGACATTAGTGGGGGTGAGGGGGACATCTCTGAAGACCACCTTCAATCTTTCATGTTGTCACAGTACCACTGACATGCAAGGGCCTCAGGCATAGATACCTGCACTCAGGGTGTCTAGGGCTCAAAGTTGGAACCACATCCCTGCTCAGTTCCATACTGGGGCAACCACGGGAACCACCACCCCACTGCAGCCAAGCCTCAGGAAGCAGGGCAAGCAAAGGTAATCAGGGCCCCAGGGACTCTGAGAACATCACTGACCTCTCCCCACCACAAGTGGCAGAGAAACACTGACTCAGTCTTGCTCAACAGCTGCCCTACCGCCACCACCACTCCTCCAAGCAAACCCCAGAAAAGCATTTCAGCAGAGCCTATAGGCCTTCTGGGAGTAGTGTCCCCTACAAAGAGCATTCCAGTGCATTCTTTGTTCCTTGTGCTCTCATCCTGGGTGGATCAAAAATATTAAAATAAGCTACAGAGGAAGTGAAGAAATCAAAACATATCCCCTGAGTAAGCTGTCAAGAGGCAAGTGGGAGAACCCAATGGAGTCTGGTAACAGCACTCGGGGGTTGGGTCCTTCCAGATCATACGTGGACAACGACTCCCTCCTCAAGTGGTGCACCTCCCCACCCGCCTGCAAGTACACAAACAAGCACACAGTTATCCTAGGGAGACCTGAAGGGAACCACCCAGCACACAACTCTCAACAGCATGGTCCCAGTCCCAGAGCTAAGAGAGTACACAGGGAACCAGAGCAGAACCCGGGCCACAGCACCACAGAGACCTGCAGCAGTGGCAAGGCCGGCAGGAAGAGCACCCCACAAGGAAAGTGCGTGGGAGTTGGCAACTGTGCAGGAGCCAGGCTGAAGCCACCACTGCAGGAGCAGGGCCAGGGCCAGGGCTTCTACTCAAGTCTGGAAACTCCATCTCTCACACCGAGTATGTCTTCATTCTTACTCGGGAAATCTTTCTGATCAGTAAATGAGGTTTCACAGCAGTGCTGGTGAGGTCTAGAAAGGGAAAAGTAGCTCCAAGCCATCTGTGGGAATGGCCAGAGCAAAGCCTGTGCCAGCCTCACCTCTGTGACCACAGCACAGGGCCCCATCCTGCCCTCTCCATGAGCACGTCCAGAACCACAGGATTGGCCATAGGGGAGGAGGCGGCTGGATGGCCTGGGCCCCATCCCCCAGCAGCTGTGACAGAGAGGTCCTGCTGGCCATTCTGTCTAGTCCCAGAAAAGGGCAGGAAGACAGAAAGACCACGTACACACATGACCCAGAGTTGGACAAAAACAAACACAGACACACCCTGCTCAGACAAGCCCCGGCTCTGGAGATGAGTGACATGAATGTTTCTCTGCAGCTTGCACTTGGCCACGGTCAGCCAGCTCCAGTCTGCCCAAACCCACCACAATTCTCTGCATGCATGGAGTTTTCAAGCCACCTAGCAGGCAAGAATATGGATACCCCAAGTGGAATGGCCCTCAGTTTACAGGGAGCACCCAGATGCCAGCCAACAGCCAACTCCCCATCTGAAATGAAGGGACACAGCCTGCTGGGATCTGTCTGCAGCCTCCCCCACCCCACAAGACGGCCGACAGCTGCCCTGGGGCACTGGCCTAGCAGGGGCAGAGCCACGCTGAACGCACAGGCGCACACATGCACACACAGTCTCAGCAGCCCCCTCCTAGCAGAGGCGACAGTCCCTCGCCTCCACAGCCCCTCCTCCCCCAGGCTCTGACACTCCGCTGGAGGGGCGCCCAGAGAAAACCGGGCTGGAGCATCTATTCACAGATTTAGAAAAAAAGTTTGATGCAATAGCTGAATTAATTAGGCCTCCCAAGAATAGCTGAGCCAATGCAGCATTCTGTGTGTGCAATTTAATAAGCCTGGATATTTAAAAGAAAAGTTACAAACACTGGAGGGAGGGGTCCAACAGAAAGTTCCTGAGGCTGTCCCAGTAAATGTTTCAGCATCTAGTGGCTCTGGAGCGGACCAGGCCAGATTCCACAGACCCCGTGAATGGCGAACACAGCCTCAAAACCCTCCACACCGCATCCTTTTGTGTTTCACAGAAGAACAGAAGGAAATGGGCAAGTCCAAAACAAATCACAGGCCCTCAGTAACTCCAACACTCGGGTCCTCATGATGCCCACTGACCAGGCCCTGTGCTGGGCGCCAAGTGGCCCTCATCCCCACACAAGGAACTCAGACTCGCTCTCTGGAAGGCCCAGGGACACCAACAAACACAGGACTGGAGTCCCCAAGTCTCGGCCCCCTGCCACTGCAGCCCGGACACCTGGCTTCATTTTGGTGTCAGTGTCCCCAGACCCCAAGGCAGAAAACAGGAGCACTAGTAACAATGGTAGGCGCCACCTTGCCAAAGCCGTCTGCTGCAGGCCAAGGGCAGGCACTCCTCTGTCTGCTAGTCTGGAAACCCTCTGGAGTGAGGACAGCAACCTTCACCCCAACACTGTCTGGACTTCTCATCAGAGGCACCAGAGACCTGGGCCTCACTCAGGCTTTGGTCCTAGGTCCCATGATACCTAGTTTCCTGGAGCTCAGGGCAGGCATCTTTCTAGAGCGTCTGCAAGGTCTCTGCCTTCCCGGCCTAATTGGCCAATGACTATACGCTCCCATGTGGGCCTCTGGAGGGCTTTTCCATTCACCAGACCTGGCCCCCAACTCCGCCTCTGACTTAGGCTTCTCCTGGGGGTCAGGCAGGAGGGGCCTTCCTCCCTGGGCCGTTCAGCCTGGTGGAAGTGAACGCTGACACTGCCTGAATTTCCTTAGAACACAAAACCCCGAAGCAGTGGGGAAGGCAGAACACAGGTCACAGACTCCAAAGACCCAGGAGGGCCCCTGGGGACACTCACCCGGGGCACCCGCCGCTTGTACTTGTTGCCGTAGTCGAACTTTTCCTTCACGTCGTCCAGGCAGCGGCCCAGACGAGCCTGCTCCTCCTTGCCCGTGTAGTCCTGGCTCAGCAGGATGTAGGCCCGCCAGTTGGCAGAGTCGAAGCCCCAGTGGCAGGTCCGGTTCTCCAGGGCCTTGTGCGAGTGCACCACAAACTTGTGCGGTGGATACATGAGGCGGCAGTCGAGGCACTGGATGCAGGCGGCACTCGGGCTGCTGTAGAGCTCGGGCACCAGCAGCCCCTTGCACTTGCCGAAGCACTCGTGGTACACGCGGACGCTGCGCTCGCTGAGCTCCAGGCCCAGCGCCAGGCTGGCGGCCAGCTCCTTCTTGCAGGGCGGCGGGTAGGCGCCGCCGTAGAGCAGAGCGGTGCACAGGCGGTCGGCGTCCGGCT
>NW_006198360.1:361265-362017 GCF_000334495.1 Tupaia belangeri chinensis | reverse complement strand
GGGGGCGCCCTGGGTGACCCGCCCCGGGCGCCCCCGCCGCTTGTACTTGTTGCCGTAGTCGAACTTTTCCTTCACGTCGTCCAGGCAGCGGCCCAGACGAGCCTGCTCCTCCTTGCCCGTGTAGTCCTGGCTCAGCAGGATGTAGGCCCGCCAGTTGGCAGAGTCGAAGCCCCAGTGGCAGGTCCGGTTCTCCAGGGCCTTGTGCGAGTGCACCACAAACTTGTGCGGTGGATACATGAGGCGGCAGTCGAGGCACTGGATGCAGGCGGCACTCGGGCTGCTGTAGAGCTCGGGCACCAGCAGCCCCTTGCACTTGCCGAAGCACTCGTGGTACACGCGGACGCTGCGCTCGCTGAGCTCCAGGCCCAGCGCCAGGCTGGCGGCCAGCTCCTTCTTGCAGGGCGGCGGGTAGGCGCCGCCGTAGAGCAGAGCGTTGCACAGGCGTTCGGCGTCCGTCTTGGTGATGAGCCCGCACGAGGGCGCCGAGAAGGGCAGGATGCCCATGACTTTGAGGATCTCCAGCTGGTCGGCGGTACAGCGCGAGCAGTAGATGTGCAGCTCGTCGCACACTGAGTTGATCTGCTGCAGCGAGAAGTCGCGCAGCACCGAGTTGAGAATCTGTGGCAGGCACAGACGTTTCTCGCCGCCCACCACGAAGCACGAGATGGTCTCGCCCTCCAGCACGGTCTCGCAGCGCTCGGTGGAGCGGTCGGACGGCATGAAAAAGGGCCCGGGCAGCACGGGCGGCGGGG
>NW_006198360.1:346563-360246 GCF_000334495.1 Tupaia belangeri chinensis | reverse complement strand
CTCCCCACCCCGGCTCTTCCAGGAACGCGCGCTCCCCGCCCGGATTCGGCCTCCGCTCGGCCAAGACTCGACTCAGCTCGGATCCTCTCGGCCCCGCCCGCCTGCCACTCGGTTCCCCCTCGGTTTTGCTCGGCCCCGCCCGCTTGGGACTCGGTTGTGCTCGGCTATGTTCGGCTCCATTCGGCCTGGCTCGGCCCCACCCGCCCGAAGGCAGCTTGGCAGAGGCAGAGGCGGCGGCCCGGGCCCCCCCTGCGGGCCGCGGCGCCTTCCGGGCCCCCCTTCCGGCCGAGGCCGCTTCCTGCGCGGCTGGGAAGGCGCCTGTCTCGCCGCCGCCTTCGGGCTGCAGAAACCCACAGTCCCCGCCACAACCACAGAAAGGCCGGAGGACGGACAAGGCGGGCCCGGCAGCCTCCACCAAGTATCCCAGGGTCCCCGCAAGACAGGGATGTCACTTAACGCATCTAAACCTCCCATAACAAGGACTCCACACAATGCCTGGGGGTCCCTGCACGCAACGGGGACACTACACAACACCATGTGGGGATACTACGATAGCAAGGATTCCACACACGAAACAGGCACCCCTCGGCATGACCTGGACAGTCCCACAAGGTGAGGCCAGGCACAGCCCTAGCCCCAGGGACGGTTGGCAAATACTACCAACCACTCTGTGACCCAGCGACTTCAGCTCCTGCTCCAGGCCAGCCGCAGAACCTTCTTACTGGTCCCAGTGCAGGATTTGGAGATCCTTAGCCCCGCGTGTAATCTATGCTCTATGCTCACACCTCTGCTCTCTGAGCTGCCGCTGGCCCTGGCGCTGCCAAGGCCAACCCCAGGGTGGGACCTCAGAGTCCCGGCCTCAGTCTGTTTCAGGCAGACTGACTGGCATGACCCTTACCCCGTAACCTCTAGTCCAGGAACCACTTAGATATCCGTGAGCACCAAGGTGAGTGGCCATTGTCCCTCCTTGTCTCTGGGAGACAGCCAGAAAGGACATGGAGGGAGAAGGCCAAGAGGCTCAACATGAGACATTCGGGCCAGGTGATCCTCATAGGAGGCAGCATTCAATAGAGGCCTTTGGGGTGGAGACTCAAAAATCACAGAGATGGCTCTGCCCAGCTCAACCTGAACTGAGTCTAGCTGAACTGAGCCATGATCCCTTTGGCACAGGATAAGGTACCCAAGTTGGCCTGGACGCTAGGAGACATGTGGGAAATCTCACAAAGCTGAGCATAGATGAGAGGGCCATACCCACTTCAGCCTTGGTGCCCTCTAGCTTGTGACCTGCTATTCCTTACTTCTGCAGTGGAGACTAAAACAGATTCCACACCAGCATTCTTAGGGTATAGCTTCTGACCTGGGGAGTTGGCCAGACTTCTCTCTGCAGACCTGGGTCACCCCTGAGGCAAGGACAGTGTCTAGAGGCAGCTAGGACCAGCTAGGACCTCCCACTCTTCCTACTCACTCCGCTAGCCCCCAAAAATGGCAGTCCCCAACACAAGACTTCTCTGTATGCTCAGACAAGAAAACTGGATAAGAAGGTTGTTTCCAGGCCACCCATGTCACAGTGGTTAAGGTGGCTGGATCCCACATGGCTGACTGCCCAGTTTGAGTTCCAGACCCGGTGGCTTGAAAAACATGCCAGGCATGAGCCAACAGGTGGTATGGTGATCAAGATAGTAGAGTCCCATTTGACTGACCATAGTTCAAGCCCCAGTCATGCCAGGTGTGTGTGCATACATGCCCAAAATCCAGAGAGGAGAGTGGAGGAGAAAGGTCTGTGGCATGGCCATCATCCTTGGGGGGGCAGGGGTTGTGAGTTCTCACTTTCTCTCTCTCTCTCTTTGTCTTTCTCTGTGAGCACATGCATCCTATAACCCCCCAAAAAAAATCATTTCCTTAAAATTGACGTGTTTTCTTTTTTTTTTCAATTTGCTATAGGGTAAGTACATTTGCTGGAGAGAGACAGAGAAAGGGAGAAAGAGAAAGTGAGAAAGCACTTCCCAGGGCCTATGGCCACACTGCCATCCCTTCTCCATTCTCTCTTCATGACTGTGGCCACACACACACACACACACACACACACACACAGATGTGTTCCATGTGTTTCTCAAACCTCTGGGTCCAGGATTTGAACTGCATAGTCAGGCACATGGGACCCAACTGCCTTAACCATCATGCCACCAGCTGGCTCTAAAAGGAATTTTTTTTAATTATTTATGTAACTTTATTTATTCATTCATTCATTTTTAATTTTACCAGAGAGACACACACAGACAGAGAGAGAGAAGGTGAGAAAGCAAGCCACCACGTCCAGGATTTGACCCATGGTCAGCCATGTGGGAGCATCAGTGCCTTAACCACCACACCACCGGCTGGTCCCTAAAAGGAATATTTTTAAAACAAAAGGGACTTACTTGTTTTTCTAAAGATCCTTTGTTGACTCACATTTTCAATTGAAAAGTTAACATTGCACTGGGGAGAGTCATTTCTTTCCATCTGGATTTAAATTCCATACCACTGAGACAAGGTGAAATTCAAAGATGGTTGGGGGACCAGCAGTTAGTGTAATGGTATGTCACTGGACTCCCATGTAGTTGAGTCCCGGACCCGGTGGCTTAAACTCACACCGGGTGCGCGTGTGTGCATGGCCAAGATCCTGAGAGGAGAATGGAGGAGATGGGATTGCAGTGTGACCATCCCCCCTGGGGGGTGATTCCTCACTTTCTGTCTCTCTGTCTCTTTCTGTCTTTCTGGTGAGCGCACGTGCCCTATAGCAAAAACCTCTCCAAAAAAAAAAAAAAAGATGATTAGGGAATCTGAGGACTGGTTGTGGAAGCTAATTTATTGAGGAATTCCTCCTACTCTTTTGACCAAACAGGATAGTAAGCACAACCTCCTAGGATGGGCAGTGTCTGCTCAGAGGCTCCCCTTCCCTCTGTGCTTCTGGCTTTGTAGGGTCAAGTGAGTGGCCACGCTTTCCCCAGCAGCAGCACCTGAGTGAAGCCGTGAGTATGCAGGAGGATGCAGGTACTGGTCACAGGAGACCATCCAGTGCCCTAACCACCACACCACCGGCTGGTCCCTAAAAGGAATATTTTTAAAACAAAAGGGACTTACTTGTTTTTCTAAAGATCCTTTGTTGACTCACATTTTCAATTGAAAAGTTAACATTGCACTGGGGAGAGTCATTTCTTTCCATCTGGATTTAAATTCCATACCACTGAGACAAGGTGAAATTCAAAGATGGTTGGGGGACCAGCAGTTAGTGTAATGGTATGTCACTGGACTCCCATGTAGTTGAGTCCCGGACCCGGTGGCTTAAACTCACACCGGGTGCGCGTGTGTGCATGCCCAAGATCCTGAGAGGAGAATGGAGGAGATGGGATTGCAGTGTGACCATCCCCCCTGGGGGGTGATTCCTCACTTTCTGTCTCTCTGTCTCTTTCTGTCTTTCTGGTGAGCGCACGTGCCCTATAGCAAAAACCTCTCCAAAAAAAAAAAAAAGATGATTAGGGAATCTGAGGACTGGTTGTGGAAGCTAATTTATTGAGGAATTCCTCCTACTCTTTTGACCAAACAGGATAGTAAGCACAACCTCCTAGGATGGGCAGTGTCTGCTCAGAGGCTCCCCTTCCCTCTGTGCTTCTGGCTTTGTAGGGTCAAGTGAGTGGCCACGCTTTCCCCAGCAGCAGCACCTGAGTGAAGCCGTGAGTATGCAGGAGGATGCAGGTACTGGTCACAGGAGGGAGCATGACAAAAGGTGGCTGGTGAGGAGCAAAGTGCCCTAAGAAGCACAGAGGGTGTCAGGCCAGCCTCTGAAGTTGCCTCTGCCCTCAGTGAGCTCCAATGCTTTCCCCCCTAAAAGATATTGGAGTTTCTGGAGCTACCTATTCCACCCCATGAAGGATGAGGGCAGTTGTGCCCAGATAGAGCTCTTTGGGCCCTGTTTTCTCTCTGAACCAAGCAAGGGGCTCCTACCTGCTGGCCTTCTTCCTTCCAATCTCTCCCAGCAGCTGCTCTCGCCAGTTGCCCACTTATGCCACAGATCAGGCCACCACACTGGTAGGTGGTGAGCCCTAGCCACAAGCGTAGCCACATTGAGGGTTGGGGTGGGAAGGGCTTAGTGCCTGCCTAGAGGAACTGTGGCGTGTGGGCGGGGGTAGGGATTTCACTATACTGGCCTCTCCAAGGTCCCTCCCTGGCACTTGCCACACTGATAGGCTTTGGGCAGCTGGTCATGGATTTGACATTTGCTGAGCTCCTACCACTGCCAGTGCTGAGCTGGACTCTGAAACTAGCATGAAGGAAACCGAGTCCTGGCCTGTGAGCCATTCTTGGACAAGGGCCTAACAATCGATACACAAACCTGCTAGAGCAGGGGCACAATCCCCTAGGTTGCGAGGAGGCCAAGAATCACTAAGGGCCAGCTCCGGGTAGGGAAGGCCTCCTGGGAGGCTGGCCTTGGAGTTGAAACCCCAACAGTAAGAAGCCAGAGGCATGGAGATGGGCTAGTCAGCCCCCTATGGTCAGAGAGATGAGGGTATCACCAGTGAAAGGGTTACTCCTTACTTTAGGGGGTATTCAGAGTCCCAGCTGGGGAAACGTGCTCTGAGTCAGACCACCAGCACCAACAGACAACCTCCTCACCAAGGATAAGCCCTGCTCCGCCTGCCCGGCTCCTCTCCACACTGCCCCCAGCTCACTAGTCCTTGGAAAGCAGAAGGGAAAGCCTGGAAGCAGCCAGGCACAGACTGCCATTGTTGAGAGAGTGCTGAGTTGCTGTTGATGTTTTGGGTTGTTTTGTTTTGTTTAATTTGCCAGAGGGCATGTGCGTTCACAGGAGAAAGAGACAAAGAGACAGAGAGAGGGCCAGCCAGGTGGCATGGCAATTAAGGCGGTTGGATCTCTCGTGGTTGAGTGCACAGTTCAAGTCCTAGACCTAGCATCTTGGAAAATATGCCAGGCACATGTGTATGCATGCCCTAAATCCCAAGAGGACAATGGAGAAGAAATTGCAACGTGGCCATCTCCCTGGGGGATGATTTCTCACTTTCCCACTCTTTCTCTTTCTCTGTATCTCTCTGGCAAGTGCACACTCTCTATAGCAAAAAATAAAAGAAAAAAGAGAGAGGGAGGGAAAGCTAGTAAAGCACCCCCACACACACACACACATGGGGAATGGTCACATCACATTCCTTCTCTTCTGTTTTTCTTCCCACATGAACCTGGCATCTTTTTGGGGACTTAAACTGCACAGTCAACCAGGTGGGCTCCAGCTCACATAACCACTAGACTATGGGCTGGCCTGCTAGGTTAATATCTTAAAGCTTTCACAGAACTTTAAAAATTACTCAAGTAACAGGAACTTAATAAAAATATAGGAAAAAGACCTTTTTTCTTAGTTTAGGTAAGCAGACTGAGATAAAGATTCGGGCGCAAGTGATTTACCTGGGAGGTGATACTAGGAAGCCACAGACAGATCCAATGAAGTGAGGGAGGGAAGAGAAGCCAAATGTTTTGCAGACTCTTACCCCGTGAGTCTCAGGAGTTGAATCTTCAGAGTAGGACATCCCCAGGGGCAGCCCTGAGCAAGTGATCAGAGCCTAAGGGAGTGTGGTACATCCACTGGGGCAAAGGGATTAACCGAAAAAGGAAATATGTAAAGGATAACAAGAATGAGGGGCGGGCAGGTGGCGTGGTGGTTAAGGCGGCTGGACTCCCACATGGCTGACTGTGGTTTAAGTCCCAGACCTGGCACCTTGCTTTCTCACTTTGCTTCTCTCTCTGTCTCTCTCTGGTCAACTTCAAAAAAAAAAAAAAAAAGAATAAAATAATGACAATGAATACAATTAAATAATAAAATAATTATTTTAAAAATTCATTTAAAAAAAGGGTAACAAGAGTGAGATTTCTCACTGTCAGAGATAGAAACTGAAACTATGGAAAAAGAGAAGTGAGGTCCGGTGCTGGGCTGGAATTCGTGATATCTACGTAATCTCACAACTGTCAATATTTATAAACAACGCTGTAGATGTAAATGTATACTTGCGCAAATTCCATACCATTCCTCAGTCTGCCCACTAAGACGTCCTGAAAGGAGGGACACCCCACAGTAGTGAACACACTGAGAACCCAGTTTGTGGTTTCTAAGCTCCATTATCCTCTGAAGGGAACTGAAGTTCTCTGGAGAAATAGACCCCAGAAATGAGGCAGAGAGGGAAGATACGGGATGAGAAATAAGAAAGTGCTTAAAGAATGATGAGAGGGGCAGCAGGTGGAGTGGTGGTTATGGGTGCTGGATTCCCATATGGCCACCCACAGTTCAAATCCCGGACCTGGCGGTTTTCTTTCTCACTCTCTCTCTCTCTCTCTCCTTTCTCTCTCTCTCACTCTGTCCCTCTCTGGTCAAATTAAAATAAATAAATGAATATACAAATAAATAAAATTAAATAAAAAATAATAATTCTTAAAAAAAAATAAATGATGAGACATGTCGAAAAGACACAGATCCAGGTGAAGGGGCTCCTAGTGGTCAAATCAAACATATAATAGTAACAGTAATGATGCTAATGGATTATAACCATAGAATAAAACAGGATGGTGTGAGTCTACATATATTTTAATATTTATTGAAATCAAAATGTTAATGAGTTGAGTTTGATAAAAACTGTTTACATAAAGTATCTCCTGACAAAATGCTTATTAGTCACAAAAGCAAAAATAGTAAATTCCCATCGGAGACTCTGGCAGACACCACCTTAAGATTAACCAAGTGATTGATGTGGACCCAATGGCAACTGGAAATATGGAAATCCTGCACCAACCTGAAAGTTGGGAGGAGCAGACCCTACCTCACTCCTATCACTTTCCTGCCAAAGGTTCAGAACCTACATTTTTTTTTAGAATTATTTAATTTAATTAATTAATTAATTAATTAATTTTAATGTGAACAGAGAGGGACAGAGTAAGAGAGGGAAAATGAGAAAGCAAGCCAAGTCCAGGACTCAAACTGCAATCGACCATATGGGCGTCCAGCACCCTTAACCACTATGCCACTTCCCAGTCCCCAGAACATACATCTAACCGTGACGAGGCCACAGACACACCCATATGGAGGGACTTTTTCCAAAAGGCCTGGTCTGGAGCTGACAAAGGCATCAGGGTCACAGGAAGCTGAGGAATGTTCCAGACTGACAGAGACTGAAGACAGGATGACAGCCCAGTGCAACATCTGGTGCTGGGCTGGATCTCTTTACGGCAAGGGACATTTACTGGGACAACCAGAGAGCTGTGGATGGCATCTGAGTCTGCATCATCCCCTGCCTTGGCTGGCCATACTAGGGTATATAAGAAAATGTCCTTGTCTTGGGATGTGGTGATGCTCCAAGGGAAAAAAAGTTCCTGTACTATTCTTGCAACTACTCTGTAAGCTTGAGATTGTGTCAAAATACAAATTTTATTTTTAAAAATGTTAGGAGGAGGAGGAGGCATGGTTTCTTTGTTCGGCCCTGCTGTATTTGAGCTGCAGAGCAGACTCCAACCTGAGGCTGTTGAAAGTCCTCTCTGTGGACACTGCAAGGGTGAAATCTGAGGAGACACCGCAGGATATTAGAGTATCTGCTACAACTCCAGCTAAGATGGTGCAGGATTCCCACCCAGGGCCATGGATAAAACAGATAAGCTCCTTACATTTTATTTTATTTTTGCCATAGGGCATGTGTGTTTTGCAGAGAGAAAAAGAGACAGCGGAACAGTGAGAAATCATCCCCCAGGGGGAAGGCCATGCTTCAATCCCCTCTCCTCCATTCTCCTCTCAGGATTTTGGGCATGCACACACATGCATCAGCCTAATTTTTCAACTGCCAGGTCAGGGACTCAGACTGCAATCAGCCATGTGGGATCCAGCTGCCTTAACCCCAATGCCTCCTTCTAGCTCTAGATTCGTTCATTTAATCTTCTGTAAAATGCACAAAGAATGAAGCTCTAAATAACTAGAAATGATGAACCTCAAGTCACAGTGCGAGCAAGAATGGAGACCAAATGGCCAATGTAAAGCTTGGGGTTGGCGTCATGTCCACTGAGGACTAGAGGTTAAGACCAGTGTGAGACAGAGTTGCAGCCACCTTTGTGAAATGGAAGGTGGAAGTAGGCTTTCATCGTGAGCTAAAAGGGGCTATCCAGTCCATGAAGGGGATGCAGAAAACTCTGCTTACCAGCCTGGATGTGGAGCCCAGAGAGCAACCCTCCCAGACTGACTCAGGACAGAGAGTTTCGGGAAAACATAAAGTCAGTGGAATGTAGGGTAGATCAATGGATCAAAAGCTCTGTGGAGAGTCTTGGAAAATGGAGGAGCCATTAGCTACAGACACAGAGAAAACTTAGTGGATGAAAAAAAGAAAGCAAGGCAAATATTAATTCCAGGGGGGGAAAATCAAAGCAGAGTTTATTCCTTGGCTCAGCCATAAGCAGTAGTTATATAGTTATAACAGTGTAAACAGCAACCAAAATGATGAAATAACTCATACAAAAAGACAGAAGAGAAAGTAGCATAGGGTGGAAGGATCTGGGTAAGAGTTAAGCCCTTATCCTCCAGTATCATCCCACCATGTGGAAAGTTCATAAATCAAGAAAGAGTTGAGACCAGCAGTTAGCGTAATGGCTATGTTGCTGAACTCCCACATAGTTGACCGTGGTTCGAGTCCCGGACCGGGTGGTTTAAACTCATGCTGGGTGTGTGTGCATGCGTGTCCAAGATCCCGAGAGGAGAATGGAGAAGAAGGGATTGTGGCGTGGCCATCCCCCCTGGGGGATGATTTCTCGCTTTCTATCTCTCCGTCTCTCTCTGTCTTTCTGGTGAGCGCACACGCCCTATAGCAAAAACCTCTCCAAAAAAAAAAAAAAGAGCAGCAACAGCACATAATTTAGAAATATAGAAAGAAATAAGACAAGAAACAACTGAAAGAATTGAAAGAGGCTGATGCGGGACGCTGGATTGGGGGACAAGGGACGGAGGTGCTTGGTGAATCTAGGTATATATTGAAACTGTCCTAACTTTTTTGGGTTCTTTTTGTTCTTCTTATTTATACATCTATATTTTTGGTAAGAATTAAAATAAGCAAACAGACCATAACACTAAACAAAAAATTAATAATAAAGAAAAGTTAGCTTCTGTTGCCACCAAGCACCACATTGCCTGGTACATTACAAAAGTCATCAATTAAAGAAGGAATCAATATGGAAATCACAAAATGTTTTAAATTGAATGATAATGAAAACACTGTCAATCCGAATTCCCGGATGTAGCTGATGTGGCATTTTATAGAATGTTATAGCCGTCACTTCATACATCAGAAAACATAAAAGTTGTTTTTTTTTTTTTAATTAAGAGAACAGCAGATTTTTTCATTTTTTTCTTTGTCCTGACCTTCATTTTCTGCATTCTCAAGTTTTCTAAAGAAGCTGCTTTCAGTTTTGTCATTCTTGTCTGTTGCTTCTTTTTGGACCATTCTGGTGAGAAGGGTACTCCCTCCCCAATGGATGCATCTGTGGGGTCAATCATGTGCCCTACACAAGGGCTACTTGTCTCAGGTAGACTTAGGCATTTGTCTGCCTCCCCTGGGGCATCAGAGTCATGGCCTGCTTGGGGGTCATCTGTGGGCCCTAGCCAAGACCTGCCTCTTGGGGTCAACCAAGGTGATGCGTGGAAGCCCTGAGCAGAGGTGACGCCTGGCAGCGCTGAATATGGGACGGGCCTATGATCCAGGCTCCACGCTGGGGAGGCAAAGCAGGCTCTCAGACTCCTTCCCCTGTAGGAGACGCCTACCCAGCCCCTGCCCTATCAGCAGAGGGGACCTCAGAGGCTGCAGCTATAGAAGGAATGAGTAAGAATGAGGGACGGTACAGAGGGGATCTCACCCTTAGCAGCACATGGCCTGGCTCTGGACACTCACCCACACCTGCGGATAGTCAGTGGGACACTGGCAAGGCCCCACCTGGAGGAGCTGCATCAGCACCCTGCCCTGCAGCCTCACACCCCTCCCCGTCTGCCCTGTCCCTTGGAGCGTCCCGTGCTACTCTGGAATGTGCACTGCACTGACCACAGCCCGCCTGGGGCTCCAGCCACACCATGCTGATCACAGGTAGCCGCCTTTTCCCCATGTCCTTCGGCACTTTGCTGGCCCCAGGACCCCAAGGCCAGAGCTCTGGTCCTGACAGCTAACGAGGCGACATGTATAATAAAAACGAGGGATGGGGCCATGGAGCTGCCAGAACAGAGGGAAACCAGTCCAGTGCCTGGGCATCACCAGCATCCTCTGAGGTACTCTCTGCTGTCCCTTCCCCCAGCATACAAGGCTAGGCACCATCCCTGCCCATCTGAAGGTTTCAGCCAGCACCTGTCAAAGAGCGGATGCCACTGTCCACAGTGCCTTCCAAGGACCAGGATGTGACACTGTTGGTAAGGACGGTAGAGGCTGGTGTGTCACACACACCATGGGAGCCTCAGTGCAGGGCTCACAAGACTTGCTGCTACACCCATGCCAGGGCACCCTCAGGCTCAAGGCAGCCGAGACATGCTGCATCATCTGTTGGTGGTTGGGTGGGCTGTGTTGGGAGGCCACAGGGCAAGGGGTCTACTGAGGGCCAGGCCCTCATAGCCCAGTGGTCGCCAGGGACCCTACCATCCAGATGTACCCACTTTGCCCCCCAACAGCCAGGTGAGTCCTGACACGTACCTTCCCATTACATGGAAGGAGCCCACAGCCTGGCCGGCTCCTCTCCTCTTCCTGCTTTGTGCTGGAAACCCTGCTGCCCCAAATTCATCCCTCTCCATAAGCAGTAGGAAGATGTCCTACCTCGCCCCTCATAGTTCCTTCCTGGAATTAGTGCCACCCCTTGAGCTCCCAGCCTCTCCTTGGCCCCCTAGGCCCTACCCCTTCCGTCTCCTGCTTATAGTATTTAGAACACCGTTCCCAGGAGTGGCCAGCCAGGCACCCTGCTCAGGCCAGTGACCAGGCTGGTCTTGGCCTCCTCCAGCCTAGTGCTCCCCTCACCCCACCAGTAGTTGTCCTTTCCCTGCCAGTGAGTGGTGCATAGACTCTCATTAAAACCTTTGTGAGCCCAACAAAGGCCTAGAGAAAGCTTGACAAGGTGAGGCATATTGCCCTGGCCGAGACCCAGGCACTGGTGGGCCAGGTGCCCCCAGGTATCCCATCATAAAAGTGCTTGGGAAAAGGCTGCCAGGAGCTCTGCCCTAAGAACCCTGTTGCTTGTCCCAGCACCAAAAACTGCCTGGTGACTCCCACCATAGCCTCCATGAAGCTCCTTCCCTCTCTGGACCTGAGGAGACAAAAGGTAGGGCTGGGAGAAATCTTGTCCTTGTCCCAGCCCTGAGAGTAGCCCTAGCATTTTTTTTTTTTTTTTGCGGGGGTGGGGTGGGGGGCACAATGCATGCCCCAGGGAGGTAGAGCAGGAGCATGGGTCTTCCCTCCCACAAGGGAAGAGAGCAAGAAGAATCAGGCAGCCACAGAGCCATCAGGCCACCCCTGCCCCAGGCCATCCCCAGAGCATGCACTCGCCCTGACGGGCATCCCCTGGGGTGGACAGTAAGCAAGCACAGGGCAGCTGGTGCTAGGGAAGAGAATGCTCAGCCTCCATCTCTCCAGGAGGGTCATGGTTGTCCTCTGACCTCACAGTCCTGCTGGTGCCTGACTAGTGGGGGAGGTGTGGTGAGTGACTAGCAGGGCTGCCAGCCACACCCTGCACCCCAGGCCTGGCCCCAGCACGAAGCCGCCCCAGCCCTGTTCCCTGCCTGTCCCCCCACATCCTCTAGGCCCCTTCCCAGCCAAGGAGGACCCAGGCCTGTGCTATGCCTGTCGGCCCTGCACCCCAGCCAGCTCAGCAGCCCCCTCCCTCTGCACAGGCCCTGGGCCCCTCTCTCCTCATGAATCTGAGCTGCACTTGGTTTCCCCAGCAGGCCCCCTCCCACCTCCTGCCGTCATTTCTGGCAGGCCCTCCAGTGAGCTGACCCATTACATAAGGCATGCGAGCTATTTCATGGGGGGATGAGCTCCCCCCAAGTGGGGCTCCACTTCCCTCGCTCTCTCCATCCATCGACCACCACCAAGCCAAGGGAGGTCCAGCAAGAGAGTGAAGACCCTCGCTGCTTCCCCACCTTGTGCACAGATTGGGGGTTTTCCTGCCACCCTGAGAACAATGGCTACAGAAGAGGAGGGATTTAGCACCAGGAGAACAGGAGGTGGAGACCCAGCGTGCTCAGCCTCAGGCACCAAGGAAGGAAAGGGTTCCCCAAACTGCCCAGGCAAGGCTGTGGCTGTTTGTGGACGGTCACCTCCTCCCTGGATAGCTTTCCTCTCCTCTCAGGGCTGGAAGTCACCCCCGACTGGCACCACTGCCCCCATGCCAGGAGCTCATCTAAGGGCATTCAGGCCATCCTCCTGAGCCCAGCGACACAAGTTTCAGCTAGGATTTGCACTCTTGGGGAGGAAGCAACTAGATTTCACTTTGGTCAGAATAGAGGTTCCCCATCCCTGTAAAGTGGCAGACGCAGGCCGTCTGGGGAGAGTGGCCCAAGCTCTCAGACCTCCTCCTTTGTCTCCGTGGTCCAGGCCTGAAGGGGGACACAACAGAAGGGATGTGCAGACATTATGTTTCGGGCACTTGCAGGGGCTGAGCCCTCTCCAGCTCTTGTAGAAAAATCCTAGCTCCTGGCAAGAAAACTGCCAGGAGAAGGGGAGGGAGGGCGAGGGGGAGCAGTGAGGGCTTGCTCATGCAACGGCCACTTCCCTGCTCCAAGATCAGGGCAGGAAAAGAGCACATGGCTTGGGCAGCACGGGCTCCAGCTCTGTGCCCTCCTGCCCTGCCAGAGGCCGCCTGGAGGCCCAGAGTTCCGGCCTGGAAGGGGCCTGGGAAGCTGAGTGTCTCACAGGCCAGGGCCGCTTCCCCTTTCCGAGGAAGGAAAAGTCCCTGAGGAGCAGCCCAGGTCTCCAGAGTGCTAAACTAAAGGCTCCTGTGCCCCATCCAGAGGAAAGGGAATGTACTTGCTATGTCTCCTGCTGGGAGCTAGCACACATGCCACACCCTACATGGGGACAAAGCTCTTGGTGGCAGCAAGGGACACACAGTACCTTGCACCGCGTGAGTGGTGAGCTGGAAGCCCCTAGCAGCCCCTAGCAGCCCCTTGCAGCCTCCTCCCCTAGATTCCTGGCCCCGGGGCCTCTGTCTTCCTAAGCAACAAGAACATGTATTCCTCTCTTTTCAGAGACTCGGGTTCTTGGAACTTACACCCTCTTGGGTTTGCTATTTTTACCCACCCTGAGCCTTCCGGTCTCCATGGCGACACCTCCAAACAGCAGATTCCAGGCGGCAATGACGTCACCTTCCCTTTCCTGCCGCCCAGGCCTCTGAGGCACTGCTGCCTGGGGCGGAGGGGCTGCCAGACTTCCACAGACCCCCTCCTGTGCCTCCCACCGTGTTCCCTCCAGTGCAGATGCCAAGGGTATGAGGGCCATAGGGAGTCTCTTCTGACTCTGGTTTGCCCTGTGGACAGGGCCCTCTCTGGGGCAGGGCCCCCTCAAAGTGCCTCCAGAGCCCCACAGCAGAGGGCATGCAGCCCGGGGGACTTATCCCAGAAGCGGCTGGCCCCCCACTCCGCGAGTCCCG
>NW_006198360.1:343078-346217 GCF_000334495.1 Tupaia belangeri chinensis | reverse complement strand
TGCTGCGGGCCTTAGCGGCTGGGGAGAAGGGGCAGACCGGCGCCTTGGCAGCAGCCTGTCTGCTCTCAAAAGCCTCCTGTGGCCCCTGCATCAGAACTCAAGAGAGTCCCAAGAGAGACAGTGAGACTGAGACCAGGGCAGGGACCTGAGGAGCTTGCAGCGATGGCCAGTGACCTGGTCTGCCAGGCGCCTGCTGTGGCGCACGTGGGCATCCAACCTTCCTGAGTGAGGCTGCCAGAATACCCTGGCCACAGGGACCAGGCCTGCCATGTGCTACCAGGCTCCAGGGCCCCAGTCTGTGCAGGGTCCCCCACCTTGGTCCCCATCGGGCAGGGCTCCTGCACTAGTTACAGCCCGTGCCTCTGTCTAGGGCCACACCTCACCCAGGTGTCCTTACAGCACCAGCCTAAAGTCTGCCCATGGCCTGCTCAAGGATCGGGACACTCAGGGCTAAATAGCCACTTGTGACTAGGACGGGGTGGGAGGATGGATTACCTGCTCCTGAAGTCCCCCTCCAAACAGAACCCCACCCCTAGGTGCATGTTTTGCTGTGGACTCAGATGTTTGCTGAAATAACCAAGAACTCTTTTTTCTTTGGACAGGTTTTTGCTGTAGGGTGCGTGCAAGACAGAGAGAGACAGAGAGACCGAATGCGAGAAATCACCCCTCAAGGAGGGGATGGCCACACTGCAATCCCTTCTCTTCCATTCTCCTCTCGGGATCTTGGGAACACACGCACACATGCCCGGCGTGAGTTTAAGCCACCAGGTCCGGGACTCTAACTGTGGTCGACTACGTGGGAGTTCAGTGACATAGCCATGATGCCAACTGCTGGTCCCAAGAACTCTTTACAGTGCCTTCCAGGATGGACAAATGTCACATAGAAAACTGTACCCTGAGGCTAGCAGGTGCTGTGGAAGTAAGGCAGCTGGATCCCACATGGCCGATGCACATTTTGAGTCCTGGTTCCAACAGCTTAAAAACATTCCGGGGACGTGTGACCGCGTGCCCAAGATTCTGAGAAGAACATGGAGAAGAGATTGCCATGTGGCCAGCCCTCCTGGGAGGTGATCCCTCACTTTCCCCCTCTCTTTATCTTTCTCTCTACTGTGGCATGCACATGCCCTATAGCAAACTAAAATAAAAAGAAAAGAAAAGAGAAAGAAAACTGCATCCCTTGATATGGCCAGGAGGAGCTTCCCCGAGGAGCCAGCGCTACCCAGCCCCTTGGGCTTGCTGAGACCTGCCACCTCCCCTGGTGGGATGTGGGGGTCTGGTCCCCTAAGTAAGGCCCCTCCTCCTTATCACCGTGCAGGGTCCACCACTAGTAAACCCAGTCCCCCAAACCAGCGGGCCCCAGCACTAAAAGCAACAACTGAGAGGTAGGAGAGCAGGGCCTGGGGTTAGAAGAGGAGGGATCATGGGACTAGCAGTTGGCATAATGGCTATGTTGCTGGACTCCCACGTAACCAACCGCGGTTCGAGTCCTGGACTCGGTGGCTTAAACTCATGCCAAGTGCGTGTGTGACCAAGATCCTGAGAGGAGAATGGAGGAGAAGGGATTGCGGTGTGGCCATCACCCTCTCCCTCCCGGGGGTGATTTCTCACTTTCTGTCTCTCTGTCTCTCTCTGTCTTTCTGGCGAGCTCACATGCCCTATAGCAAAAGAAAAAAAAAAAAAACCACAGAAAAACCTCTCTAAAAATAAATAAAAGAAGAGAAGGGATCAGGCAAGGTTGTGCTGGCTCTGTGATGGGGCTAAAGCCCCTGGCAGGGTCAGGCCAAAGGTCAAAGGTGCCTGGCCAGCACCCAGCTGGGAGGAGAGGATACTTGACAGATGATCTTTGGCTATGAACTAGCCAGCAATGGGCTCTCAGGAACAATATTAAAAGAAAGTGGTTTGGAGGCTCACATTCCTGCCCTCCTGCTCGAAGCCAGGTACGAAGTTCCAACTCGTCTACGTCTGACATTGGCAGGCACCGCCGCAGGTCTGGACATGAGGCAGGCAGGTGGGCGGCCCGTCCCCAGAACCCCACACAGACCCAGTCACAAACAAGGTGTGCAGAGAGCGCAGCCTGGGGCTGGCTGCAGGTGGGCCTTTCCTGACTCGCCCGCCTGCACAGCCCCCCATCCTAAGGCTGTGGCTGGGGTGAGGTGCTGGGAAGAGGCCTCTCAAGAGCGGAGCAGAGCAACAGAGGCCTGTGGGGGTCTGGGTGCCCCAGGCAGGCAGCTGCACTCCCCGAAGTGGATGCGATGACCTGTCCAATTAGCGCCTACTGTAACAAGCTCTGTCTGGACAGAGGCACGAGGCAGGCCAAAGGGCCCAGAGGTATGCGATGGGGGTAGGAGGGAGCTTCCCACTGAGGCTGTGATGCTCACAGATGAGCAGCTCACAGTCCCGATTCCACCAGCACCCACGGGTAGCCCCTGACACTGACGTACACCTCTGTCCTCTTGCCCTTCTCCTCAGGGTTTCCATGGGTCAGGTCAGGCTCCTGAGACTGCCCCTGCCCTGCCCTGCTCTTTCCTCCTCACCCTTTGGGTCCATGGCAGGCCCCAAGGGAAGCCCTTGATCTGAACTCTGGTCAGTTAGACACCACCAGCCTGGGCCAGTCGCTAGTGGCCTGAGGGGGACAGTGGCTGCCTCTGGCTGCCAGGCATGAACGTGAAATTGATTTCCTTCGAGTTTACTAAGTGCCCACCTGTGACAATCACAGGCGCAAACAAGAGTTTCTGTTCTGTTTATAGTTTCACAGAAAACAGTGAAAAATTAAACTTCCAAATTCTATGTTGGATGGGAGTCTGTGCTCTTAAAAGGACTGGGGAAGAGGACAGAGGTGCTGAGTCAGTTGCAGGGGAGCTCAGGGACCCCCTATAAGGTTCATGTGAGCAGATCTCTAAAAATAGGTGAGGGGCGAGCATTCCGGGCAGAGGGAAGAGCAGGTGCAAAGGCCCTGAGGCAAAAGCCTGCTTGGTCCTGGCAGGACCACGTGGAGGGGTAGAAGAGAGTACAGAGAGAGGAAGTTAGGGCTAGGGTAGCAGGAGCATGGGCAGATAGCACCAGGCCTACTTATTTCTAGTCCCCGCTTTGCTCCCCTGGGGAACTGGAGTTTGGGTGGACACTGCTCTAAGCCTGGGAG
>NW_006198360.1:338532-342697 GCF_000334495.1 Tupaia belangeri chinensis | reverse complement strand
CTGGGGGCCTGGGGGGGACGGTGGCTGCCTCTGGCTGCCAGGCATGAACGTGAAATTGATTTCCTTCGAGTTTACTAAGTGCCCACCTGTGACAATCACAGGCGCAAACAAGAGTTTCTGTTCTGTTTATAGTTTCACAGAAAACAGTGAAAAATTAAACTTCCAAATTCTATGTTGGATGGGAGTCTGTGCTCTTAAAAGGACTGGGGAAGAGGACAGAGGTGCTGAGTCAGTTGCAGGGGAGCTCAGGGACCCCCTATAAGGTTCATGTGAGCAGATCTCCAAAAATAGGTGAGGGGCGAGCATTCCGGGCAGAGGGAAGAGCAGGTGCAAAGGCCCTGAGGCAAAAGCCTGCTTGGTCCTGGCAGGACCACGTGGAGGGGTAGAAGAGAGTACAGAGAGAGGAAGTTAGGGCTAGGGTAGCAGGAGCATGGGCAGATAGCACCAGGCCTACTTATTTCTAGTCCCCGCTTTGCTCCCCTGGGGAACTGGAGTTTGGGTGGACACTGCTCTAAGCCTGGGAGACCCAAAGCTACAGCTTATTGATGGCGAGCCAAAGGGGAACAGCTGCTGCATAGGATGAGTGAGGGGTTGGGCCTGATGCTTCCCTCAGCTGTAAGGGCTTCCCTGAAGTCCTGGGGCAAATAGCACCTGCATGCTTCCACTTCCCTGCTGGAAAAACTGAGGACTAGATAAGAGAAATCGATTTGAAACAGATGAGGCTATTTTTCTGAACATTTTGTTCCCAGTCCCGCCCCCAACCTGGCACAAGCTGGAGTGACCAGCTTAGGGGAGGGCCCTTGCCTGGCCCAGCCCAAGCCCCTCCAGGGCCTCTGGCTGGCCCCTCCCTACCCTGCCCGGGGACTCGATGCCCATTGCCCTGCCCACTCTGGCCGAAGTTTGTTAAGTAAACAGGCACATGAACAACTTCAAAGGGCAGCAGAGAGGCTGGAAGGACCAGGTGTGGGCTTGGGGTAGCAGGCTGTCCCCCACACCCCAGGTGCCCCACAGACACTGCAGGGAGGGTCCTCGGAGGCTGCAGGCCTGGCATCTGACCCACCTCGCACCTTCGGCAGACTGGTCCTCCTCCTTGCTGAGTGCTGCCCAGCAAGCTCTCATCTCCATGAGTAATATTTAACTTGGAAGGGCTCTCGGACAACTGCAGGGGAGAAGTTAACAACAAGTTTGGATTGCAATCTGCTTGCCAGGAGTGGAGGAAGGGGGAAGGGATACAGAGAGGAAGGAGGGAGAGAGGGCAAAGTTGAGAGGAAGAAAGGAGGGCAGGAGGCAGGCCAGAGGGACAGCTCAGCCTGGGACCTCAGGGGCCATGGTCTGTGTGTAGCAGAGGTCCTGGCTCCCAAGAAGCCTGGGCTTGGGGCCACAGGACTGCCATACCCCAGGAATGAGAGCTCTGGGGCCAACTGGCTGGCAGACATACACTGAGCTTGTAGCTGAGTCCCCCAAGCCTCAGCGTTCCCTACAAAAACTACCCTGGGTCAAGGAGGAGCCCTGGGATCCAGCACAGAATGCAACACATACCACACATGTACGCACGCGCATGCACGCCATGCTCATGTACACACACACACACACACGCACACACACACAGGGTTGTTAGCAAAACGGCCCCGCCTGCAGCTCTGAGGCTTCAACCCAAGGCTGGAAAAATCCATGAGGCTGGAACAGGGATGAGGTCCCAGGCCATCAGGGCAGGGGAGGGCAGGGCTGGAGCCAGGACAGGCTCTCTCTGGAGGTCACCACCAGCACAAATCCCTCTATCCCCGGGGGCCAGGACCTTTGCCCATCGTGTGCCCAGATGGGCAGTGCTCTGACCACTGTGCCCTCACAGATCTTAGAAAGCACAGCCCCTGGGACCAGCAGATGGCGTAATGGTTACATCACTGGACTCCCACGTACCTGGCTGTGGTTCGAGTCCCAGATCTGGTGGCTTAAACTCATGCTGAGCACTTGGAGAAGTGCTCATCCCCCTGGGGGGTGATTTCTCGCTTTTTGTCTCTCTGTCTCTGTCCTTCCAGAGAGCACACGTGCCCCATAGTAAAAATCTGAAGGAAAAAGAAAGAAAGAAAGAAAGAAAGAAAGAAAGAAAGAAAGAAAGAAAGCTAAAAAAATAAAGAAAGCATGACCACTTCTGGGCAGTCATTGGCTCCGTCAGGCATGTCCAGTGCACACGCACAGCGCAAGAACAGGAGTCTGGGCACAGGCTTGGGGGAGACACGAAGGCGTATGAGTGCAGAGGAGGGGAATGCTGGTCTCAGTCTCTCCAGCTCCAGGCATCCACCAGGCCACACCTGAACAGGCCAAAGGGGTCACTGGGGAGGGCCCTGAAGAGGGCCAGCTACCCTGGCTCCCCAAGTTTCCCCAGCAGGACCAGCTCTGCCAGCAGCCCCAGATCCTGGCCCCAGCTCCATCGTGCCAGGCAAAAAAATCACACCCGCCCCTTATCCCTTGTCGACTCAGCTCCATTCCAGAGGGTAGCACATCTAAGTTTCCAAACAAACTTTTTTCACAAACTTGTACTTTCACTGGGAAAAATTCATCCCCTTCCATAACCTTACAGTTTTTCCCAATTTGACGTTGACAAAAGGTCTAACTCTCTCCTGCCCTGGAGGATGGGCAAAGCTGCCGAGATGGGAACCCCAGGCACATCGGCAGGAGCCCAGGAGCTAGTGGAGTGGGCCCTCGCCCAGGGAAGGGGACACTCTCGGTCCCAGAGCCTCAGCCTCCACGTGTCACACCTGCCCAGTGAAGACGTTCGGAACGAAGGCTTTCCCGCTGCTGGTGTCTGTGCTCTGCAGCTAGTCTCCCACTGACGTTAAACCGTTCCATTCTGAACTCGCAGCCCGGGGACAGGTGACAACTCTGTCATAGCTTTTGAATTTATGACCCCACAAAAGTGGAGGTTTTGTGGGTTTGGCCAGAGGCCTAGGACCAAGTAAAGCTATTCCCTACAAAAGGTGCCTTTGATTGGAGCCCTGCAGTGTTGTAGGAGGCTTGGGGAACCCGACTGCGGCTTCTCAGAGTCAGAGTCTGCAGAACAGAAAAACTTCTGTGGTCTCGCTTCCCTCCTGACACTTTATCTCAAGGGGAGAATCAACCTTTCAAAGACAAGCCAGGGAGTGGGGTCTGGAAGTGACAAGGGAAAGGATCTGTCCCTGCCTCTGCCCCAAGAAGGCAAATGCAAGGCAGCACACTGACCCAGGGCGGCCCTGCTCTCCCCAGGAACAGAACTGACTGAGCCCCAGGCTCCATCTCTGCCTGGGGGCATCTACTTTCAGGCCAGGCTGAAAAGGAGTGGAGAAACTGAAACCAGGGGGCTCTCATCTTCTCTGCAGGGGAGCTTTGTGGGGCCCAAGACCTTGGTGTCCTGACAGGAGAGGCACAGACCCTTTGCATCTTGGCACTTTAGGGGACAGTCAGGAGAGACTCCCTGGATCCTGCAGCCTCCAGCAGCAAAGTGACCACAAGGAGGACAGCCAACTGCAGTGGGCACAGAGTCAAGGGGCCCCCTCCTTCCAGTCCCCCAGCACCTGCCCCCACTAGAAATGGGGCGAGGCCGATGTGAGCTGTGCTCCATGTGCACAAAGCATTCTGAGGACTTAGCGTGAACAAAAGAACTAGTTATGAAACGTGCTCGAAATTTGTATATGGAGTCCATGTTGAAACGTCACGTTCGACAAGTGGTGCTCACACAAAATGCAGGATGGCTAAAACGAGTGTTACCCGCCGCCTATTACCTTTCGAGGGACCATTAGCAATTCAAAATGAACTGTGTATGCTTTCCGTTTCTACTGGCCGCGTGCCTCAGAAGCACTTCCGATTTGGAAGTCGCAGAACGAGTGGAACACGCAGGGGCTCAGTCCTGGAACTGCGGAAAATTAGAGCCCCGAAGTCGCTGTACACCGAGAGCCCCAGCGGGTGCCCAAAAGGGGCAGGCAGGAGGGCGCGGTCGGCTCTGGCCCCTGGCACATGGGACTTGAGCTGGGCGGGGGCGGGGCAGGCTCCTCGGAGGAGGAGGGATGAGGGGGTGGGACGTGGAAGGCGTCTAGGAGGATGGGGGTGGGACAATGGAAAGGGGTGGGAGGCCCTGGAGCCAGGGCAGAGGACATTAACTGGGCGGGGACCCGGTAGAGGTGGGGGGGATTCC
>NW_006198360.1:334159-338284 GCF_000334495.1 Tupaia belangeri chinensis | reverse complement strand
TCTGGGAGGAGGGGGGTGGGACAATGGAAAGGGGTGGGAGGCCCTGGAGCCAGGGCAGAGGACATTAACTGGGCGGGGACCCGGTAGAGTTGGGGGGGATTCCTGGGAGGAGGAGCCGGGACGGGGAGGGGTTAGGGCGTGGGACGTGCCTGGGGGAGGGGGCGTGGCGTGGGAGGTGCTCGGAAGGAGGGGGCGACAGATGGACAAAGGCTGGGAGAGTAAGGGCGGGTTAGACCATGGCGAGTCAGGGCGCAGTTTGGGAAACCCGACCAGGGAACAGAAGGCAGCGCCCTCGGGTGACAGGCGGCGAAAGGCTGGCTGAGGCCGAGCTGCTCAGCGCCTGTTTCCGCAGGACCCCACTCCGCAGGGCGTCCTCCTCCGGTAGTTCAGGGCAGGTCCCCAAAACGCTGGGCAGTAGGGACGGGAGCACCCAGAAGGAATCCACCCCGTCACCCTGCTGTGCACCCGCCAACTCCTGGGCACACCGGGCAGTGGGCGAGCCACTGGGGCCATGACAAGCGTCTGGGGTCCTCTTTGTGTGGGTGCAGGGCCTGGCCTGAAAACTCAAGGAGACCCGTATTTCCAAGTCCCTGCCCACTTGGCTGCCAGGCTTTTTCCTAATCGTCACATCTATTGCAGCCAGATTCTGCCATCATGCGGGAAAGAGAGGCTGCTGTTCAGGGGGAACCACCCCAACCGCCCCTGGGGCATGTCCTAGAAGGAGACACATCCGGACCAGCAGATGGAGTAATGATGATGTAGCTGGACTCCCACTAGTCGACTGGGGTTCCAGATATGGCCGCTTTAAACTCATGCCCATGCTGTGTGTGTGTGCATACCCCAAATCCTGAGAGGTGACTGGAGGAGAAAGGATTGTGGTGTGGCCATCCCCCTGAGGGGGTCACTTCTTGCTTTCTGTCTCTCTGTCTCTTTGGCAGGTGCACCATCCTATAGCAAAAATCTCTTAAGAAAAAAAAAAGTGGGGGGGGGGGGGGGAACGCTCCCTCAAAGGAGGTGGGTGGAGGAGGTTGAAGGGCAGCCTCTGTTAAAGAAACTCCATCTGGGATGTGCCAGGACCATGGACTCAGTCAGAGGCAGGCACTGGGGCACCCAGGGCTGAAGATGCCAGAGGGACACTGGCCATGCAGGCTGACTGTAGAGTTGGTGGACCATGGGTAGCCGGGGGTCACTGGGTGTCAGCTTTGGGCTGTTATCTCCCACAGAAAATTACGCTGTTGTTGTTGTTGGAGGTAACAGGGAGCATAGAAGGGAGGCCAGGAGGGACAGCCCTTCCCTAAGGGTCTCAGTGGGTCAGGAGGATTCCACAGCTTTGAAGGCCTGCTGTGAGGACACATGGAGACCTGGTAAGGCAAGAGTAAGCCTCATTGGTTGTCCAGCCTAGGGATGGGTCTTGCAGGCTGGAGATGCTGCCCCTAGGGTGCTTAGAGAAACAGGTGGCCACTGCCTGGTCCCTGGGCCCCAGGGAGGTCACTCAGTGCCACTAAGTCAGCAAGGCTCTAGCCCTGGGCAGCAACATAGGAAGGTCAGAGCCTGGCTGCTCACTGTCATGTGACCTGTGACAAGTGGATGAATGCTCTGAGCCTCAGTTGGCACATCTGTAAATGGGGCCAAATGATGTCACCTCCATCATAGGGTTGGGTGTGATGCCCTGCAACTGAGCAGCATGGCACCTGGGGGATGATGGGCATGACAGATGGGAGATGCTTCAGAGAGGACAGGGCTAGCAGCTAGCGCCAGCCTTGTCTTTCCCACCTGCGCAGGCCCATGCAGCCTGGGTCCTGCCGTGTCTGAGCAACCAAGGACTTTCCTTCACCTCCACCCCAGGCAGGGCCTTGGGGGCACCCACCAACTCCAGGTATGGGAGGTGAGGAGCTGCTCACCCTTCAGGCTGACCTGCAAGAACAACCATTTTGGGCCAAGCTGGCTGCAGCAAGGTTGACCCCTACATGCGATGACCACCAGAATACCCTGCTCAGGTGTGTCTGCACCTGGCAGGGCAGTCTTCAGGGCTGGTAAGGAGGTGTGGGGGGAGTTTGACCTTCTAATGGAGATGCTGGTGGAGAAGGAAGAGGCAGCAGGAGAGGAGGAGAGGGCTGGTCTCAGTGGTTTGAGGGCACTCGGGCAGCTATCTGCATTGGACGCCACCCTCCAGCTTGTCCTGATTCCAGCCACATCTGACCCACCTTGGGCTGCAGGGGGGCAGTGGGTGTGAGGCCTGTGCAGTCAGCTGGGGATCAGTCACTGTTCCCCGGGGGCCTGACAGCCTGGGTCAGTCTGAGGACCCTGGGCTGCTCTCTGGCCTAGGGAAGGTTTCCAGGCTGTGGGAGATGGGAAGGGGGGCCTCAGCTGACGGCTAGTGCCTTGCCCAAGGATACACTCAGCCTGTTGGGCAGCCACCAGCCAGCTGGAAAGACAGCCCACACCCCACGAAGGCCCTCAGGGAGGATGAGAGCCCCACATCAGAGTTCCCTCACACCACAAGGCTGGAAATGGGTCATACAGAAACGAGGGGTGCACTCCATGGGACTCATGGTGATGGGGGTCTGGAACGTGTTGCCGGGAGGAACAAAGGTCACTTCCTTCTTGGGATCTGGAAAGAAAGGTGCCTGAGGACACGAGGGGAGCAGCCAGGATTTGCTGGAAGTCCCTGAGCCTGAGCAGGGGCCTCCTTGAGTTTGGTTGTCCAATCCATGACAGAGCACGCAGGTGGAAAGAGGAATACAAACACAAGACTAAGCCCTAGTGTCTTTTTTTTTTTTTTTTTTTTTTTTTTTTTTTTGGGGGGTTTTTTTTTTATGCCAGAAAGACAGAGAGACAGAAAGCGAGAAATCACCCCCGGGGAGATGGCCACGCCGCAATCCCTTCTCCTCCATTCTCTTCTTGGGATCTTGGGCATGCACAAACACATGCACCCAGCATGAGTTTCAAGCCACTGGGTCCAGGACGCAAATAGAGGTTGACTATGTGGACGTCCAGTAATGTAACTGCTATGCCATCTGCTGGCCCCCAGCATTTTATTTTATAAATAATTATTTAATTTTATTTATTATTGTTATTTTTCAATTTCCTATAGGATATGTGCATTCACAGATAGAGGGAAAGTGAGAAAGCAAGCCCCTAGGTCTGGGACTCGAATCCACAGTCAATCCTGTGGGAGTCCAGTACCTTAACCACCCCACCACCTGCTGGTCCCTGTGCTCAGCGTTTTCAGGATGAACTTGGTGCAAGGACAGGCTGGAAGGGCCTAAGACCTGCTCTATCGGTGCCCTGGTCTGCAGTAAACAATGACCACAAGCTGGGAGGTTTAAACAACAGAACATGTATTTGCTCACAGTTCTGGCAGCTGAAAGTCCTAAATCAAGGTGTTGGGAAGGCCAGGCTTCCTCCAAAGGCGCTAAGGGAGGATCTAGCTGTGCCTCTCTCAGTGTCCCTTGGCTGGTGGCTGCGTACTCGAATCTCTGCCGCCATAGTCACAAGGTTTTTCTGTGTCCCTGTATCTACATTTCCCTTCTCTCATGACTATTCACATCAAATCTGGAGCCAACTCTAACCCAGTATAGCCTCGTCATAATTTGATTACATTTGCAAGACCCTATTTCCAAGTAAGTTCACTCTCACAGGTTCCTCATGTGGATATGAATTGTTTTAATTTTCAGAGGGGGGGGGACCAACAGTTAGCGTAATGGCTATTTGCTGGACTCCCACGTAGTCCACCGCGGTTCGAGTCCCGGACCCGGTGGCTTAAACTCACGCCGAGCGCATGTGCGTGTGTGTCCAAGATCCCGAGAGGAGAATGGAGGAGAAGGGATTGCGGCGTGGCCATCCCCCCTGGGGGGTGATTTCTCGCTTTCTGTCGTTCTGTCTCTCTCTCGAGCGTATGTGCCCTATAGCAAAAACCTCTTGAAAAAATTATTTATTTAATTCCATTTGTTATTAATTATTTTTTAAATTTGACCAGAGAGAGAGAGAGAAAGGGAAAGCGAGAAAGCAAGTTGTCAGGTCCAGGACTCGAACTGTGGTCAGCCATGTCGGAATCCAGTGCCTTTAACCCCCACACCACCTGCTGACTGCCAACTTTTAGGCTATTGGTGTTGGGGATGACAG
>NW_006198360.1:327222-331721 GCF_000334495.1 Tupaia belangeri chinensis | reverse complement strand
GCGTGTGTGTCCAAGATCCCGAGAGGAGAATGGAGGAGAAGGGATTGCGGCGTGGCCATCCCCCCTGGGGGGTGATTTCTCGCTTTCTGTCGTTCTGTCTCTCTCTCGAGCGTATGTGCCCTATAGCAAAAACCTCTTGAAAAAATTATTTATTTAATTCCATTTGTTATTAATTATTTTTTAAATTTGACCAGAGAGAGAGAGAGAAAGGGAAAGCGAGAAAGCAAGTTGTCAGGTCCAGGACTCGAACTGTGGTCAGCCATGTCGGAATCCAGTGCCTTTAACCCCCACACCACCTGCTGACTGCCAACTTTTAGGCTATTGGTGTTGGGGATGACAGGCTGGATGTTGCCCCTGCCTTTAGCCTGTTGACCACTGGTGGGTCCTGGCCATGTCCCCCACCCCTGAGGCCATGAGGAACGTACAGAGGCTTGGACACCCAGGTATGCCCGGGCTTCTGAACTCATGTATAGTGGGCCTAAATACTCACTCTGCAGCCCAGTGGGTCCTGCGATGCTTCCCAGGCAACTGTCAATACAGCCAGCCTGCCTGGCATGCCTGCACCCCATAAATGCCACTGTGCCTGGCTCCAGGCAGGCTTTCCTGTTTGGCACACACAGGCCAGCAGGTGTGGCAGTATCAGAAGGCTGCTCCAACAAAGGAGGCAGGCCGGGCCTCTCAGCCATCCTCGCCCAGCGAGCGGACACCGCCAGGGCCCCTGCATGGACACCGTGCAGCTTTGCCACATGGTGAGGGATGGAAGCAGCCAAGTGCCACAGATAACTGGTCAGGCCAGCCTGCCGGTGCAGGCTTCTCTTGATTGCAGGGCTGCGCTGCTTTCTGGGGCTGGTCATGCCTGCCCACCGCAGGGCCCTGCTCTGCCTGCCTGCCCTGCCTTGACTCAATTTGCAGAGTGGCCTGATGGCAGAACACAACCCTCAAGAAATGAGAGGAGGGCGTGGGGAAGTCAAGGGGGCTTGAATGAGGCCAGGTGGCCAGGGGTCTGGCTGGCAGTTTGTCCAGCTTGGAGTAGGGGCTGACGGGGAGCCCACCATGGGTCCGTGGGGGATCAGGGCTAGAGAGGGCCAAGTCTTATTCCCGTGAGAATGGAGCACGCAGTCACACTGCTCTGAGGAAGTCAGTTACTGGGACACTAGTCGCTTAGTAGTGGAAGGAGGGGGAGAGATGGACTCCTGACCCGTCATTGGCAGCTATTCCCTGGTTTCCAGAAAAGACTCTGGAGAGGAGTGGGGTTCATCATCCACAAATGTATCCCTCGGTGGTGGATGAGGCTCAGAGAGTAAGGTGGCCTCCCAGCTGGTCGGCTCTGCCGTACAGGGTGGGGCTCTGACGTGTCCTCCCACCTGAGCACTTCTACTTTGCCAGAGGGCTGCCTCTTATAAAAAGCCAAAATAGGGGCCAGCAGGTGGTGTACTGTTGAAGGTGCTGGACTCCCATGTGGCCAACCACAGTTTGAGTCCAAGACCTGGTGACTTGAAACTCACGCCAGGTCTATGTGCATGGATGCATGCCCAAAATCCTAGAAGGAGATGGAGGAGAAGGAGAAGGGATTGTGGCATGGCCATGTCTCCCGGGGGGTGATTTCTTGCTTTCTGTCTCTCTTTCTCTGATGAGCACACACACCTTATATCAAAAATCTCTCAAAAACAAAAACAACAGGCTAAAATATTCTTTTGTAAACATGAATTTTGGCTTACAGAAAACTTATTTCTGGGGACCAACAGTTGGCGTAATGGCTATGTCACTGGACTCCCATGTAGTTGACCACGGTTCAAGTCCCGGACCTGGTGGCTTACACTCACTCTGGGCGCGTGTTCGTGCGTGCCCAAGATCCCGAGAGAATGGAGGAGTAGGGACTGCAGCGTGGCCATCCCCCCAGGGGGTGATTTCTTGCTTTTTGTCTCTCTGTCTCTGGCCTTCTGGCTAGTACTTGCTCCCTATAGCACATGCCCTATAGCAAAAACCATTCCAAAAAAAACAGAAAGAAAGAAAGAAAAGAAAAGAAAAAGAAAAGAAAACTTGTTTCTGTAGTGCAAGCATCCCTCCCAACCAAATTATTTTCTAATAAAGCTAAGTTTTCTGTTACCTTTGCAGATGGCTCAGAAAAAGTAAACCTTTTCATCAAATTAAACTTGATATATAATTTGTTGTGATTTTCAAACTGCTGGGTCCAGGACTCCAACTGTGGCTGGCCCTGTGGGAATCCAACACCTTAAAAACCACACCACCTGCTGGCCCTCAAGCTCAACTTGCAAGCTTCCCCTGCCACATTTTTCTGATAATGTGGGGACAGCTGAGACAAAGTGGGTCTGTTGGAGGAGCACACAAGTCCTATAGTCACCTCCTGAGCGTATCAGAGTGGCTGGTCCCTGTGCAGGCCCTGGGCATGCGGGGAGAGAGTTGGGGGCAGGGTTTCCTCGTGCTGGCAGGGGTCTCCCTCGAAGTGTCCCAGGCTATAGGTCACAGGAGTCTGCCACCTCACTCACTCCCCAGTGGTGCTGGAGGGGGAGGAGGATGAAACCTGAGCAGATGACACCAGAGGGGAAAAGCCCCCCAAGAGGGTAACCTTTCCAGGCTGTGCCGGCTGTCTTGAGTGCCAGGCGTGAGGACCCCCGTTCTGCCAACAGATACAAGCCTGGCCTGGGGTATGAGCCTCTCTCTTGCGGTGGCCAAAGGTAAATCTGGCCCATCAGGCTAGTTAAGGTCAAAGGAGACAGGGTGTCCCTACCCTCCACACCTCAAGGTCCTGTGCTTCCCTGCCTCGGGGCACCTGAGGCACAGCTCTCAGCAAGGAGCCATAGCCTTTCTGGGTCGGCCCTCACAGCAGGGCAGTCATGCTGGGTTTGGGCTATTTGAGACCCTGCCATCCCACCTTGTCTGCCCTCAGGCCCAGTGACCAGGGCACCTGTGTAGGGGAGCTAGGGCATGCACAGTATGTAAAGGAGGGGGCTGGGATGCTGAAGACCTCAGCAAAGCCCTGGTCTAGGGCTTCCCGGTGGGGGTGGGGGCTGGGTCCTCCAAACCAGCAGCTCCATGCACGTGTGCACGCACACACATGTCCCTCACACATTCACGCCAGACAACGTATGTGTCTTCTCCAGGAGCAGGGGAGAGTCCTGCTCTGTCCAAGATCTGTCCAAGGGTCCCAGCACGGGGCAAGAGAAGGGTACCAAGGGCTTGCACCTGTGGCCGCGTCTCCATCTGCTTATGAGCGTGGACTGTGTGTTCTTGCACTTCAGGGGCCCCAGGGATAGAGACCCCATCTTGTTCTTCTGGGGTTTTTCAATGTCCAGAACGTTTCCTGCCACAGGTAGGTATCAGGGAATGTTTGCAGGGGGTGAAGGACAACCTCAGTCCAGACCATCGCCAGGTTCCTGCCCTGAACAGATCCCTGACCTCCAGGGTGGGACCACTTAGAGGGTGATGGGCCACTTGGGTGGGCTTGGCTCAGGCCCTTCTGCTATAGTGCTGGAGAGCGGCCTGGAGAGCGTATAACTGGTGGAAGGAGGGTCCCAGGTGACTAGGCAGAAATAGCTGTTGGAGCTCTGCAGGAAGGGTGCCCAGCACTGCCCCAAAGTTGCTGGGACAGGGCAAGCGGAAACTACCAAGTTTCCCGCCCTTGAGGGACTTCTGGCGGTGGCCGGGGAGAGGAGCTGCCTGCCACTCACTCCCTTGCAGATCCTGGCTCTGGAGAGAGTAGAGGTCACCCCAGGGACCCAGCTTGGTTGCCAGGGAGGCTTGTGGGCGCACTGCCTACTAGGCAGAGAAGCCAGCCTTACTGGGTCCTTGGGCTTCTGCTGCCACCAAGTGGCAGACTTCACAGTTGCTTGGAGGGGGCGGGGACCAGGAAGAAACCAGAGGATTTCAAGGAAGCCCCTTACTTGCCTCCAGAACCCCGTCCTGGGCCCCTGGCCCAGAAATCCTAGGTCCTGCTTGGCCACCTGAACTTTGTCGTTTGCTTCTTTATATCTTAGGCAAGGAAAACGAACTCTGTCCCTTGTGCAAGGAAACATGGTGGTAAAGGCGAATCTCGGTGCTTTACTCACTCATAGAATGTGCCTGGGAAGAACTGCCCTGGTTTAAAGCTGGACATAGGTTAGGAGCTGTTCAGTGCAGACGCGCGGCGGTGGCTCCCGAGCTGCTCGGACAAGGCGAGGTGGGGCGCGGCTCCCCCGAGTGACTTCGTACGGCCTTCTGGTCCCGGCCACCCCGCACTCCCACCTTAGCTAAACATCGCTCCCACCCCCATCCCACCTCTGCAGCAGGGGAGGAAGGAACCCGGGCTGTTAGGACACTTTGGCCTTCGGCAGTGTCACATAGGAGAGGTCACCTCACCGACGGGGAAGGGCGAGGCGAGATCCCGCTTTGGGGTCCAGTCGGGCGGGGGCCCTTGGGGTGGGACAGGAGGTCTGGGGCGGGATGGGGGCGGGTCTGGGGCGTGTCCAGCCGTCTCACTTCCGCCGGACACGCGGGCTCCG
>NW_006198360.1:325354-327113 GCF_000334495.1 Tupaia belangeri chinensis | reverse complement strand
CCCTTGGGGGACCAGTGAGGCAGGGCGGGGTTGGGGGCGCGGCCGGGGGCGGGCGGCCTGGGTCCCTGTCTGGGCTGTGGCGGCGACTCAGCCCTTACGTACTACCCGGAACTCCCCCGCCCTGTCCCTGTAGCGGGCTTCTCCCCTCGAGGTGCGCGATAGATCCCCCCACCGGGTCTTCCCCTCCCCGGTAACTCTGAGCCCCTGCCCCTTCCCCCACCTTTGGTCCCCTCCTTGACTGCTTAGTCCTTCCCTCTCAAAGCGCGCCTCTGAGCCTCTCCCATTGCCTCTCCCTCCTCCCCTTTCCCCACTGAGTTCTCGCTCTCTCTGAGCCCGCTCCCACTGTTGCGTCCCTTCCCTGCCTTTCCACCGCGCCTCTCTCCCCACCAACACTGTAGAGCTCCTTCCTGGCTCTTTTCTCCCCATGCACACTGTGGAGCCTCCCCCTCCACTACTGAGCCTCCGCACTAAGCCCCTCCTCCCCGTGCCACCCCAGGCCTCCCAGAGGCACCCCCTGGTTTCTCCAGGAGGGCAGCGATGAGCGTGAGCAGCTCTGGGCTGATCTGCTGCGCACCGCGAGGGCCGACCTGACCCCGGACGGCGAGCTGCCACCGCTGCCCACTTTTCCAGATCAGGTGCGTCCACAGGACCCATGGGCATGGCCTGCGGGGACTCTCCTCGCAGGGGATGGCTGGAGCGCGGCCGGGCACGACCTGACGCCCCTTGTTTTGCAGGAGCCCAGGCACAGCCCTGAGTGCACAGAATCCCCCGAAGTCTTCACCATGGGATCCAAGACCTTTTCCTGGATGCCCTTTCCGCCGGCACCCAGGGGCCCAGGCGACTCCAGGCTGCTCTGTGCCCTTGGAGAGCCCTCAGGGTCCCCTGCTGGGCCCTCACAAGGACAACCTGTGCCAGATGCTGGAGGGACCCCATCAGGGGAGCAGCTGTCTGTGGAGGGGACATCCACCCTGCAGAGCTGCCCTATGTGCCAGAAGGAATTCCACCCTGGGTGAGTGCTGCTCCCTGGGCCGGGCTCCAGGGACTCGGGCCCTGTTTGGAAACCAAGCCTTATTTATTTAAAAGAATTTTTTATTTAATTTAATTTATTCATTCAGTCATTTTCATTTGACCAGAGAAAGACAGACATGCAGAGAGGACAGTGGGAAAGAAAGCCATCAGGTCCAGGACTCTAGCCCCATGGCTGGCCATGCAGGAGTGGCCAGTGCCTTAACCACCAGGCCCGCTGCTGAGGCAACCAAGCCATATTTAGAAGGCAAAGAGGGTACCTGAATTCGGTTGGCCTTTCTTTCTTGCTTTGCTTTGCTTTGCTTTTCCTTTCCTTTCCTTTCCTTTCCTCTTTCTTTCTTTCTTTCTTTCTTTCTTTCTTTCTTTCTTTCTTAATGATCAGTTATTTAATTAGGTTCTTGTCAAGAAATTCAGAACACCAATTTGTGAGCATGAACTCCATTTGTGAGGGCCAACAAGGACCACAGGTAGCCCTGGAGCTGAGGGGCAGCTTTGAGTTTTGGTCAAATTTGCCAGTCCACAGCTTTCCTTTTTTTGGGGGGAGAGATTTTCGCTATAGGGCGCATGTGCTCGCCAGACAGACAGAGAGAGACATAGAGACAGAAAGCGAGAAATCACCCCCTAGGGTGATGGTTACGCCGCAATCCCCTTTCCTCCATTCTCCTCTCGGGATCTTGGGCACGCACGCACAAGCGCCCGGCGTGAGTTTTAAGCCACTGGGTCCAGGACGCGA
>NW_006198360.1:320381-325180 GCF_000334495.1 Tupaia belangeri chinensis | reverse complement strand
ACCACTCTCTTGCCTCTGTGGGTCCAGTGAGGATGATCAGGATGGTCCCAGGAGTGATGCTGGCTCGCAGCTCTCTCACATGCTGACTGGAGTTTTTTTTGCCATGGCTCAACAGCTTTCGAGGCACATCTTCAGTAGGGTAATACCTAGGCATTTTGTGCAGTTTAACCACCCGGGTGCCACCATTCTTGTCTCCACCAACCGGTTTTGTGACAGTCGCAAGAACCTTCTCCTTTTTCTTTTCGATCCTGGATTTAGTGGCCGAGTATTTCCTCTTGTACATGGCCTTCCTGGAATACATGGCAGACTGGGAGTATCTGTCGATGCCCCGGACTTGGACAGGGTTTCGGCTGCAATGGGGGCTTCCCCTTCTTGGGCTTTTTAGCCTTGGGGTCACCCTTTTTAACCTTGCCACTGGCATCAGCCTTCTTGGCTTCAGGTTTGTTGTCCTTAGTATCCTGCTTCACAGCTTTTTCACCTGCCATCTTGTATAGTCGGAAAGAGAACTCCAGTGTTGGCCTCTTAAAAGTTGTATTTATTTCAGGTTGAGAAGGTTGGCACACATAGTGGCTATTCCATTGCCTAGAGCGTTGCACATTGAGGAATCCACTTGCTTCCCACCCTGTGGACAGGCTTAAGGCAGTGCAGAGGAGAGGGGGCCCTGAGAGTCCAGTCACTGGTGGTGTCCAGCGTCCTCTGGCCCTTGAGGGCCAAGGTAGGCTGCTGGTTACCGCAGTTCCCTATTTAAATCGCCATGTGAATTTCTCCCAGTGGTCGGTTGTAGGTTTTCAAAGTGAAGACTGTCTTTTGTTGACTTGCGATGCTTTTTCTTGTTTTTAAAATCCAATACATACTTTTATACCTTTTTTTAAAAGAGTTTTATACTTCTTACAAGAGACAGAGACTGACAGACAGAAACAGACAGGTACCCCCAAATAGGATCTAAACACCCTGATGTACTCCCAGCTTCTCCCAGCCCAGGTCACGCACATGCCAGTGTATAAGGAAACGTCAAGACTTGAACCTGGGACCAGTCTTGTCTCCACTGATACAGTGAGGCCCTGCCAGCTGCCCGGCTGCAGGCCCCTCTGTAGCCCTGTTCATGTCCAGAAGCCACTAGAGGGTCCTGGGCTAGTGCCTGCTGTCTGTGCCACAGCTTGGATGCATCTGGGAGGCAACAGAAGCCCGGTGTAGAAAACAGCTCAGACCACCAACCTCTTTAGTGTCAGGGCAGAGGTCCCCAGCTCAAGGGACACTGCTTGGAAATCCTGGACAAGGTGACCCAGGTCCAGATCTTAGAACCTTCCGACATACTTGGAGAGACATGTAGAGGGAAGTGCTGGTTCCAAGGCTAGGGTGGGTGACCCTCGGGGACTTCAGAATGTACTGAGCGGGTCTGCTAATGCTGAGAAGGTGACTGAGGGCCACCAGGACTGGCCTGGGCCCCCGGGGGCAGCAGGGAGTTGGCTTGGGGCCAGGTCAGGTGATGGCCTTCCTGGTGTGTCTGTGGGCTCTCAGCCTTAGGGCTTGCTTGGTGTCAAAAGCAGTTTGGTCATTCCAATTTCCTCAGTGCTTTTACCCAAGGGTCCGGGGGGCACTCTGGGTCCTGGTGGGGGACAGGCTGTGTCCTAAGAGGCTTCTGAGGGTGGGCACCAGGCATCTGGCTGGCAGGCAGGGAGCATCATCAGCACCTGGTGGGCCAAGCCTGGAGGCGGGTTCTGTGGCAGAGGGTGTCAGAGTCTTGCTGACAGGTGCAGGTGGGACCCTCTGGCTGTGGTCTTGAAGGGAACCTGAGACTTCGGTGGCCTCACAGATGGTGTACAGGAGCCACAGGAAGGGATGCAGGGGAGGGCCTGAGGTGAGAGCAGTGCCCCATGAAGTGCTTGGACCCACCTGGTCCTCGGAGGCTATGAGGGGCATGGAGCAGGAGGCTGGGAACTCACAGGTGGACTGCTTTACAGGGTACCTGTGTCCCAGTGTGGTCTGTCAGGGACAGTCACTCTGATGGGACGCTGAGCACAGACCCTCCAGCAAGATCTAGGCCCATATCTCAGCCCTGGCATTGTTCCCGGCAGCCCCACTTGGCACCCTTGCTTGGCCCACCTTGGGGAGTCAGAGCCATGGGAAGGTGTTCCCAGCTTCCCTCCATGGGCCGCCGAAGGGTCCGATGAGGTGAGATGAGGGTGCCTGCTGATCCAGATGCTTCCTTTGAGCCCTCTGCATGCCCAGGGGTCCAGCCTGCAGGCTGGGTAGGTTTCTCCTGCCACTCCCACTGGCCAGCCACCATCCTAGCACCATGACCCCGCGTGGTGTAGGCGCCACGTTGGGCCTCCCTGAACTGCAGCTCTGTTGACTGAAGCTGTCTCCTCAGGGGTGCAAGAAAACAAGTTCTCAGACCAAGCTGCACAACCAGCCACCTTCCATCCATTTGCTTTTTGGCCTCTTGTAGAAGACGGCTGGTGGCTCTCCTGGCGAGGGCACCTGCCTTCATGCCTTATCTTTTCAGGTTGCCAAGTGAGGTGGTTTCTGTAGGACGAAGGGCTGCCCTGGCCAATGGCTGGCACAGAGTCCCTGGTAGGTGTGTCTGGCCAACAAGAGGGCAGTCCCAATATGGGCAGGCCAGGGCAAGAGAAGGGCTTTTCTTTGCCAATTCCTGTTTTTTTTTTTTTTTTTTTAAGAGTTTTTTTCTGTAAGGCATGTGAGCTCACCAGAAAGACAGAGAAAGAGAAAGAGAAAGTGAGAAATCACCCCTTAGGGAGGAATGGCCATGCCACAATCCTTTCTCCATTCTCCTCTCGGGATCTTGGGCGTGCACAAGCACACACCCAGCATGAGTTTAAGCCACCAGGTCCAGGACTCGAACCACGGTCAACTACATGGGAGTCCAGTGACATAACCCTTACACCAACTGCTGGTCCCCTAATTCTTCCCTTTCCCCGATCCTTCAGCTCATCAGGATCTGGAGTATATATCCACTCATGCACCGGAAGTGTTTTCAAGCCACCCTGAGGATCTGAACCTGTGGTTGGCCATATGGCTTCCCGTCTTGCAGAGCACTTGTGTCCCCTGGCTGTAGCCTGAGGAAGGGGACCTGAGGGCACAGGCTGGTCCGCAGTGGTTGGACCACTGCTGAGTCCCTTGCCTATGGTGGGCTTTTGGGGTTGACCTTCAGGAACGCTCCCCAGTGAGCACGCTCACTGTCAGCTGGCATTCTCGAGCCAAGCAGGCAGCAGAATTCCATGTGGGGCTCATTCACTTGTTCAGGGTATCTGTCCTCCACTCCCCACCTTCCCCAGCTCAGATTCAGGAGTCTGATGACGTGCCTCAAGGCCACACTGAGAACTTCTGACCATAGGGACAATGTCAGTAACCAGTGAGGGAAGCTCAGGGATAGGGAGTCCCCAGAGTGGGCTGTGGTCCCCTCCTTCGGGTCCCTTCCTGTTCTGACCAGCCATGGAGGTTGCCCCAGGGTCCTCTCAGCAGGTCTTTAGGAAAGCTGTCCGAACCTGTGGCAGCATGAGGGGAGGGGTATGGAGGTACAGGAAGGGTGCTCTGGCCAGACAGTGCCCTTCCTGTGACTGCTTCATGGGAGGTGGCTGAGTGACGTGTCTCCTGTTTCTTTCAGGCTCGCTCAGCTGGACATGGATAGCCACCTCGCTCAGTGTTTGGCAGAGAGCACGGAAGACCTGGTGTGGTGAACCGCTGGTGCAGCCAGAGCAGCCCCTCTGAGGTGTGAGCCGCTGCTGGACCTCACGGGGCCCTGGCCTCACTGCCTCCACCCTCGGAACCTCCTTCTTCAGTTCTGCACATAAAAAACAGGATGGGGGAGCTGCTGGAGTCGTTTCTCTGATGAGACTGAAGCGCTGGATCCCTTTCTAGTTATTGACTTATTACAGCCGCGTGAGGGAGGAGTGCTGATACACTGCCGTAAAATCAGAAAATGAACAGACCCACTCCCAGGCAGGTGAACTGAAACCCTTTCCTGATTCGACGTAAGTCAGCCCCATCTACATCTTCCTAACGACGGGATGAACATGGTTAGGTCATGTTCCCCAGCCTTGTTTAAATTCCCCCAAATTAACTCGCATTTGTGCAGCTGCAAATAACTACCAAGGGCAAAGATACTGTCAGAGTGTGCTGTGGGTTGAATGTGTCCCCTCAGATTCGTAGGTTGAATCTCAGCTTTTGTGGTGCAAGTACGAGGAGGAGGGGCTCTGCCCGCAGACCAGCTGGGTCTAGACCCCGGGGGTCCGAGCAGTCCATAGGTGCCTCTTTGAAGGTGACTAGGTCTGAGGACTCTGAGGGTGGAGCCTCATGAATGGGGTTAGTGTCCTTGCAAAGGGGACCTCGGAGCTGCCTCACCCCTTCCACAATATGAGGACACAGTGAGAGGATGGCCATCCTCAGCGTGGAAGCAGGCCCCCGTGCCAGTGCCCAGGTCTCCAGAACTGTGAGAGATGAATGTCATGGAAGTGCCCCACTGGGAAATTTGTAGCAGCTGGAGCTGACACTGTCTGAGGCTCTGAGACCTTGCTGATGGGCACAGGTTTTGAAGCAGCAACTTAAAAAAAAAATTTAGGGACCAGCAGTTCGTGTAATGGCTCTTGTTGCTGGACTCCCATGTAGTCGACCGCAGTTTGAATCCCGGACCCGGTGGCTTAAACTCACACTGGGCGCTTGTGCGTGCGTGCCCAAGATCCCGAGAGGAGAATGGAGGAGAGAAGGGATTGCGGCGTGACCATCCCCCCCCGGGGGGGTGATTTCTCACTTTCTGTCTCTCTGTCTGTCTCTATCTGTCT
>NW_006198360.1:318007-320350 GCF_000334495.1 Tupaia belangeri chinensis | reverse complement strand
GCACACGCCCTGTGAAAAAAAAAAAAAAAAAAAAACCTCTCCAAAAAAAGAAAAAAAAAATTAGATATTTAATTTTTTGTTTGCTTGTTTATAAGCCAGAAGGAACATGCACTTGCTAGAGAGAGAGAGAGGGAAAGGGAGAAAGCAGCCCTCAGTGGGGTATGCACACACTGCAATCGCATCTCCATTTCTCCATCCTGTCAGGATTTGGGGCACACACACTTGCACCTGGCAAGTTTTTCAAGCTTGGGGAAAAAAATATATGGAGAAGAAAAGATTGTGACCACACTCCACTGGGGAGCGTTTTCTCACTCTCCAGTAAATTAAAAAAAAAAGTATACACATATATCCATATCTTTTTAAATTTTCTAATTTTGAGTATTTTTAATCTAATACTTTATACAAATGTTTAATTTTATTTATTCATTTATTTATTTTAACTTGAGAGAGAGAGAAAGCAAGCCACCAGGTCTGGGACTGGAACCATGGTTGGCTATGTGGGAGTGTCCAGCACCTTATAGCCACCATGCTACGTGCTTGTCCCCTAATTTTGAGTATTATGTAGATTTTTTTTTGAGAGGTTTTTGCTACAGGGCATGTGTGCTTGCTTGGAGAGACAGATAGTAAGTGAGAAATCACCCTCCGTGGGGATGGCCATGTCACAATTCCTTCTCCATTCTCCTCTCAGGATTTTGGGTGGGCACACACACACACAAATATGCCCTGCATGTGTTTTTTTTCCTTAAGAATTATTTTAACTTTATTTAAATTTGGCCAGAAGGGGTGGAGAGAGAGAGGGAGAGGGAAAGTAAGAGCAAGCCACCAGGTCCAGGACTCAAACTGCAGTTGGCCATGTGGGAGTCCAGCACCCCAAACCACACCACCGGCCGGCCCCGACTGGCGTGAATTTTAAGCTGCCAGGTCTGGGATTTGAACCATGATTGACTATGTGAGAGTCCAGCAACGTAACCATTATGCCATCTGCTAGTCCTTATATATTTTTTCTTTTTTTTGGGGGGGAGAGGTTTTTGCTATAGGGACAAAAAGCAAGAAATCACCCCTCATGGGGGATGGCCACGCCACAGTTGTTTCTCCTCATTCTCCTCTTGGGATCTTGGGCACACACATATACGTGCCCGGTGTTGAGTTCAAGCCACCGTGTCTGGGACTCGAACCATGGTCAACTACATGGGAGTCCAGCGACATAGCCATTACATCAATTACTGGTCCCTTTTTAACTTGCTCCTTGGAAATGTACTTTTAAAAAATTTTTTGCTATAGGGTACGTGAAAGTGCCCCCCAGGTGCATCTTTGGCTTTGGTCCGTCTCCGGGGAGAATGGCCACACACCAGCCTCTCCTCTATTCTCCTCTTGGGATTCTGGTCATGCATACATGCCCAGCGTTGTTTCCAATTGCTGGGTCTGGGACTTGAACTGTATAGTCAGTCATGTGGGCTCGAGCTTTGTTTACCCCCCACCACAGGCTGGCCTTACTTTTTTTTCTTTTTAAAGACAGTTCTTTCTGCATTGAGATCCCGCCTCAGCTTCCTAACTGAGACTACAGGTGCACATCCCCACATCTGGTTCTTCTTCAGACAAGCCTTGCTATGTTGCCCATGCCGGCCTGGAGCTCACAACCCTTGTGCCTCAGCCGCCCCAGTCTCTGGGATGGGAAGCCTATGCCATTGTGTCTGGCCTTTAAGTTGGACTGGGAATGGCACTGAGGCCTCCCACGTGGTCCTAGCCTATACAGCTACCGCAGCTGGGCCTGCTTTTAATGAAAATAATAACAGTATAAGCGTTTTCATTAAAGTCTTTAATGTGCAAGAATACGAACGACGTTGGCCGTTGAGGGTGAGAATATCATCCACAGAAGGAAAACCGGCCGGCGACGGGCTCCACTGATTAATTGTACAAAACCGCACGAATGTGTTTATGCGTTACAATCATTGAGTCACCAGCGTGTTTGTGAACCATTTCCAAGAGACATACTCTGTCGTGACCGGAGCCGTTTGCGAATGTTAGGGGTTTTTCTTATTCAAGTCACACTGCGATACAGCCTTCACTTTCTTTAATTTATAAAACAAATGACTGAATATAAAAGTCTCCCCTTCGGATGGGCACAATGTTATTCACACACTTGTACATGAGCAACCAAACTGGTAACCAGCAAGCTATTTGGCAACACGGCAGTATTTAAATAAATGCCTTAAATTTTAACACATCAAGGGCCCCTGTACTGTCCGAGCAACGATGTCACCCAAAGATGTCACCCACTGTACCCAAGGCAGGGGAAAGGGGGACTCGGAGAAGGCAGTTTGCTTTAACCCCTTCTTGGACACA
>NW_006198360.1:308774-317976 GCF_000334495.1 Tupaia belangeri chinensis | reverse complement strand
TCTTTCCCTCCCAAGGCGGTGTGGCCGGCCAGGTGTGACCACACCAACCTCAGACCAGGACTCTGGTCACTTGGACATCCCCTAGCTGGGCCGGGCCACGCCCAAGTCCCAGAAGTTAGCTCTCAGACTGCAGTTTCTTATTTCAGTCTCTGGAGGCAAGTCCTACTGGTTAAAATTGGGAGTGCTGGTTGAAACACGTCTCCACGTTTGATAAAATTTATGGCGCCACCCAGAAGCCCAAGCTGGGGAGGGGTGGGAGCATCCGGAAACCTGCATCCCCACGGCGGGCCTCAGGCAGCCGGGGAGGGGTCGGCGGAGCATCGAGTGTTTGGCATCTTGTCCTAGCACCTTGGGGCCTGGGTGTGAATCTGCGATGTCGTGTTCACGGCGCGGCGCCCTGAGAAACCTGAGTGTCGGGGCCGGCGGCTGCGCTTGTCCGTAGAGTGGGCAGGAGGCGGGGCGGTGCCCCCAGCCACATGGAAGGAAGCAGCCCTGGTTGCTTGTCTCCACGCCAGCAGAGGGGTACGCGGTGCTGTTCGGCGCACACGCCAGTCCTAGCTCAGGTGGATGAGGTGCCCTCGGCCACGACACGGCCAGCCCCCTCTCCTGCACACTCCTGGGCAGCAGGGGGACTTGAGAGATGGCTCCCACCACACCTGATGGGCTAAGGACTTTAACATACCCAAATAATCGCCCTTTCTAGAAAACCTCCGGCTTTATCAAGCTGTCCCTTCACCTAAGGAGGAGGATGACCCAGAGACAGGTCCCATTATCAGAAGTAGGAGGTGTGCTTTATCAGGAAAATGCAGTATGTGTATGGGTATTCTGGGTTTATTAACTTTAAGGCTAGGGTCCATCATACATATATCTTTTTAAATTTTCTAATTATGAGTATCGTATTATTGATAAAAATATTTTCCAAAAATCTAATACATAACACAAGACATGGAGGCACTGCTTAGTGGTTTCAGAAATACATTTTGTGCAGATTTAGCTTTTAATTTCTTTTTTTTTGTCTTTTTGTTTTTCTTTTTTTTTTTTCTCTTTTTTCTTTTTTTTTTTTTTTTTTTGGTCTACTGGTGCTTTGGTAAGCAACATTTTAGAACCTCTAAATCCAATTTTCCTTATCATGATCTAATGAGCTGGTCAGGACCAGCACTGCCAATCTGGTTAAGGTATCGCTTCAGCCTTGGACTACAGTGGCTAGTTACACACTCTGTATGAAAATACTTGTTAAATATTAACAACAGGAACTTACCGGGATTTAGAAAATGTTCCGAATTTGTACAAATTCTCCATTGCAGTGTATCCCTGTAGGCACTTAAACTCCCATCCCCCAACCTGCATTCTGACTGCTCATAAAACACAGCTCCTCCTCACGTGTGTTGCGTCTGAGATGGTGGGGGGGTGCCACTTACGGAAAAAAGGCATCAGAGGGAAGCTTCGACATCATCGGTACATTTTATTCCTCGGACATTACACGCTACCTTTCCTGGTGGAGCAGGTCAGTGCATGGAGTTCTGTTTCTGCGGAAAATGTGCACCTTCGAGATTGTGGGACAGTCTCCCCCTAGGACAGGGTCACGGCGGGTTCTCCGCGATACAGGCACAAGAAGCAATTCCTCCAGCATTTTGTGTTTTTATTTTTTTTTTTTTTTCTTTTTTTTTTTTTTTTTTTTTTTTCTCTTTTTTCTTTTTTTTTTTTCTTTTTGGTCTACTGGTGCTTTGGTAAGCAACATTTTAGAACCTCTAAATCCAATTTTCCTTATCATGATCTAATGAGCTGGTCAGGACCAGCACTGCCAATCTGGTTAAGGTATCGCTTCAGCCTTGGACTACAGTGGCTAGTTACACACTCTGTATGAAAATACTTGTTAAATATTAACAACAGGAACTTACCGGGATTTAGAAAATGTTCCGAATTTGTACAAATTCTCCATTGCAGTGTATCCCTGTAGGCACTTAAACTCCCATCCCCCAACCTGCATTCTGACTGCTCATAAAACACAGCTCCTCCTCACGTGTGTTGCGTCTGAGATGGTGGGGGGGTGCCACTTACGGAAAAAAGGCATCAGAGGGAAGCTTCGACATCATCGGTACATTTTATTCCTCGGACATTACACGCTACCTTTCCTGGTGGAGCAGGTCAGTGCATGGAGTTCTGTTTCTGCGGAAAATGTGCACCTTCGAGATTGTGGGACAGTCTCCCCCTAGGACAGGGTCACGGCGGGTTCTCCGCGATACAGGCACAAGAAGCAATTCCTCCAGCATGAAGCCGGCCTGTCCGGGCCCAGATGCGAGAGACTGTTCTGCTTTGAGACACGCCCGCCGGACGCCTCCCTCCGTGGTCTCAGCGGCCAGAGTCCCTCCCTGGCTGCACTCGGAGCCTCGTGCCCAGCCTGGCATGCATATGCTGTGGTTAAGGATAAAGTTAAAGGGTCATTCACAGGTGTGTCCACGACAGAGATGCACACGACCTCACACGGACTCCTCGGTGGAGAGCAGTAGTGGGTTGATGTACTCGAAGCCTTCAAACTCAGACTGGTCGATCCTCTTTATGACGTCCCTGTGAGCAGAGGAAACAGGAGGAATGGCACCTGTGCTGGCTACCTTGTGGGCATAGCTGCATGCACGTTCCCACCAGTCACACCGTAGAAAAGGGAGGGACAGGCCAGAGCCCAGAGCAGGGCAGGGTGACGCAGCTGCCTGAGGTTTGCACGGGGCTCCTCGGTAAGATGAACCACTTCAACACTCAGAGGTGCAGGACAGGGTGTTCTGACCCCACACCCCCTCCATCTGACTGCACTTACTCGTCATCGGGAGTCAGCTGCACGGGCTCGCTGGTGAACTGCGTGTCGAAGTTGTCCAGACCATAGTCGTCTGTTATCTGTGGCTGAAATGGAGGGAGTGCCTGCTTCTTCTCCAACTTGGAAAAATAACATGGGAGAAACTAGATCAATACTGCATGTCACCGCTACCGCACTGGATGTTGGTTTTTACATGTACATAAATCCCCACAGGGAAGGAAACAGGTCGGCCTTTCAGTGTGCTTTGTATCTGAATGCCAAATGTGTTCTTAAAACAAAATCCAGCCAGCCCTGTAGCCCAGCAATTTAGGAAGTCAGATCCCACGTGGCAATTAGGGGTTCAAATCCCAGTCCCAGAGGTGTGAGAAACACTGGGCAGGTGTATGTGTGTGCCTCAAATCTCAATAGGATGGAGAAATGGAGGAGGTAGGATTGTGGCATGACCACAGCCCATTAGGGGGCGCATTCTCTGTCTCTGGAGCACACACACACACCCAGGCACAAGCTATAACCAACCTGCTCATGGCCATTTAGATGTTGACTTGAATCTCAAGGAGCTGCTCAGCGGTAAATGCACAGCAGGAGGGAGGTGGAGTTCTCAGTCAGAGGTTCTGGATTTTAACACTCCACTTACGGCTGTACCAGGAAGCCATTCCGCTGTCATGTCTCTTTAGGACCTTGGCCACGCGTTTATGCCCCAAGAAGGTGGAAAGTTGAGTGCCTGACACAAGTGTCATGTGGCACCCCGGCATATGGGTGAGGATGGTGAGAACCACCTATTCCCCCACGCGGTCACATTTTCATGCTCACCCATTCACTCCCTGCTCTGGTCTGAAAGTGTCCCCACAGTCCCCAGTAACTGTGTTGGAAGTATAGCCTAGTGGGAGGTGTTTAGGTCACAAGTGCTCCATCCTCAGGAGTGGATTAGAGCAGCTCTAAGAGGAGTAGGTTTTCTCTGTCTGCCGTCTGGCCATGTGAGGATACTGCGTTCCTCCCCATCTCCTCGCCAGAGGACGTAGCACTCAAACGCCATATTGGAAATGGAGACTGGGCCTTTATAAGCTGGCGCCTCAAATCTTGGACTCCTAGCCACCTGAACTGTGAGAAATAAACTTCTGGGTTTTTTTCCTCCCAGAGGGCATATGCCAGAAGGGGGGAGAATCTCCCAGTGGGGCATGTTCACACCACAGTCCCTTCATCTCTTCACCCTGTCTGGACCTGGGCACGTGCATACATTTTCAAGTCACCAGGGTCAGGATTTGAAATGTGCTGTTGGCCACGTGAGATCTGGCTTCCCCAACCACTAGGCCACTGGACAGGTCCAAACGTCTGCTCTGTATAAGTTACCCACCTCAGCTATTCTGCAATAGCAGAACACAGACTAAAACATCACAGTCTCTTACTCATCCACTCACTCATTCTCCCATTCATTGATTCACTCATCCACTGTCTTATTTCCTCTTCACTCACTCACTCATCTACCCTTCCTCTCATATTCACTCACCCTCTCACTTTCATTCATGCACTTACTCGTTTACTCACTCACCACTCATTCACTCACCCACACTCTCTTTAAAAAATGCCAGAAGGCCTCTGTGTGTGCATGAGAGAGAGAGAGAGAGAGAGAGAGAGAGAAAGAGAGGGAGGGAGGGAGGGAGGGAGGGAGGGAAGAACTCCCATGGGGCGTGGTCATGCCATAGTTCCTTCTTTTTTCCATTTTGTTGGGATTTTGTGCATGCATACCTGGTACATGCATACCTGGTGTTTTTCAAGCCACTGGGTCTGGGACTTGAACTGCATGGTTAGCCATGTGGGGTTCGGCTCCCTAACCACTAGGCCAGAAGCTGGTGTTATTCACTCTTATTCATTCACTCACTCAAACTCATTTATTCATACTCACTCTCAGTTTTTCACTCATTCAGTCTTATTCACTCATTCACTTACCCATTCATCTGGGACTTGAACTGCATGGTTAGCCATGTGGGGTTCGGCTCCCTAACCACTAGGCCAGAAGCTGGTGTAATTCACTCTTATTTATTCACCCATTCACTTTCATTCATTCTTACTCTTCACTTTTTACACACTGTCACACATTCACCTACCTGTTTTCTCACTCACTCATTCACCCATTCATTCATTCACTCACTCACGGTCTCATTTACCATACAGATGCCCTCCAGGTATGTGCTGTGCTCCTGTGCTGGGTCAGGCATGTTCCTAGGAACTGAGACTGAGTTGTAAGCATGAGACACCAATCCCTGCCACAAGGAGCTGCCTTTAGGCAAACTGGAGGAGGGCCATCACATCTGGTCAGCTCAGCTCCTTCCCACACCAGCCCCATGTGCCAAGGTCACCTCCTTATGTAAAAACTCCCAGTATTGGGACCAGCAGATGGCATAATGGCTACATCACTGGACTCCCATAGTCGACCGCGATTCGAGTCCCGGACCCAGTGGCTTGGAACTCACTGCTGACTGTGTATGTATGCATGCCTAAAATCCTGAGACGAGATGGTGGAGAAGGGATTGCAGGGTGGCCATCCCCACTAGGGAGTGATTTCTCGTTTTCTGTCTGTCTTTCTGTCTCTCTGGTGAGCACATGCGACCTATAGCAAAAATCTATCTAAAAATAAAGAAAGCTCCCAGTGTTGATTCTACAGGTCCAGTGTGAGCAGTCCATATGCTAACAGGCTCCAGATGCCCTGGGGCTTGATGCCTTTCCCCCCACCCTGTGGCCACTTCATCTCTCCTGGAGCGATGTTTGTTGAGTGCACCCTGGTGTCAGGCCCTGTCCTAGCCATGAGGGGGGCCCAGGTCAGGCTGATCTGTGTGTAGGGGCTGTGAGGCCAAGTAGGCTCCAGTTCTGGGCTGACATTTCAGAAACATTTCAGCCTGAGGTGTGCAGGGCACAGCCATGCAAAAGTCCTGAGGCAGGACCACCAAGGGGCTCTGTGGGGCCTGAGTGGAGAGAGGGAAAGAAGGTGGGAGGCCCCTGAGGGAGGAGGACATAGCTGGCTCTTAGCCAGGGCAGGAAGCTGGTGGCTGGGTGGGGATGGGAGAGGTTTCTGGGGCAGAGCTGGGTGTGATGCTGAGGGCCAGCTGTGGAGGCAGAGTGGGGTTAGGGTGATGGCTCGATTAAAGCGACATGCTGTGTGATGGGTGGGGTCTGCAGGCTGTGCACGCGTGTGTACACCCAGGGTTCCATTTTGAACCTGCTAGCGGCCAAGTGGGAATGTCTGAGAGCCGGTCCTTGGCACTGATGTTGGGGGAAGTCCTCGAGACTGGCCCTGTACCATCGTGGAGATGACGGAGAACACGTGGGCCGCTCATTCGGGCACGTGGGCTCCTGGTGCTTAGTCCACAGGGAATGTCCAGGGCCCAGGGCTCTAGTCTGCAGTATGTTCAGCACCAGCCTTCATGGCCACTTCTGCATGCACGTGGGGTGGCTGGGCTGGCAGGCACCGGACTCAAGTGTGTGCACAGGAGTGTCCATCTGCATGTCTGTCCAGCCCCATTCGCCGGTTCCCATGTCTGTGTTCATAGGTTCTCACTTGAGTTGGCTTCAAAGCCCAGCCCTTTGCTGTGCAGGATGGGGTAGCCAGGCTGGAGCACCACCGCCCCTGCCTTCCACACACTGGTCTCAGTTCTGTAGCCACAAAGGTTGGGCTTGAGAATGGCTACCCTCCTGGGCTATGGGGCCTGCTCACTCTCCTCCATCTCACAGTAAAAGATGGGGGCCTGGGGCTGCTTGCACTGAGGTCCCCATTTAGGGAAGCCTCGCCCCCCCACCCATACCCTACAACTGCCTCTGTCGCCCCATCCATTTTTCCGGGGCTGGGACTTCCTTGCCCTTCCTTGAGGGCTTCATGGCACCCCACACATCTGCATTTTTCTGCTCATACCTTTCCTGTCCATGGGCCTCTCTGTATGGCATGGGCCCAGATGGGGCGCTCCCCACTGAGCTTCCCACAATCGCCCACCATTCCCGCTTCACCAGATCATGTCGGGAAATCCTGAAGGTCTAGATGCAAAGCATCCTACCCCTGCTTGCTCACTTCCTGGGAGCCTCCTGCCAGACAGTCTAGACCCATCTCATGTCTGTCCATAAACACAAACTGTTGCCCTGAGACAGAATCTGTCCCCACCCCCACCACAGCCTGGTGGCAAATAATGTCTCAAGGGAAACTTTTTTTTTTACCACACAAGTGTTCCAGTCCGCAGGGGACCAGCTGGCATGGTCTCTGCCAGCAACGTGGAACCCACTGAGTTTGGTGGCAAGCGGGGGGCTGTGATGAATAGTTTCCTCCCCAGTTCATATTAAGGTGGGGACTGGGACCATGATGAAGAAACTCACTACATCAAATCCCAGCCTCCTGAAATTCCTAAGAATTTCCCTTACATATTCCACATACTCACTGAGCCCCTGCTGCATGCTGGACTCTGAGGGCCTGGGGAAAACACGGATCCTCGCCCAGTGGGCAGCTGGGCTGGCCCAGCCTAGCAGAGCCAGGACTTTGTCATCTGGACCCATTTCATCAGGAGGAATCCACTAGTCACTCAGAGCTCTTCCTGGGACGGTGCCTAGCAATTTCCCCATGGCCTTTGCTCCAGCGGCCAGACCAGCTGAGAGTGATGGCCTGGGACAGTGGAGGGCGGGCCAAGGACACACCAGGAGCCAGCCCGGCACGAGGCTGGGACACAGCCCATGGGGAGACCCCAGTATGGTCTCTAGACAATGGCACACGCACTCCCAGCTCCAGACCTGTCTGCCTCTCGTCAGACACCACCTCTGGAGTAGCCTGTGAGGACCCCAAGCACCAAGCTACAGGGCCGCTGCTGCCCTAAGTCCAGTGAGGACAGGGCTAGGGGACTTGGCACTGTGCCCCACAGAGGGCAGGTCCCATGGGAGATGGCCGACTGTGCAGACAGGGACCAGCTCTGCCAGTGCCAGGTGGTGAGGGGGGCTGCCACATCCCACCACCCCAGCATGGATTCCACGTCTGCGTGGGGCTCCTGTCATCTCCAACAACCACCCCTGAAATTCGAGTCCTCGGTCAGGATGTCCCAGCATAGATCCAGACTGACGTCCTGTGAGGTGAGCATAAGCTTCCCACCCCAATCCCGATGGCCACAGTCACCTCTGTGTAGAGTAGCCCTCGGGGACACCAGGACTGACACCATGTCCCGGAGGACAGTGCAGGTTATCAGTGGGTTCCAGACAGAGGCTGTCTGAGCCTCTGATTGGGCCCACCTGTGCCCGACCAAACGGCCCCTCCAGAGGCCCCAGGCCTCCATGGACAGGATCTCCTCAGGTCAGAGTCCCAAAGGCTCGGGTGACACAGTGGGCTCGATACCCCCGCAGTCACACGAAGCCTCGGGAGCTGGTGAGCACGCAGCTGTACCATGACGCACACGGGCCCGTGTTCAGATCACTCTCACCAGGCCTGGTCTTGGCTTCAGGCTGATGACAGAGGGATGTGCTGTGTTGCCTGTAAGCCTCGAAGACACTCTACCCCAAACCTTACGACAGAGGGCAGAGGTGCTGCCCAGGCCATCCTCAACACACCTGAAGTCACAGCAACGAACCCCAGAACCCCATGGCTTGGTGCTCTCACCTAGCCCCTATAGGGAACAGTGCCCGCTGAGGGCCAGTTCTGAAGCTGTGGCCACTGTTGCCAGGAGCGACCTGTGGCACTGGGTCCAGCACAGCAGCTAGTGGGCCCCAAAAGGGACCAGGATGCACCATTGTGGGAAACACTCAGGCAGCTCCTTAGAAGGTTGGGTGGGGGCCAGTAGGTGGCATGATGGCTGACTCCACGGTTTGAGTCCCACACTCAGAGTCCTGAAATACATGCTGAGCATATGTGTGTGAGTACCCAGGGGAGAGTGGAGAAGAAGGGACTCCTCCGGTGATTTCTCACTTTCCTTTTCTGTCTCTCTCCAGAGAGTACACATACCCTATGACAAAAAAAAAAAACCCCAAAAAACAAACAAACAAAAAAATTGTTTTTGAGAGAGATTTTTGCTATAGGGCATGTATGCTTGCTGGTGACAAAAAAGTGAGAAATCACCCCATGGGGGGATGGCCATGCCATAATCCCTTCAGGATTTTGGGCGCACACACACATGTGCCCGGCATGAGTTTCAAGTCACTGAGTTCGGGACCTGAACTGCGGTCAACCACATGGCAGTCCAGCGATGTAACTATTATGCATTTGCTAGTCCCCCCAAAACAATTATTATAAAAAAGGTTTAGACTGGGACCAGTGGTTGGTGTAATGGCTATGTTGCTGGACTCCCATGTAGTCAACTGTGGTTCGAGTCCCAGACCCGGTGGCTTAAACTCATGCTGGGTGCATATGCGTGCGTGCCCAAGATCCCGAGAGGAGAATGGAAG
>NW_006198360.1:289796-308538 GCF_000334495.1 Tupaia belangeri chinensis | reverse complement strand
AAAAAAAGACATGTAAAAAAAAAAAAAAAAAAAAGAGAGAGAGAGATTAGACAGCACCAGACGCGCAATTCCGCTCTGAGGCACCTGCCCGGGTGAAATGGAAGACGCGCGTCCACACAAATGTGAATGCAGTGCTCACGGCAGACAAAGGCGGAGCGAGCCGAGGGTCCTCCAATGCAGGGCTGATGCAGAGACAACACGTGGCCTGTTTGTGCAGTGGGGTATTCTTGAACCTTGGAAACATTATGCCAGCCCCAGAAGGGCTCCTACTGTGTGACTCCATTCATGTGAAAGGTCTGGGATGGACGGTTCCACAGGGACAGGAAGCAGATGGGCAGCTGCCAGGGGCTGAGGGAGGGATGACTGCTAATGGGTACGGGGTATCCTCTGGGGAGCGATGGGAAAGTTCTCAAGCAAAACCCACTGAGTTACAGACTGCCCAAAGGTAAATGTATGGTTAGGGAATGTCTCCACGAAGATATTAATAAAATGTACAGAACTATTAAAACGAAAACAGAGAAGTGATCATGGATGCACTGGCAAGGCCTTGCGGGGGAGCTGGTTGAGAGGAGTGGTGGCTGTGGGCCCCCGTGGCAGGGACCTCACTACATCCCTGCAGACTTTCCCGGCTACATGCGTCTGGTTGGAACAATCCCCACCACGTGCAGGGACACAGCTGTCCTAGGAGCAGGGAGGGTGATGGTGACAGTGAACACCGCCATTCTGCTCTGTGGCTGAACCTGGTACTGCAGGGTGAGGCAGAGGCTGTGGTAACCCAGACTGAGTCTCCTGAGGGCAGCTAAAGAAATCTGGACCCAGTATGAAAACCTCCTCCTAAAGCCCTGGAGGGCTGTCGAGCAGTGACAATTGGCAGACAGCTGGCTGTGTTACTTACTTTGCTTACATGCTGACTACTGACATTTTGAGGAATTCTTCTACCTTCCCCGGCCCCCAGTTTTGCTATAGAGAATGCGTACTCACCAGAGAGAGAGAGATCACCCCCCGGGGGGATGGCCATGCCACCACCCCTTGAAGGTTGCCGTGTGAGTGTATGAGTGAGCCGACCTGGCTCTGGCTCCATCTCTGTGCCCCTCCTTTCTTACTGTATCTGGAAGTCTTCAAGTTCTAGCCCGAGCAGCCGTTTTCCTCGAGTTACATTCTTACCTGGTGCATTCAGACCCTCTAACTGAGATAATCGCTTCAGCATGGCCCTTAACAACGGAAAAGCTAATGCTCTTTGATCCCTAGGGTCAAGGCTTCTTGAAGTTGCTTGCTTACTACAGGTGACCTCACTGCCCTTTGACCTTTTTTTTTTTTTTTTAAATCATGCCAGAGAGAGAGAGAAAGAGAGAGAGAGAGAGAAGAAAGCACCTCCTATGGGGAATGGTCACACAGCAGTCTCTTCTTTTCTACACCCTGTAGGGATTTGGGACACACGCAGGTGTGCATGCGCGCGCGCACACACACACACACACACACACACCTCTGCCTGGTGTGTTTCTCAACCTCTAACCACCGAGTTGGCTGTGTGGGATCTGGCTGCCATAACCACCAGGCCACAGTGGCTTTTGACCTTTTTAGCCCCTGAAACTTTCAAGCCTTTTCTTAGGCTTGTCAGCAAGTTCTTTACAGGTTCCAGCTTGTGGGGAGGGCACAGCGCAGAGCCCCAGAAGCTGGAGTGGAGACTTGGATGGAGGCCTGGCTGGGCCACAGGAAAGTGAGGTTCTGCGGTGGCCTGCATGTGAGAATCAACCCCACTGAGCTTCAACCAGGTTAGCAAGTTGCCCTCTGATGGTAAACTTATATCCATCCTCTCTGAAATTCTCTGCTTCCTTTCTCATTTTCCAGTCTCAGAACACAGTGGGACAGTTTTTATTCCGGTAACTTTGCAACTGTTTATATATTTTGAAATGAATTAGATTCAAATTAGGTTCAATTTTCCAGGAATCATGGCACCAAAGTTAGAAGCCTGAATGTCAAGCTCCCTGGCAGGCAGGGTTTTGAGACAAGCATGAAATAAAACAAACAAACAAACAAAAAAAAAAACCCCCTCCTTTGGGACAACCCACTATTTCCTCACAGGACCCGCAGGGCAGCATGGTCATAGACCTGGCATGTCCCTACAGGGCTCAGAAACCAAGCCAGCACAGTAGAGGATGCCAAGGACACCTTCCACTTCCGGGATCACCAAGAAGCACCCTCCTGGCCCCTCACTCTCGTGGTTCTGGACAATCAAGCGTGGGTCTGTAACCCAGACCCTGGCCCAGCTTCTCCCACCCTTCATTCCCCTTCCACCTTCCAGGGAGACAGGAGCCTCAGCCCCATGCAGCGGGGCATGCCAAGGACTGCCACACACGAGCTCGCACGTGCTCTGACCAGGAGGCCTCCCGCTCTACCCACCACAGGGACGGGGGAGAGGATGTAAACAGATTTTATGATGCTTTACCAGGTCCCAGTCTATGCTGCGGAAAAACGCGTGAGACTTGATATCGGAAAACCCAGTCTGTGGCCGGCAGCCGAGCCTCTCTTTGGGGTCCTGGGGGTCAGAATTAAAATAACAAGTTAGCCCCAGGTAAAGAAGCACCTGATCTGCAGAAGGTGTTCAATATGTAGAGCCCACTCTTCCCCACCCGAAGGACTTTACGTGCTCTGCATGAACCGTTCCCAGGTGTTCTTCCCCATCCAGCTGAGACTACTCTAAAAATCCTTCCCCCAGTACATTAAGCTTCTTTACTCAATTTCTCTTAGGCATAATTTCTTGTTGCTGTATGTTAAGTAGAAATAAAAATCAATGATTCACAGAATGCAAGGCTCAAATACTGAAGCAAACACTGAAACCCACATCCTGGACATATAATAGCTGATGTTAAAAAAGGACCAGCCGCAGTGAACCTCTACCCCCACAGACACTGTTAAGGTGACACACCTGAAACCAGGAACCACAAACAAGACCCTCTGTCACCATGGGCGGAGCGTACCTTATTTAAAAATCCTTTTAAGACATGGGAGGCTTTGACAGATAGGAATCTGGGAATCCGGATGGGCTTCTCCAGGATAACTGCAAGGATGAGGAGCCTGGTGAGAACATTCCTTGCTATGATTATTCCACCCAGCAGCCTGAAGAGCCCTCTGAACTCTGCTTCTGAGCATCCTTCTCACACCCCAGCAAGGGCTACAGCCACAGGGCCTCCCTGTTGCATGCGCTGTATGATCACATACAAAACAACACAGCCTTAAGATCACAGTACAGGGGCACTTCTGCACTCTGTCCACCAGAGGGCACTGTGGGGACAAGGGCGGTCCATCACACATACCAATTAACTCTGGACCTGAACCAGGTATCAGGGCCTTCCAAATACCAAGAAGCCAGTCATGGTGGCTGGGAAGGGTGTGGGGGCTGTACTTTCATCTGAGGACTGCCCTTGCCCAAGGCTCCAGGGTGTGCACTTTGCTAGGGCAGAAGGCGGGCTGGGCTGAGGCTGGGTAGATTTTCCTGCCCGCAGTGATGTTAAGTGCATCACCCCACAACACTGCCATTTATCTACTTGCAAGGCCCTGGAGCCAGTGGGTAAAAAGGGGTTGGCCTGAAGGAATGGTTCTGGGAGCACTTTTTGTAGCACTGCAGGTCTCAGGGCAGGGGACCTTCTAGACACACCTTTGAAAAGGGAAGGAAAATATACCTATGAGGTAAGGGAACTGAACGCATGGATTGGGGCCCACGCACCTTGAAAAAGGTAGTCCTCTGTGTTCATGTCAGGGTTGTCAGTGATGATGTCAAACGGAGAGCGCCCGGCCATCATCTCAAACATGAGGACACCCAGTGCCCACCAGTCCACGCTGAACCCTGTAGGGAGAGCACCAGCCCATCACACTGGGCAGTCGCCCAAGAAAGGGCAGCGCAGACAGCCACGTCTGGTTCCTTTGACACAGTCAGTCCACACATGGCGAGCCGAGCACCAGGGGGCGGAAGAACCCAGCTGGAACTGTGTGCTGCTGTGATGGGGCCGGGCCAGTGCTCACACGTCTCAGGCAGAACCTGTGCCCTTCCAGGCAGCCCGGCCTGCCCTCTGTCCACTGTCCTGGCTCTTGTCTCTTTCTTTACTTGCTGCAGAACCGTTTCACACAAAGGCCACTAACCCACCACCTGACGCTGGGTTGGTTTCCAGGGTGCTACCTAGCCGCTTGCTCTGCTTGGGGATCTCTGCCCCAGAGACACATGGGACTGATCACATCTGTGGGATGACTGTCCTTTTTGACTGATTTGACTAAGAGTGGGAAAGCTCTCTCTGAAGTAACAACAACACTCTCCTGTGTTTTCTACACTCATAGTTTTGGTTTATTAATGCTTAAAATGTGGGGAATGTATTTTAGGGCAAGCAGAGCAGGAGGCTCTGGCTTGCAGCTGTCCCTAGAGTCTCTGGACAGTTGCCCACTCCTCTAGAGGGAGACGCTGCCTCTGTCATGGGCAGAATCCCCTCCCAGGCGGGCCTCTAGCCTCCTGCTTGTGACCTACCAATTTTGTCCCTCCTTCTGGCTACTGGGTGACTTCAGTTAAAGTCACTGCAGGGAGCTCAGCTACCCCAGCAGGCGAGTGACCCGCACACCCTTTCTGTCCTCCATCCCTATTTTAATGGAAAAGAAATGTGAGAAATATTGAAGGCACATTCATACTAGGCTTCACTGAAAACACCAGGATATGCAGTACATAAGCACACACACGTGTGCTTACATGTGCATGTACACACACACAGTGTCCCTTCGTTGTTTCTCACCCGGAGAAGGGAGAGGGCAGATGGCTAAGGGGTGGGTAGTCCTGCTAGAGACATGTCCACCACTGCTGTCTGCACTGTGTCCCTCCTACAGCTGCATGGGCAGTACCTGCTGACCTGGGGGTCCTGTGACGCCTAGGCTGGTTTCTGCTTCGGCATCTTTTGCTCCTCCCCAAGTCCTTAGCGTTCTTGGAAGCAGGAATCCTGTCTAGCGTCCTCTACTTGAGTGGACACGTAGAACGCAAAGTTTCAAACAGGAGGCCGATACCAGTGATGCCATCCGGCCGGGGTGAAGTTCATTTTGACTGTAATGGTCAGTATAACCTCTCCTGGTTGGTGGGCAAGGATCCCAGAACCCTTGTTTCAGATGCTTGGCCGGGTAAGCTCTAAGCAGATCTGCCTCCCTCTCTCCTGGCTGAAGATAAGGGCACCGAGGAGAGGAGGCTTCCAGGGGGAAGGGACGACCCATCACTCTGCCTCCCCTTGGCCAGACAGGTGTCTCCCGGCCCCTGGCCCTGCGCTCACCGTACTCCTCTCCCCGCAGGATTTCCGGGGCGATGTAGTTCGGGGTTCCACAGAAAGTGCTTGTCGTGTCTCCAGGACCCAGGCCTTCCTGTGGGGACACAGTCACTGGAAGGGAGGGAATTGTGCAGGTGGACCTCAGAGAAAAGCAAAACAACTGACAACGGAGTTAAAGGGACAGATGCCTCGGCAGTCACCCGTGGGGCTGTTTGGTCAGTTTTCTTCTGGAAGCCCGGGCAGGGGAGGCCGAGTGCTGTTCTGGCTGTGACCACGGGAAGCGGGGTCTCCAGAACAGCGAGCGGCCACTCACTTTGCACATGCCGTAGTCCGTCAGCTTAATGTGCCCGTCAGCGTCGAGGAGGACGTTGTCCAGCTTCAGGTCCCGGTAGATGATCCCTCGCTCATGCAAGAAGTTGAGAGCGATACAGATCTCGGCAGCGTAGAACCTAGGGGTGGGGGGACCCTGGCATCAGCAGAATGCAGCACAGAGCCTGGACGAGAAGCCATGTAGCAGAGCTCCGCTAGGGAGGCTGCCGGCACCCATTTCTGCTCCCCTCCACCCGCGCCTCTCAATGACAAGACGCGGGAGTTAAAAATCAAGTGCGTGGGCCAACAAGACCACAAAAAGGTGCTCAACACCACTTGGCACGAAATGGAAATCAAAATCACAGAGTCTACCTTGCACCCCCGGGATGGCCACTCAAACACTCACACGCATACGGAAGAAAGTATTGGTGATGATGTGAGAACTCAGAATCTACGTCGGTGGAAGTGGGAAATTGTGCAGCGCTGTGGGAAGTAGTATGAGGTTGCTCCATTTAAAAACAGAAGCATATGATCAGCAATTCTGCTTCTGGGTACACACCCCAGAGAACTGAAAGCAGGGGCATATACAGATATTTGCACACCCATGTTCACAACAGCACTATTCACGGTGGCTAAAATGTGGAAGCAGCCCAGTATCCACTGACAGAAGAGTAAGCGAAATGTGGTCAACCCACAAAATGGAGTATTAGCCTTAAAAAAGATGGAGATTCTGACGCATGCTCCATTGTAGATGATCCTTGATAACATGACGGCAAGTAAAATAAGCCAGGGCCCAAAACACAAGTACTGTAGGGTTCCGCTTACAGGAGCAGACAGACCTGTGGAGACGGAGGGTAGGATGGGGTTGCCAGGGACTGGGGGAGGAGGGGAGCTGTTTACTCAAGACAGAGGTTTCAGTTTGGGAAGGTAAAAAGGTCTTGGAGATGGATGGTGCTGATGGTTGTACACAATGTGGAAGTGCTGAATGTCAGTGAATTGCACATTTAAAAAATAGCTAATTGGGTCCAGCAAGTGGCGTAGTGGTTAAGGTGCTAGACTCCCACATGGCTGACTGTGGGTCAAGTTCTCATCCTGGCAGTTTGAAACTCATGTTGGGCACATGTGTGTGCATACCCAAAATCCCTGGAGAAAAATGGACTGTGGCATGGCCATCTGCCCAGGGGGTGACTTCTCACTTTTCTTCTCCCTGTCCCTGTCTCTCTCCTCCTCGGTGAGCACATGTGTCCTTATGGCAAAAACCTTAAAAACAAAGTTAAAGTGGGGCCAGCCTGTGGCCTGGTCATTAAAGTGGCTGTATCCCACATGGCCAAATGGAGGTGACAGGACTGTGGGTATGACCACTTCCCATTGTGGGGTGCTTTCTTGCTTTCTTGCTCTCTCTTTCTCCTCTCTCTCTCTCTGTCCATTTCTGGTGAGAGATTTCTGCTTGCACTTTCTCACAAATTTTTTAAAAAGGTTACACTGGTCAATCGTATGTTGTGTGTACTTTATCACAAAGAAGCCAGAGTGCGGGCAGTGTACTGTTGATTTATTGCCCACGCTCCCCCCAGAAGAACCTAAGATGACTCACAAAACTACATGGGATTATTATTATCTTTTTTAACAGGGGAAATGAGGAAAGAGAAAACTATGGAAAACAGGAAAGGGTGATGAGTTAAATAAGCCCTAACACATCCTATGAGGTCCCAAGGCTGCAGGAAGGAAGTTCCCAGCCGACACCAGAGAACGAGGGCAGGTGTCCTTTGCAGCCATTAAAGTGATCACCTTCCTCCCACCACTGAGGCCTCCTGGCCCTGCTCTGCCCTCAGGGGAGAATCTGAGCTGGACTCTGTCCTGCCCAGTTTGGAAAGAGGGAAAAGGACAAGACCACAACGTTCATGTCATGAAAGCAACAATTCCATGGGACCATGGGACGCCCACTTCTCTTGGATGAGGTGCCCTCTGTCGCGGGCCGGTTTCGGAGGCTCTGTCACTCGGAAGGCCCTCCCAAACGATGTGACCCCGAGGCACTGGAGTCTGTCGCCTTCAGGCAGAAGGTAGCACTCTCCATGCCAACTTAACCTCCTCCCGTTCAAATCACTGCTGACCTTAGGGGGGCCCCGCCCCAGCCCCCTCTGAGTTCCCAAGCCCAGCTGGCCAGCACCCACTTGCCCTGGCCGGCACTCACCTAGCATGCTCTTCTGGAAGCTTCCTCTGTCTCTGCATGTGGAACATGAGGTCCCCCCCATTGACGTACTCGATGACCAGGAACAACCTGTGCAGGAGAGAGGGAGGCCAGGCTGCTGTGACGCTCGCTGGCTGTGCTCCAGACAGGAGCTCCTAAGTGGCGCCGGGAGTCGAAACCTCCCAGCAAGGTCCTCCTAGTGGAAAAGCGGAGCTGCTCAGGGCTGTGGCAAATCACCCTCCACGCCAACTCTTCCTCCTGGCCAAAGCATGGAGGCAGCCAGAGCCACTCAGGGGATTCCTGGGGTCAGGGAGGAAAATAGCCCAGACTAGAAAGGTAGGCCAGGGCTGAGTTCTATACCCGGTGAGGTGTCATCCTTAGGGATTCCTAATCTTTGGTCTTTGCCTGTCCAGAGGTGAGACCCTGCCTGATGGCAGACGTGGCTCAGTTATGACCCCCGGGGAGTAAAACCTGGATTGAGAAAGGAAAAACCAGACTCAGATTTTCACTCTCTCACTCCTCTCACCTTTATCTGCATTCCTATTGGTGTCTCACCTGTCTCAGGTAGAACAGTTAAAATAAGGCTGTGTGGACGGGTGGTCAGGGCAGGCCTCTCCATGGAGCAGAGGCTTGGTGGATGGTAGGGTAGAGGGGAGCAGAGGGCTATGGGATTGGCCCAGAGGCTAAGACAGGCAGCGTGGATGGGCTGGGGAGACCGGCTAGGAACAGGAGGGCAGGTGCTCAGGCAGGAGGAAAGGCCAGGAGAGGAATCCCGTGGTGATGACACAGCGGTGACCCATTGCTACTGCCGTGTCTGGATGGCCCCCAGCAGGTAGGAGCAGGTAGGCAAAGGGGTAAAGGAAGTGCCCCGTCATCAGGGGAGGGCAGAAGGCGCTTGGCCAAGGGCTGTGAGAAGAAGACAAAACCCGCTAGTGGGCTGGACACCAGGGGAATAAGGGACTCTAGGCTGGAACATGGCCGCCGGGCCTGGGCTCTTCCCAGTGTGGAGATGAAACAGCAGACTCTGAGGGGGACAGCCCCAGTGCTGATTTGGCCACAGCGAGTCTGAGATGCTAGCCGTCCTCAAAGTGGCCAAGCTGAGGGGGCAGCTTGGGACAGGGGAGGGCCCGTATGAATGTGGGCTCCGGATCTCCTCCCTGTGATCACACAATGTAAAGAACGGGCCGAGGCCCAGCCGTGGGTGCGGGTGGTAACGGACTGCTGTGCAATTCTGGAGGCCACGTGGAAGGGCTCTGGGTTCTGATCCCGGGTCAGAATGAACACGCTAGGCCACGGGGGTCCTATGATCATGGCTGGCTGCAGCACTGGGGGATCATGGTGTGAAGACTCTGTCAAAGGTGCCCCCCGATCTCCCAAAATAAAGAAACCTAAAAAAAGAACCAGGTCAAAGTGATGTCATCCAGCCAGGGCGGTGGGCCCTTCATGTCTCAAAACAATTGCTCATGTAGTTTCTTTTTAAACTAATAAGATTTATCCTGCATTTAATAAGATTCCATTTTCAAAATTAAATTCACACATGATTTCCCAGAGATACCTTGCTGAGGGCACCTAGTGGCTCTTTAAGCAGACGGTTCCTCTGGGCCTCGGGGCGGGGGTGGGGGTGGGTTTGCTGCTGCCCTTGCACAGAGTCAGAACGAGGGGAAGATAATATGAAATCAGAAATGGAAAATTATTGATGATAAGATGTATGACTAAGCTACTATGCAGCACCTTCTGGATGGGAAATTACATTTCGTATGCTGTGACAATGCTCAGTGAATAAATGTGTCTCAGGTAGAACAGTTAAAATAAGGCTGTGTGGACGGGTGGTCAGGGCAGGCCTCTCCATGGAGCAGAGGCTTGGTGGATGGTAGGGTAGAGGGGAGCAGAGGGCTATGGGATTGGCCCAGAGGCTAAGACAGGCAGCGTGGATGGGCTGGGGAGACCGGCTAGGAACAGGAGGGCAGGTGCTCAGGCAGGAGGAAAGGCCAGGAGAGGAATCCCGTGGTGATGACACAGCGGTGACCCATTGCTACTGCCGTGTCTGGATGGCCCCCAGCAGGTAGGAGCAGGTAGGCAAAGGGGTAAAGGAAGTGCCCCGTCATCAGGGGAGGGCAGAAGGCGCTTGGCCAAGGGCTGTGAGAAGAAGACAAAACCCGCTAGTGGGCTGGACACCAGGGGAATAAGGGACTCTAGGCTGGAACATGGCCGCCGGGCCTGGGCTCTTCCCAGTGTGGAGATGAAACAGCAGACTCTGAGGGGGACAGCCCCAGTGCTGATTTGGCCACAGCGAGTCTGAGATGCTAGCCGTCCTCAAAGTGGCCAAGCTGAGGGGGCAGCTTGGGACAGGGGAGGGCCCGTATGAATGTGGGCTCCGGATCTCCTCCCTGTGATCACACAATGTAAAGAACGGGCCGAGGCCCAGCCGTGGGTGCGGGTGGTAACGGACTGCTGTGCAATTCTGGAGGCCACGTGGAAGGGCTCTGGGTTCTGATCCCGGGTCAGAATGAACACGCTAGGCCACGGGGGTCCTATGATCATGGCTGGCTGCAGCACTGGGGGATCATGGTGTGAAGACTCTGTCAAAGGTGCCCCCCGATCTCCCAAAATAAAGAAACCTAAAAAAAGAACCAGGTCAAAGTGATGTCATCCAGCCAGGGCGGTGGGCCCTTCATGTCTCAAAACAATTGCTCATGTAGTTTCTTTTTAAACTAATAAGATTTATCCTGCATTTAATAAGATTCCATTTTCAAAATTAAATTCACACATGATTTCCCAGAGATACCTTGCTGAGGGCACCTAGTGGCTCTTTAAGCAGACGGTTCCTCTGTGCCTCGGGGCGGGGGTGGGGGTGGGTTTGCTGCTGCCCTTGCACAGAGTCAGAACGAGGGGAAGATAATATGAAATCAGAAATGGAAAATTATTGATGATAAGATGTATGACTAAGCTACTATGCAGCACCTTCTGGATGGGAAATTACATTTCGTATGCTGTGACAATGCTCAGTGAATAAATGTAAATTAATTAATTAAAAAAATAAGAAATTAACAAAACAAATCTATTCAGGTCTCTAGTTCCTGCAGGAGCCCTTAGCTGGCCTGCTGGAGTTGGACACCGTTGACTAACATCCATACACCGCTGGTTAGTACCAGCCTGCTCGCCTGCCTTCTCTGAGCTCCAGGCATTAAGGGGAGAATAGAGGTCCACTGATACGAAGCAAGTGAACTGGCTGCAAATGCTCTAATAAGTGTGTGATTATGTATTTATATCAAAACAAATATCCTGAGCACCGAGAGAAGGGCCAGAGAGTGCCACTTAGCAAGCCACCGCCCGGGATACCAGCACATCTGTGCAGGGAGAGGGAGATGCTTTGTTTTCTTGTCTTGATTCATTTCTCCTGCCTCAGAGGATACACTTGGACATTCTTTAGTCATCTTGACCTTGCCCTCTGGGGAGTCACTGGCCCACTGCTACCTATTTCACAAATAAAGTTTTTCTGCAACACAGCAACCCTCATTTGTGTGGATACTGTCTGTGGCATTTTTTTTTTTTTTTTTTGGAGAGGTTTTTGCTATAGGGCGCATACACTCGCCAGACAGAGAGAGACATAGAGACAGAAAGCGAGAAATCACCCCTCAGAGGGGATGGTCACGCTGCAATCCCTTCTCCTCCATTCTCCTCTCGGGATCTTAGGGATGCACGCATACGCGCCCGGCGTGAGTTTTAAGCCACCGGGTCTGGGACGCGAACCACGGTTGACTATGTGGGAGTCCAGCGACATAGCCATTACGCTAACTGCTGGTTCCCATCTGTGGCTGTTTTTGAGCTACAGTGGCAGAGGACAGCACAGGTACTTCGAAGCTTCTGGTGGGTTATACCCTGACAACCCATTGTAGATGGCAACAGCTCTGAGTTGAAAACGTATCAATACACCTAACCGACAGAACATCATGGCTTCGCCAGCCTAACTCAAACACGCGTACTGCACCTTCATTAGCCTGCGACCGGGCAAAGTCACCTCATATAAAGCCTGTTTCATAACACAGTGCCGACTCTCATGTAACATTAAATACTGTGCTGAAGGGGAAGAACAGAATGGCTGTGTGGGACACCTGAAGTGCAGTTTTCACTGAGTGCAGTGTAGCTCCATGCACCATTATAAAGTCAGAAAATCAGAAGTCATACCATCATCCATCAGAGAGTACATGGTTCACAAAACCAAAAATGTTTCCTATCTGGCCCTTACATAAAAAGTTTGCCAATCCTTGGTATAAACATAACAACAGTCAAAATAACAGCTTTTATAGGACCTTTAATGTGCTAGGAAGTACTCTAAGGACATTCATGTATTCATTCATTTAATAATCCAACCCCCATTCTCGGCTTTCACATTATGTGAAGGTGGTTTGACCCCTTATAAGATCCCAAGATCTAAGAATTAATCAAAAAGTTAAAAAAAAAAAAAAAACACCAAAAAACTGGCAGGTGGCATGGTGGTTAAGGCACTGAATTCCTACATGACCAACCTTGGCTCGAGTCTCAGACCTGGTGGCTCGCTTTCTCACTCACTTTCTCTCTCTGGTCAAATAAATAAATAAATAAATAAATGCAGTAAAATACAATAATTTTTAAAAAGGATTTATTCACAACTCGTAGAGTAACTCAAAGCACAGGATTAGTATTTTCAGGCTGCCAGGAATTATGCATCCAGTGGGTGCCATGTACCCTGATGGCGTGGCTCCCCTGAGACTGCCCCTCGGGGAGAAGCTGTACTCATTGCTGAGGAGCCTGGTGTTCCCTGGGAAATGCCCTTGGGGTCTCTGGCAAATTCATTTAAATTTTACAAGATAATGGTTTTCCATGAAAGGGACAAAACTAAGGCTCTGTCCAGAGAAAGGAGAGGAATGAGCTGACCCCAGGAAAGCACCAACACAATGCTGAAGGGAGCTAAAAATAATCTGAGGGGACACTGGAGAAAAGTCCAGCCCGGGGATTTCATTTGTTTTGCTCTGTTTTGCTAGAGGGCATGTGCACTTACCAGAGAGAGATGCAGAGAAAGAAGAGGAGGGAAAGGTAAAAGCACCCCCACAGAGAACAGTCACGTTGCAACCCCTTCTCCTCCACTTCGCCTTCCTTTAGGGATTTTGGGCACACACATGCACGTGGACAGCCTGTTTCTTGAGCTGCTGGGGCCAGGACTTGAACCACAATGTCAGCCATGTGGGATCTGGCTGCCTTAACCACCAGGCCATGGAACCCACCCAAAAGCCATTTCTTTATCAGCAATCTAGGTCCAGGTAACTCATAATCAAGAAACAACTTAGATAATTTGTAACACTTACCAAGCTACAGTAACAGTGGAAGATATTTTTTGTTTGTTTTTAAAATAGCCTGTATACCTAAGGAATCTACAAATAAAACCCTAATGTTACTTTTGACATTTCTTCAGTGTAAAATTCCATCACAACAGCCTGGTGCTGACATACTGTGAAGAGGGCCTGTATTGCTCAGGCGGAGTTAGCTGCTGTAACAAAAACGTCCCATGGCCATGGCCGAGTACAGTCCACCTGCCTTCTCCTGGACAAGACATCATCTGACATGATTGCAGGCACCTACCACACGTGGGTTCCTAGCCCGGGATTCTTTCATCTGGGGCCTTTGCTGCCTCTTCCAGCCAGAGGGTGGCACATGCCACTTCACCCAAGTCCCCCTAAGTCACAAGGCCATCCTAACCCCAAGGGAGGCTGGGAAGCACAGTTGGGCAAGGGCCTGGGACTGCCTGTCTACACTCTGAAGTCTCTTTCATCTTCACTACACCACGAAAAGAAAGCAATTACTGGGGCCCAAACAGTAGACTTTATCCTCGATACTTAATAAAACACGTGGGGCTGGGACCAGCTAGTGGTATGGTGGTTAAGGTGTTGGACTCCTACATGGATGACTATGGTTCCAGTCCTAGACTCGGCAGCTTGCATGTCCAAAATTCTGAGAGAAAAATGAAGAAGAGATTGTGGTATGGCCATCCCTTCGGGGGAGATTTCTCCCTTTCCCTCTCTCTTTCTCTCCGGTGAGCACATGTACCCTATGGCAAAGACATAAACAATTTAAAAATAAAAAAAGGGGAACCAGCAGTTAGCGTAATGGCTATGTCGCTGGACTCCCACATAGTCGACTGCGGTTCGTGTCCCGGACCTGGTGGCTTGAAACTCACGCCGGGCGTGTGTGCGTGCGTGCCCAAGATCCCGAGAGGAGAATGGAGGAGAAGGGATTGCGGAGTGACCATCCCCCCTGGGGGGTGATTTCTCACTTTCTGTCTCTCTCTGTCTGTCTGGCGAGCACACGCGCCCTACAGTGAAAATCTCTCAAAAAAAAAAATAAAAAATAAAAAAAGAACCACGTAGGCCTAGCCGGTGGCATGGGGGTTGAGGCAGCTGGATCCAATATGATTGACTGTGCAGTTTGAGCCCTGAACCCAGTGACTTGAAAAATTTGATGGGCACCTGTGTGCTCAGAATCCTGAGGAGAATGTAGGAACAGGGACTGTGGCATGGATGCCCAGCCGGAGCGAGGTGCTTTCTCATTTTCCCTCTCTCTTTCTGCCTCCCTCTGGTAAGCACATGCATCCTATGGCAACCCCCCCACCCCTTTTTTAGAGGTTTTTGCCTTAGGGCACATATGCTTACCAGAGAGAGAGAGGGATGGCCACACTGCAATCCCTCTTCCTTCATTCTCCTACCAGGATCATGGGCACACACATAAGCCTGGTGTGATTTTCAAGCCACTGGGTATGGAACTTGAACCGTGGTCAACCATGTGGGAGCCCAGTGACATAGCTGTTATGCCATTTGCTGGCTTGCAAAATTTTTAAAAAAAAATACAAAAATTAGTAAAACCCAGCAGAATGGATTTATCAACAATAGCCAAAGAGAAAGGAGTGCAAACAAATGCAACTGACGCCATAGGCCAGAGAGCAAGGGAAGGTGTTTTGGCTCCTCCCCACGAGCTGCTGCTCTGGGAAATAGGGACACAGGGTGACCAGCTCCCTCAGTCTGGGGTAACCCTGCAGTGTAGGAGAGAGCTACCCAGGCCTCAGAAGAAAATACTCCTGGGCAGATCCGACCTAACTGCACAACTCCCCACACCCTCCTTAAGGAACACCCAAGACCTAGCCTCACCCAGCAGCCCAGAGGGAAGAACCGATGAGAGATGCGGCATGCTGAGAATACTGAAAATCAGGAGGCAATAATCAAGCCCAACCTACCACCTATATTTGTAAAGTTTTATCAGAACATAGTCAAGCACATTTCTTTTCTTCTTTTTTCTTTTTTGAATTTGCCAGAGAGCATACCCTCTCTCTGGAGGGAGGCAGGGAGAGGGACAGCGTGTGCGTGTGCATGTGCGTGCACACCAGAGAGAGCCTACCCGTGGGGAATGGCCATGCAGCAATTCCTTGTTTTCCACTTCTCCCACCTTTTGGGACTTGGGGCATGCACACACACACACATCTGGTATGTTTTTCAAGCCACTCGGTTCAGAATTTACACTGCGCAGTCAGCTATGTGGGATCCAGCTCATGTAGCTACTAGGCCACCAGCTGGCCCCATGAACCTTTCTTTCATTTTATTTATTATCATGATTTGTTTAAAGATTTATTTTATTTATTATTTTTTAATTTGACCAGAGAGAGACACAGATAAAGCGAGAAGGAAAATTTTTTTTTTTTTTTTGGAGAGGTTTTTGCTATAGGGCGCGTGCGCTCGCCAGACAGACAGAGAGAGACAGAAAGTGAGAAATCACCCCCCAGGGGAGATGGTCACGCCGCAATCCCTTCTCCTCCATTCTCCTCTTGGGATCTTGGGCACGCACACACATGCACTGGGCATGAGTTTTAAGCCACCGGGTCCAGGACGTGAACCGCGGTCGACTACGTGGGAGTCCCGCGACATAGCCATTATGCCAACTGCTGGTTCCCGAGAAGGAAATTAATAAAGCAAGCTGCCAGGTCCAAGACTTGAGCTGCAGTTGGCCATGTGGGAGTCCAGCACCTTAACCACCATGACATCTGCTGGCCCCTATTATTATTATTTTTGAATTTATCAGAGAGAAACACAGAGAGAAAGGAAAGTAGGAAAGGAAGCCACTAGGTCCAGGACTCGAACCGTGGTTGGCCTTGTAAGAGTCCAGCACCTTCACTATCATGCCACCTGCCAGCCCCTCCCCCACACACATTTCTTTCTACATTATCTGTGGCTGCTTTTGATCCAGAATTAGTTGCATCAGAGACCATATGGCCCACAAAGGTGAAAACCTTTACTATCTGGCCCTTTAAGAAAAGTCTGCCAAGTCCTGGTATAAACAATAATAGCAGAAATAAGAGCTTTTATAGCCCTGGCTAAATGTCAGGGACTATTCTAATTCATCTATGTGTTAACTCATTGCATCCTATAACCACAAGGTAAGTTCTAGCATTTCCCCTATTTTACATTTAGAGAAATAGAGAATAAATAACTTTCCCAGGGTCACACAGCTAGTGGCTAATAAGATTCAATATCATACAATGGGTGAATGCAAGACCCACACCTGGAAACCCCACATCATAGTGGGTGACCATGACAGAGGTCAGAGCCATCCAGAGACCAGGCGTCACCCTGGAAGAGACGGTTCAGGGAACAGAAGAAAGGGGTAAGGGGCCAGGCACAGAGGTTTAGTTCTGAGGGAGCAGGCTGACAACTGAAGCACCAGCAGAGAATGAAAACAAAACTCAGAAAGGGCAAGCAACACGAATTCCTGACTCGGCAAAAGCTACGTGGGTGAGCACTAGAGCCAACAGACAAAGTAGTGAAAAACAGGCCGACAGGAGGTTTTATATAGCCTAAAGAAATCTTGGGGGAGAGGATGGTCTCAGATCCTAGGGATCAATGTCGGAGCACATCCCCAAGGACCTGTAAGTGTCCCAGGGCAAGTGGGACCTGGCAGGTGAGGAGGTCTCAAGTAGGAAAGAATGCCAAGGATGCAAACCCCACGCCCTTCCCTGACAATGAGTCGCAAACCGGGAGAGAGCAAGACAGGGAAGCAGCTGTAGAGGGACTGGGCTGAGAATTCACCACCTAGACAAATTACATGAACAAAACTGGGAGGCTGAGGGAGAGGCGACTACCCTCCAAAACACCCCAGGCCCAACAATCTCATGGGGAATTCCACCAAGAGATAATCACAGTGCCATTTATGAATAGAATAAAAAAATTAGAAACACTTAAAATATAATAAAGGCTACTTAAGAAAGGAAAACTGTAGCTCAATCAAACATCAATATGGATATCAACTAAAAAATTCTAAATAAAATAGCAGTGGGTCAGGTCCATGATCTGGTAGTTAAAGGAGCTAGATCCCACATGGCTGACTGCACGGTTCAAATCCTGGGGCTGGTGGTTTGAAAAACACTCCAGGCTTGCGAGCACGTGACCAAAATCTCAACAGGATGGAGAGATGGAAGAGAAGCGACTGCAACATTTCCATGCCCCATTGGGAGGTGTTCTCCTCTCATCTCTCTGCCTCTGGGTAGTGCATACACCCTCTGGAAATTTGTTGTTAATGTATGTCTAGGGGCTGGCAGGTGGCATGGTGGTTAAGGTGGATTCCAACATGGTTGACCGCGGTTCAAGTCCCAGACCCGGCAGGGACCAGGTGGACCTGATACAGTTTACCTATAACTGCCTGCGTTCTCACCTTCCTTCTCTCTCTCTCTCCAGTTAAATGACAAATAATAGTAATAATAATAATGATTAAAAATAATAATAAAACTAATTTTAAAAAGTGTGTGTGTATATATGTATACATATATACAACTTAAATTCAAAAGCATATTAACAGAATAACACATTAAGACGGGACATAGCTTTATCCAGGAATATAAGGATAGTTCAACACTAGGAACTACCTTATGATGATAGAATTCATTTTAGGAGGCCCTAAGAAGTAAAAACTATAACAATTATCTCCATAACTCATGAGAAGATTCAATATTCTTTCTTGACAGTAGAGTAAAAATAGATGTACACTTCCTTAACAAAACAAACTGTAACACTCCAGGCCAGGTATCGGTCCATCTTCTCCCAGCCCCACCCTGCGCCTCAGCCTTCCTATAACTTTCTCCCGACTGCAGGGGTGGGAAGCCTGCAAGCCTCGTTGCTCAAGTCCTTTGCTCACAGGTCTGGGAATTGAGAGAGCGTGGCTACTATCCCCAACAACTTGGCAGAGGGAGTACATCTGCGAACACAGAGACCAGTGCAACGCCTGTAGGTGGAGACTCTATCTCTGCCATCCGCCTTTCTCCTCTGTGGCCCTCCCAACACCCCTCAAGCCCTGTGAGGTACTAAAGGCTGTGTTTAAAATGTGTAGAGTGGTTTGGTTCTGCTTTTTTGACGGGGCCCACTTAAGGTACAGTGGCCAGTGTTGTATTCATGGTGCAAAGCATTCTTTCTAACTGTGGTGAGGGATAGGCAGGGTGGTTACTCTTCCTGGTCACCGTGAGTGAGGTGGGTACTGGCAGTGTCAGCCAACATGGAAGCGGACACTGAAGGTGTCGCAACTAGGATGGAGGGGTGTAGCATTATTCTTGTGTGTAGGTGTTTTCACAGGGCATCCAAAAACCTAAGAAAACCACCTGAAAAATACTATAAGAAAGAAAATTCATGAGACCGCAGAGCATAAAATTAACACATAGAAACAAGTTGCTTGTTGCTCAATGCTATAATGAAAGACAAGATCTCATTTATGGGGACCAGCAGTTAGTGTAATGGCTATGTCGCTGGACTCCCACGTAGTCGACCGTGGTTTGCTTAAAACTCATGCTGGGCGCGTATGCGTGTGAGCCCAAGATCCTGAGAGGAGAATGGAGGAGAAAGGACTGCAGCATGAGCATCCCCCCTGTGGGGGGGGGGTTTTCCGGCTTTCTATCTCT
>NW_006198360.1:278157-289446 GCF_000334495.1 Tupaia belangeri chinensis | reverse complement strand
CTGGTCACCGTGAGGGAGGTGGGTACTGGCAGTGTCAGCCAACATGGAAGCGGACACTGAAGGTGTCGCAACTAGGATGGAGGGGTGTAGCATTATTCTTGTGTGTAGGTGTTTTCACAGGGCATCCAAAAACCTAAGAAAACCACCTGAAAAATACTATAAGAAAGAAAATTCATGAGACCGCAGAGCATAAAATTAACACATAGAAACAAGTTGCTTGTTGCTCAATGCTATAATGAAAGACAAGATCTCATTTATGGGGACCAGCAGTTAGTGTAATGGCTATGTCGCTGGACTCCCACGTAGTCGACCGTGGTTTGCTTAAAACTCATGCTGGGCGCGTATGCGTGTGTGCCCAAGATCCTGAGAGGAGAATGGAGGAGAAAGGACTGCAGCATGAGCATCCCCCCTGTGGGGGGGGTGATTTCTCGCTTTCTATCTCTATGTCTCTCTCTGCCTGTCTGGAGAGCGCATGCGCCCTATAGTGAAAACCTCTCGAAAAAAAAAAAAAAAAGATCTCATTTACAATGGAAAAACAGAGATGAAATACTCAGGATGAAATTAAATAAGGAAGTGAAAAACATACAAGGAGGAGGTTTAAAGTCTCCTGAAAAAGGATGTGAGTGACTGCAAAGGTAGACTGGGAGCCCAAACGGAAGATCCAACCCCATAAGAACATCAATTCCTCTCCGTTGCCTTGTAAACAGAGAAAATACCAACAAAAAAGGCCAGTTTCCTTTTCTTTCTGGGACTAAGCAGGTTTATTCTAGTTCATGGAGAAAGATAAACACAGAAAAAGAAAGACCCAAGGAGCAAAGCCATCAGGATGGTAGCACTGGCTGACTTAGGGTGCTGAGAGTATTGATGATGAGGGTTCTTCCCTCTTTTGTCCTTTTTGGCATGCTAAAACGACAGTATCCCTTCGTCCTTTATAAGACAGGGAGGTTGGGAGAGAGGGGGAAAGGAGATAGACAGGTGTTTCTGATGGGTTCTCAGTGCATCACGTTCCTTCTGGGCCAGCGTCCCGATCAGCTAGGATCACAGGCATACAGGCCCATGCCTGGTGTTCAGTTTGGCCTGGGAGCTGCACCCGGGCCTCCCATGCAGCTTCTAGCCTCCCAAGTGGTGGCACTGTCTGTGCACCATGGCTGGGCTAGCATCAGGTTTCTAAAAAGAAATGTCATTTAGGAGTGGCAAAGGTGGGACCAGCAGATGGTGTAATAGTTATGTTGCTGGACTCCCACGTAATCAACAGCAGTTCGAGTCCCGGACCCAGTGGCTTAAAACTCATGCTGGGCGTGCATGTGTGTGTGCCCAAAATTTCAAAAGGAGAATGAGAAGGGACTGTGGGGTGGCCATCCCCCTTGGGGAGTGACTTCTCACTTTCTATTTCTCTGGTGAGTGCATGTGCCATATAGCAAAAATATTTTAAAAAGTAAAAAAAAAAAAAAGAGTGGCAAAAGCATATTTTAGGCCTGGTTCTGAAAGTGAGTTCAACCAAAGGAGCCCTTGGAAGTTGCTATGGTCTCCGCGTCTCCCCTGAGTGAGGTGCTGTCCTGGAAACTACACAAAGTTGGAAGGGGCCACCTGGTCTGGATGAAGAAAGGGTGAACCATGACCTCATGTGCACACGTATCTTCAGCCTGGCTGCAGAGGTCCCACATCCTACACGAGGGCCCAACAATGCTGTCCTGTGAAGAGTGTGGCCCCAGCGAGGTGACCCATGCTCTGGAGCTGACCTGATTTGCTCTAAGTGTGGCTGGTCATCTCCAAATTAGGAACGAACCACAAATCACTTTCATACAAGGGCTCCATAGGGCCCCATATGACAGGTGACACACCACACCGTCCGATAAACTTGGCTCCCTGGGCCTACCCATGGCCTAGTAGGGGAGCCAGATCCAATGTGGCTGACCGCAGTTGGAATCAGCACTGACAGTGTGCAAAACTTGCCAGGGCCTGCGTGTGTGTCCCAAATCTTGACAGGATGGAGAAGGGACTGTCGTGGGACCGTGCCACAGTGGGGAGAGGTGTCTTTCTCCCTCTGCCTTCCTGTCTGTCTCTCTGGTGAGTGCGCTCTCTGGCAAATTAAAATAAAAGAATAGAGAAGAAACTTGGTCTCCTGTGTGCTGTTGGGTCTATGCCAAGGGTCTCCAAGGGTCCCCTGGAGTGACTTTATTCAGGACTTTAGGGTGACTCATCAATGGCTGTCTACAATGTTTCCAAAGATGGCACAGTCTACCTATAACTTATATAAAAATAAAACAAAACCCCACGGAATGATCCCTCCTCCCCACCTACACCTGAGGGTCTATCCACTAGCCCAAGCTGCCCTGCTCCAGGGACACGAGGGTTTGGGGCTGAATTCTAACCATTTTAGGCAATCCAGATGAGAAATGAGCAAAACCACGGCTTGTGAAACATCACCACCGTTAGAGAACAAAAGCTGTACTGACGCCACCCCACGCTCAGCCCTGCCTCGTGTCACTCAACGTCAGCTCCTTCTATTCTGGGTTCACATCATGACTGGAACAAGCGAGTTGTGTTTCTGAAGTGCAGTGACTCACGTTCTCCAAGAGGGAGGCATATGCCCTTCTAGAGGTCATGGGACGGCTCCTGCCCAAGTTCATGGCTGTTGCGAGCCCATCTTTGCTGCTGGCCTCAGTGGCCAGTGCTCTGTGAGACCCTGTTTCTCACCATGACCCCTACCTGCTAGCTGCCCACTGTGGCCCCTAGCACCCTCCGGTTCTCCATACCCAGTGACCTTGTCCCATGCATTGTGGGGTCAGCACTGCCTTGTTCTCCCAGGGACTGGGAGGACTTCCTAGCAGTAACACACACTTTCCCCTTCTATTTACTTATTTATTGTGTGTAGATTTTTGCCATAGGGCACATGTGCTCCCAGAAAGAGCCAAAGAGGGAGGGAAAGGGAGACCCCCCCCCCAGGGGATGGCCACACCAGAGTCCCTTCTCTGCCATTCTCTTCTTGGGATTTTGGATATATACACACAGGAGCCCAGCGTGATTCTCAAGCTGCTGGGTCCGGAACTCGACTGTGCAGTTGGCCGTGTGGGATCCAACACCTTAACCACCACGCCACCTGCTGGCCTCCTCCCTCTCTTCTAGGACTGTAAGGAGACTAGTGGGTCCCTCTGGTTGCTGCTGCTGGGCCCTGTTTTCTCACACTAAGGTGCCTAAGGTGCTCACCCTCCTAGGAGCTGAGCCTGCCTTTGCAGACTACCTCCTTGCTGAGAATCCCCTGGGGCCTCCTCATCCTCAGGGTCAACAAAGCCATACATGGTTTTCTCTGCTGACGCATACCCTGCCTCTGTCCTTCAGAAGGATTTTCTCTCTTTAAAGTCCTGGTGCTACGGTTCTCTGCCATGTCTCCACTCCCTCCTTCAAGTCTCTTTCTCCATGGCACTGCTGGGTCCCACACTGGGGAACACACACTCTGCTCTCCAGGGCCCTCCTTGGGTCTGCACTCGCTGACCTCAGAGCCCAGGGCCATTCCAGGAAAGACACGTTTGCTGTCAGTCAAGCGGTCTCCCTCTCCAGAGCAACAGGCAGGCTCTTAAAGTGTAATTTATAAAGAATGACATGTAGAGAATAGTGCCAGACTAAATGGAATTTCTTCTTTTTTATTTTAAAGAATTATTTTATTTTGACTTTATTTATTATTTGTTTTAATTTGACCAGATAGGGACAGAGAGTGAGAGAGAGAGAGAGAAAGTGAGAAAGCAAGCTGCCAGGTCCAGGACTCAAACCACGGTCAGCCATGTGGGAGACCAGCGCCATTAACCACCACACCATCTGCCGGCACACAGACTAAATGGAATTTAATACCTAGAAGTCACTTTGAGCCAAGAAGAATTACTCAACTGTCTAAGTCCTTATCAGCATGTGAAGCTGTTCCATAAACAAGGGTGTGTGCATTTGTTCTTTTTAAAGAGGAAAAGTACATTCCATGAGTGTAAATGAATATAAAATAATAAACTGAACAGTACAGTTTTATTTTAAGACAGCAAATTAACTGTTAATGTTTTAATACCAGTTTGCTTACCTATGTTCTGAGATTGTGCCGAAGTGAGAAAAATGTCCCCAGACTAAAATTTAACGTAGTGGAGAGCTGGGGGCAGCAAAAGATAGTCATTTCGGCTACAATATTTAGATTAACCACTCTTCCTGGAATAGCTTAAACTAAGCAGTTCTCCCTGTTTTGGAGATTCTTTTTTTTTTTCGGAGAGGTTTTTGCTATAGGGCACGTGCGTGTGCCAGAAAGACAGAGAGAGACAGAGAGACAGAAAGCGAGAAATCTCCCCCGCCCCCCCAAGGGGGATGGCCATGCCGCAATCCCTTCTGCATTCTCCTCTGGGGATCTTGGGCACGCACACACACACGCCCAGCGTGAGTTTAAGCCACCAGGTCCGGGACTCAAATTGCAGCTGAATACATGGGAGTCCAGTGACATAGCCATTATGCCAACTGCTGGTCCCCCCCTGTTTCGGAGATTCTATAGCTAATTTTTTTGTTTATTTTTGTTTGTAATTTTTGTTATAGGGCATGTGTGTTCACCAAAGAGAGACAGAGACACAGAGAGAGAGAGAAAGTGAGAAATCACCCCCCAGGGGGGATGGCCAGGTTACGATTTCTCTCATTTTCTTCTTGAGCTTTTGGACACTCATGCACATGTGCCTGGCATGATTTTTAAGCCACCAGGTCCAGGACTTGAACCATGAAGTCAGTTATGTGGGATCTAGTTGCCTTAATCTGCATGCCACCTGCTGGCCCTCTATAGCTGATTTTAATTTGTGCAGCTGTTTGGACAAGGTGGATGGTCTGTAAAGATATGGAGGTTTGATCATAACATGTTTAACTCATATTAAAAATATCACTGCAGGGCCAGCAGGTGACATAGTGGTTAAGGCATTGGATTCTCACATGGTTGACCATGGTTCGAGTCCTGGACCCAGCAGTTTGAAACTCATGCTGGGCTGGGACCCACAGATGGCATAATGGTTATGCTGCTGGACTCCCACATAGTCGACTGTGGTTCGAGTACTGGACCTGGTGGTTTAAACCCCACACCGGGCATGTGTGTGTGCATCCCCAAGATCCCAAGAGGAGAATGGAGGAGGAGGGACTGCAGCATGGCCATCCCCCCGGGGGGGTGATTTCTCGCTTTCTGTCTCTCTGTGGCTAAAGCACATGCCCTATAGCAAAAACCTCTCTCTCAAAAAAAAAAAAAAAGAAAGAAAAAAGAAAAAACAAAACTCATGCTGGGTGCATGTGTGTACATGCCCAAAATCCCAAGAGGAGAACAGAAAAGAGGGGATTGCGTTGTGGCCCTTCCCCTTGAGGGATGATATCTCACTTTCTGTCTTTCAGTCTCTCTGGTGAGTGCATGTGCCCCATAGCAAAAATCTCTCTAAAACAAACAAACAAATAAAACAAACAAACAAAAAAAACCCTCTCTCTCTAAAACAAATCAGCAAAAAACACTGCAGGGCCAGCCAGTGACATGGTGGATAAGGTGCTGGATCCTACATGGCCGACTGCACTATTTGAATCTCAGACCCACCAGCCTGGAATGTATGCCAGGTCCATGTGTGTGCCCCCAAAATCCAGAGAAGAAAATGGGGGAGAGGTGATTGCAGCCTGGCCATCCTCCCCGGGGGTGATTTCTCACTTTCCCTCTCTCTCCCTGTCTCTGGTGAGCCCTAGCACCCTGTTATAATAATAACAGCAAAACCCACTGTGGTTATTTCACAGCGTTTGTATACAGGCGAGGATACTCATGCTGAACTCTAAAATTCAGGGATCCTGTGTGGTTTCCCAGTGGACATGGAACATGACCAACCAGAACAGGCACTGCTGAATTTGGGGATGAAAGAAAGAAATCCTTCTTTCCTCCTCAGTCAGAGACTGCTTTGAAATAAGCGAGCTCTTGTAGAAGCCTGTGCCGGCATATTTACCAGATTTCCACCCATGGCTGTCACCGTGCCTGACCACGCCGCAGTCTGACCGGTTTCCTGTTAGGTGACTCAGCTAGGAGGTCAGAGCACAGCAGCACTCATCTGACCCCTAGCAACAGGCCCATGGCAAAACCTCAGGGCGACAGTTTCGAGGAGAAAAAAATGAGCCAAGAGAAGGTGCCCCCCAAACCTGCAGTCACTCCAGCAACCAGGGAGGACAGGCAAAGCGGGCCAGGTACACCCACCTGGGGAACGCTCTGAGACCCTGAGTCCATCTGGGGCCGTCCAACATTCTACCACCTTTGCTCACACTGCTGCCAGGAGAAACTGCGAAAGGCTTTGAAACAGATCAAACCCACTACAGCTGACCGTGAACATGGGTTTGAACTGCATGGGTTCACTTACATATGGGTTGTTTTTCAATAAATGCTGTTAATGTGTTTTCTCTTGCAACAGGTAGTCAGACAGACATGAGGGCAGCCCTGAGATACAGCAGAAGGACATCAGCCTATCAATCACAGCCTGTCAGGGAAGGTAACCAGACCTTCTGCGAGGACTCCTTCCTCCCAACCAGCTCCTGCAGCCAGGACGGGACACCAGGTCAACAGCCCGATTCCCACTGGGACAACAAACTAGTAGGAAGGATCATTCCCATACAGATGCTCACATCTTCCAAGTCCACACTGGGAATATGTGATTAGGGAACCAAATTCCTCACCTGAGAGAGAGATGCATAAGAGCAAGAAAGAGCCCCAAGTCAAACAAAGGAGCCAGAAACTATGACAGACTCCCTATTAAATATTTATTACCCACCCTCACAGTAAAAGTAACACCTAACTCCACGCCCAGAGCAGTCTCTTTCTCTGGCAGCTGCCTATCTGCCTGCCTTTAGGCATGGAATGTATTTCTTTTCTAATAAAAATCTCATTTTTACTATTAAAACTTCTCTGTTCCTACTTTACAAGGTATTTTGTGGTATTTCATTCTGCATCTCAGGGCAGGTCTCTAATCTTAGAGATCTGGACCTACAGGACTGAGGACTTTACACAACACAGCTCAACTCTATCTGATAACTCTCTCCCTTCTGACTTAATAACATTTTCTTTCTTCTAGCTTCTTTTATTGTAAGAGCATAGTATATAGGGCCATCAGGTGGCATGGAGGTTAAGGCAGCTGGATCCCACATGACCAACTGAGCAGTTCAAGTCCTAGACCTGGCAACTTAAAAAATCATGCCAGGGGGACCAGCAGTTAGCGTAATGGCTATGTCGCTGGACTCCCACGTAGTCGACTGCGGTTCGCATCCCGGACACGGTGGCTTAAAACTCACGCCGGGCAAATGTGCGTGCGTGCCCAGGATCCCAAGAGGAGAATGGAGGAGAAGGGATTGCAGCATGGCCATCCTCCCTGGGGGGTGATTTCTCACTTTCTATCTCTCTGTCTCTCTCTGTCTGTCTGGCAAGTGCAAAAAAACCTCTCCAAAAAAAAAAAAAAAAAAAAAATCATGCCAGGCATATCTGTGTGTGTGCTCAAAAATCCTAAGAGTGAATAGAGGAGAAGAGATTGTGGCATGGCTATCCTTTCTAGGGGGTGATTTCTTACTCCTTCACCCCCACAACACCTCCACCTGTCCCTCTCTGGTGAACATACAAGCCCTATAGCAAAGAAAGAAAAACACAGTACATAATATATAAAATTCAAATATTGGTGAAAGAATGGAATTAAAGTCTGAGTTTCTTTTGGTACAAAAACTCCCTCCCTCCTTCTCTCCCTCCCTCCCTCCCTTCCTTCCTTCCTCTTTCTTTTTGAGAGATTTTTGCTATAGGGTGCATGCATTCACCAGAGAGACAGAGAGACAGAAAGTAAAAAATCATACTCCAGGTGGAATAGCCACATTGCAATCCCTTTTCCTCCATTTTCCTCTCAGGATTTCAGGCACACACGACACACTCATGTGCCCCGCATGAGTTTCAAGCTGGCAGGTCCAGGACTTGAACTGTAGTCAACTGTGTGGGAGTCCAGTGCCTTAATCACTATGACACCTGCTAGCCCCACAGAAAACTTTCAAATGACACTTTTTTTATTTTTTTAGAAGTTTTTGCTATAGGGCATGTGAGCTTGCCAGAAATACAGAAAGAGACAGAGAGATAGAAAGCGAGAAATCACCCCCCAGGAGGGATGGCCATGCGCAATCCCTTCTCCTCCATTTACCTCTCGGGGTCTTGGGCATGCATGCACACACTTCCGGTGTGAATTTAAGCCACTGGGTCTGGGACTCAAACCACAGTCAGCTACATGGGAGTTCAGCGACATAGCCATTACACTAACTGCTGGTCCTTCAAATGACACATTTTTCATGAGTTTTTTCAAACTACTTGTATTACATACAAAATATGTGTTAGTTGACTGTTTGTATTATTGATTCTATTCATATTATTGGTGAGGTTTCTGGTCAACTATAGGCTATTAGTAGTTATAGTTTTGGGGAACCAAAAGTTATACACAGATTTTTGACTGTTCAGGAGGCTGGCGCCTCTTATTCCTATGTTGTTCAAGGGTCAGCTGTAGTTGTCATCACAGGGGAAGTGTGTACTGTGCTGTACGCAGTCCTCCGTAATAGTTTCCTGCTTCTATGGGGCCCTTCCTGGGCTCTGAGATATTTTCCAAGTCTCTAAGATGTACACGACTTACATACCTGTATAGCGTTACTTATCTGTACATAGACCTGTCTGTTACGTAGCTGTTAGCGTTACTTATCTGTTGTTATCCAAATGAGGTACACAAGGTGGAGGACGATCTATTTCCTACCACTCCCAAGCTAGCTCTGTACCTATACAAGTCCCCCTTTATCTGCAGTTTCAGTTTTCCATGGTCAACTGTGGTCTGAAAATAGGAAAGTACAGTACAGTAAGACATTTTGAAAGAGAGAGAAAGAGGGATGTCTACATAACTTTTAATACAGTCTTTTGCTATAACCTATTTTATTATTATTTATTGTTGTTCATCTCTCACTGTACCAATATAAAAGTTAAACTTTATCATAGGTATGTATGTGTAATTAAAAAAAATGATATATCTGATCTAATCTATATAGGGTTCAGTACTAGCTGTGGTTTCAGGCATCTACTGAGGAGACTGGAATGTATCCCCTATGGATAAGGGAAGACTACTAAACATTCCAGATTGCCTGTATTTGTGTAGCAGCTGGATCCTACATGGCTCACTCCACATTTCAAGCCCCAGACCTGGTGTCCTAAAAAACATGTTGGGCATATGTGCATGTAGGCCCAAAGTCCTAAAAGAAAAAAGGAGGAGAAGGGATTGTAGTGTGGCCAGTGTGGCTGTCCTTCTCTGGGAGATACCCCCATCTGTCACTCTCTGGTAGGCAGTGAGTGCATGTAACCTATAAAAAAAAATTTTTAAAGAATTATTTTATTTAACTTAATTAATTTGTTTAAATTTGACCAGAAAGGGACCAAGTGAGAAAGAGAGAGAGAAAGTGAGAAAGCAAGCTGCCAGGTCCAGGACTCAACCACAGTTGGCCATATGGGAGTCTAGTGCCCTTAACCACCATGCCACCTGCCAGACCCACCCTATGGAATATTTTTAAAAAGCAAAAACAAAAGGGCCAGCAGGTGGCCTGGTGGTTAAGGCACTGGATTCTTACATGGCCAACCATAGTTCAAGTTCTGGACCCAGTGACTTAAAAATCACATTGGGGGGCCAGCAGATGGCATAATGGCTATGTTACTGGACTCCCATGTAGTCGACTGTGGTTTGAGTCCCAGACCCGGTGGCTTAAACTCATGCCAGGCACGTGTGTGTGTGCCCAAGATCCCAAGGGAGAATGGAGGAGAAGGGATTCTGGGTTGTTGGTGGTGGTGATTTCTTGCATTCTGTCTCTCCGTCTCTCTCTTTCTAGGGAGCACACATGCCCTATAGCAAAAACCTCTCCCCCATCAAAAAAAAAAAAAAAGAAAAAGAAAGAAAATCACATGGGGTATGTGTGCATGTGTGCCCCAAATCCTGAGAGCTGAATAGAGGAGAAGGAATTGCAGCTTGGCTATCCCCCAGGGGGGGGGTTTCTCACTTTCCTTCTCTCTGTCTTTCCAGCAAGCTCATGCATCCTATGGCAAAAGAAACCTACCCTTCATCCCATAAGACAAAAAAAACAAAAACAAAAGCAAATTTTCCTTCTAAGTAGGTTGTAGTATCTTCCCTCCCCAGCTTTTGTTTTTAGAGGTTTTTGCCTTAGGACATGTGCTCTCGCCAGACAGAGACAGAGACAGAGAGAGAGACAGCAAGAGGGAAAGAAATCATCCCTTAAAGGGGATGGTCATGCTGCAATCCTTTCTTCTCCAGTCTCCTCCTGGGATCTCAGGCATGTACGCACATGTACAAAGTATGATTTTTTTTTTTTTTTTTTTTTTTTTTTTGGGGGGGTTTTTTTTTTTTTACGCCAGAAAGACAGAGAGAGACAGAAAGATAGAAAGTGAGAAATCATCCCTCAGGGGAAATAGCCATGCCGCAATCCCTTCTCCTCCATCCTCCTCTTGGGATCTTGGGTGGGCACACATGCACACGCGCCCCGCGTGAGTTTAAGCCACCAGATCTGGGACCCGAACTACGGTCGGCTACATGGGAGTTCAGTGACATAGCCATTATACTAACTGCTGGTCACTCAAGTATGATTTTTAAGTCACTGGGTCTGGGACTCAAACTGCAGTCAACCATGTAGGAGTCCAGTGATGTAACCACTACACCATCTGTTGGTCTCTTCCCCCCACTTTTGATATTTTTTTTCCTTTATGGTGGGGAGAGGGACTAGAGGAAGAAGAAAAGGGTATAGAGAGGAAGGGAGAGAAACAGGATAGCTATTTTTGACAGGGTCTCATAGTGGCACAATGCTTCCACCCCAGCCTCTCGATTAGCTACAGTTACAGTGTACGCAAGCATACTGTTCGGGTTGGCCTGGGCGCCGAGTCTGGGCCCTCTCATGCAGCTTCTAGCCTAGCCTCCCAGGCAGTGCTGGGATCTGTACACCAGATCAGCGGGGCTAGGTTGTAACATCTTACCAGTTCTCACATTCATTAGCAAATCACATAAAATCTGCCACACATTCTTTTTATATTTGGACAAGAAACATGACTTTAACCCTTTTATTTAAAAGGGTAATTACTAATTTAAAATGATCATTTAATACCACTACTGCCCATGAAGTGCCAGTAATTAACTAAATGCTAGGGACACACGAAATGTACAGCACAGTCTTATTCTTTTTTTTTTTTTTTTTTGAGAGGTTTTGGCTATAGGG
>NW_006198360.1:265639-278096 GCF_000334495.1 Tupaia belangeri chinensis | reverse complement strand
TGCCACAATCCCTTCTCCTCCATTCTCCTCTCGGGATCTTGGGCACGCACGCACACGGGTCTGGTGTGAGTTTTAAGCCACCGGGGCCGGGACTCGAACAGCAGTCGACTACATGGGAGTCCAGCAACATAGCCATTACGCTAACTGCTGGTCCCCACAGTCTTATTCTTAAGGAGTTATTAATAGTTGGGGAGATAGGCGTATACATAAATTTGGAGTCAAAGCAGACACATAAAAATAGTCAAGGAAAAATACAATATTCTGACCAACCAAATATCTGATGCTTCTAGAAGTCACTGACAGAGTCAATTAGGAAAAAAAAATACACACACACACACACACACACATATGCATGAAGGTAGGACCAGCGGATGGCGTAATGGTTACATCACTGGACTCTTATGTAGTCGACTGTGGTTCCAGTCTTGGACCCGGGGGCTCAAAACTCATGCTGGGCGTGTGTGCATGCATGCCCAATATTCCAAAAGAAGAATGGAAGAGAAGGAACTGTGCCATGGCCAGCACCCCTGCGGGGGAAGATGTCTCACTTTCTATCTCTCTGTTTCTCCCGGTGAATGCATGCACCCTATAGCAAAAATATCTCTTAAAAAATAAACAAAACAACAACAACAACAAAAAAAAAACCATGAAGGAGGCTGGGGCCAGCATGTGGCATGGTGGTTAAGGTGTTTGATTGTAGTTCAAGTCTCGGACCCAGTGGTCCAGAATCTGGTGGCTTGAAAATTACATTGGGCACACGTGTACATGACCAAAACTCTTAGAGAAGACTGGAAGAAAAGAGATTGCAGCATGACCATCCTCCCCGGGGGTAATTTCTTATTTTTCTTCTGTTTCTTTCGGAGGGGGAGATTGCACAGTTTATTTTCAAATACAGAGGAGGGGGTGGGCTGGCCAGTGAACTCCATGCATCCCCTCCCTGCAATTGGCTTAATCAGTAACTTCTCTTTGCTATCACTGTCCCTCTCTTTGTCTCTTTCCTGCAAGAACACATGCCCTCTGGCAAAATCTAAAAACAGAGCAAAACATGAAGGAGGCAAAGAAGTTAGACATGTGTATTAGCTATTTCTTTTTTATTTCTTTTCTTTTCTTTTCTTTTCTTTTTGAGATTTTCGCTATAGGGCGCGTGTGCTCGCCAGACAGACAGAGACGTAGAGACAGAAAGCGAGAAATCACCCCCCGGGGGGATGGTCACGCCACAATCCCTTCTCCTCCATCCTCCTCTCGGGATCTTGGGCATGCATGCACACGCGCCCGGTGTGAGTTTTAAGCCACCGGGTCCGGGACGCGAACCACAGTTGACTACATGGGAGACATAGCCATTACGCTAACTGCTGATTCCCTTCTTTCATTTTTTTAAAGAATTATTTTATTTAACTTCATTTATTTATTTATTTATTTAAATATGACCAGAGAGGGACAGAGTGAGAGAGGAGGTGGGGGGAACGTGAGAAAGCAAGCTGCCATATTCAGGACTCAAACCGCAGTTGGCCATATGGAAGTCCAGCGCCCTTAACCACCATGCCACCTGCCAGCCCCTATATTAGCTGTTAGCTGTTTCTGTGATGTGACCTCCCGATTGTGAATGGTAAATGCTATTGTAAACAAGTCTTCTAAACATCACTTAAAAAGAAAGTACAGGCCCAGTCATGGTAATATGCACTGGTAGATGCTGTTACTTGACAGGCTGAGGCCCCACGAGAGCCCCCAGATTCAATTTCCAGCCCACTCTACAAAAGGCAGGTGTGGTGGTGTGCTGTGGTCTCAGCTACATGGCAGACTGAAGCAAGAGACTGTGACAGTGAGATCCTGCCTAAAAATCAAAGCAAAACAAAAAGCAGTACAGAGTAAACGTCACATTGCAGGGATCACAGACAAACATCTAATGAATGAAAGTTTTTTTGAAGTTCTAATTTTATGTGCCTGGGCTGTGTAACTTAGGAGATTTCCAGTGGCGTGGAGCAGAGAGTGCAGTATTTCAGGCAGCTAAGGTAGAAGTGAGATTGAAATATTTGACTCTTTTCATATTTACATCCCTACAAGTCTATGTAGGAAAAATTAATCAAAACAAAACACCCCTTGTTTTGGATCTCACCATTTACGAAGTACAGGGTTAGAATGGTTGCCTTCCCTTGGGCGTGTTCTGTAAACGCAAAAGACTGTGGTAGGGACTAGCACAGGGGCACGGAGAGAGTGCACCAGGAACATACAAAGGCAGCCATTGACTTTGCTGGGCCTTCCCAGAGGCTCTGGGGAAGGGGGAGAGGAGGTGAGGAAAGGGCAGGAGCCGTCAGGCACTGGCAGTAGGCACAGGCGGAGGGAGGAGCGGGAGAGAGAGCGAGGGCCTGGTCACGATGGCCCTGTCCACACACAGAGGAAGTTTTTTGGATTGTGTCCCAGCAGCAACTGGGAAAGTGATCAGAGGAGCTTTGAGAAGCAGGAGAGAGACACTTCAGATCTGTGTTTTCTAAATATGGCTTAGTTCCACCATAGGGGCGTTGACAGCTTGGGCAGCCCCAGGGACTGGGCATCCTGAGGAAGCTGCAGCTGGAGTTCAGGCTGGAAAAAGGGAGGGATATGAGACACATTTATGAGGAAGAAGCAGTGAGAACTGGGGAGGGAACAGCTAAAGCTTTTCCAACCTGGGCAATGGGGAGCATGGTGAGGTGGCTGACCAAAAAGGCCGGCCACTCTGCAAGCCAAGCAGTGTTGGGGAGGTGCCGGTTAATCCCAGTGCTCCAGACAAGAAAGTGGCCATTGAGTAAGAGAGCAGGGCCCTGATGACGAGAGGTGAAGACAGAGGAGCATGAGACACTGGTTTGTGTCACAGTTGAGAACTTCGCAGAGAAGCGTCCACACTGAAGGCCTGAGTCTGCTGTGGTTGGGAAGGCTGGCCCTGACTGGTGCCTGGAAACCTGGATGGCAAACAGTTGCCCACACTGATATAAAACATTTCCTAAACAGTAAGAGCGGCCACTGTGCCAAACCTGTTTGTGCGTAAGCAGTATAGGTTATGCTTGTGGTGGTTAATTTTCACTTATTAAAGTTTATTTATTTCTTCCGAGACAGAGAGTGAGATACACTCAACAGGGTCTTCATGTCACCATCCATCCCCAGCCTCAGCCAGGCCATTTCACAGACACATGTGCACACCCAGCATACAAAGAGGTTGGGGCTGGCAGGTGGCGTGGTGGTTAAAGGTGCTGGACTCCCACATGGCTGATCTCGGTTCAAGTCCCAGACCTGGCAGCTTGCTTCCTCACTTTCTCTCTCATTCTCTCTCTCTCTTTTTTTTTTTTGAGAGGTTTTTCACTATAGGGCGTGTGCGCTCGCCAGACAGACAGAGACAGAGAGACAGAAAGCGAGAAATCACCCCCCAGAGGGGATGGCCATGCCACAATCCAGTCTCCTCCATTCTCCTCTCGGGACCTTGGGCACGCACGCACATGCGCCTGGTGTGGGTTTTAAGCCACCGGGTCCAGGGCTGCCAGGTCCAGGACTCGAACTGCGGTCGACTACGTCCAGCAACATAGCCATTACGCTAACTGCTGGTTCCCCAACTTTCTCTCTCATTCTATCCCTCTATGGTCAAATAAAAATAAATAAATGGATAAAGATAAATAAAATAATTAAAGAAAAAAATTAAAAGAAAAAAAAAAAGAGAGGCTGCCAGATGTGAACCTAGAACCTTCCTGAGTGGATTCATCATCGCAGAGAAGGTTGCAGTACACTGCATCATCACTTGGCCCTGTGATGGTTAATTTCATGTGTCAATTCGGGCCACACGATGCCCAGACAGCTGGGTTAAATTTTACTTCTGGTTAAGCTTGTGAGGATGTTTCCAGAAGAGACTAGCATTGGATCCATGGGCTGAGTGAAGCAGATGAACCTCCCAAATATGGATGGGTATCAGCCAATCCACTGAGGGCCAGAACAGAGCAAAAAAGGCCCAGAAAGGTTGGACTTACTCTGTCTGACTGAGCTCAGACATAGGTCTTCTGCCTTCAGTGCTCCTGGTCCGTAACCCTTCAGATCCAAACTGTTGGATCACTGGAAAAGTCATGACGTATTTTCTTTTTCTTTTTCTTTTTTTTTTAATGAAAAAAGGCATCATGACTTTTGTGATGGCCCAACAGAACAGATATCACCAGCTCTCTCTTTTCAAACTGCACCACTGTCGTTCCTGAGTCTCCAGCTCATACATGGCCAATCAAGGAATTGCTCAGCCTCTAGAATCACATGTGCCAACGCCTTAAACTATCTCTTCCTATGCACATGTGCACGTGCACACACGTGTGCGCGCAGCCAATCCACTGAGGGCCAGAACAGAGCAAAAAAGGCCCAGAAAGGTTGGACTTACTCTGTCTGACTGAGCTCAGACATAGGTCTTCTGCCTTCAGTGCTCCTGGTCCGTAACCCTTCAGATCCAAACTGTTGGATCACTGGAAAAGTCATGACGTATTTTCTTTTTCTTTTTCTTTTTTTTTTAATGAAAAAAGGCATCATGACTTTTGTGATGGCCCAACAGAACAGATATCACCAGCTCTCTCTTTTCAAACTGCACCACTGTCGTTCCTGAGTCTCCAGCTCATACATGGCCAATCAAGGAATTGCTCAGCCTCTAGAATCACATGTGCCAACGCCTTAAACTATCTCTTCCTATGCACATGTGCACGTGCACACACGTGTGCGCGCACACACACACACACACACGACTCAGTTTCTGTGGAGAACCCTGAGTAACACAATTGTTAAATATCTGCTTCCCTTCTTAGAGTCTGGAACTGCGTACCTACTAGACAGACACGCCTACAAGACCAGCCCTTAATAAACTGAGTTGCCATAAGTCATTGCTGCAGGAATTGGGAGAGGACTCTCGGAAGCTTGTGCCCAGTTCTCTCTGGAATTCACCCCATGCATTTTTTTTCCTCTGTCAGTTTTGCTTTATCCTTTCAGTACAATAAACCTCGGCCTTGAGGGTGACTCTGTGCTAAACCCTGTGAGTCCTCCTAGTGAATCACCAAGATTGGGGGTGGCTTTGAGGACTTGACTGAGAGCATACTCAATTTCTCAAATAAGAAAATTGAGTGACTCCAAGTCAACTGGCAAAAAAAGAAAAAAAATCGAAACAGAATATATAGTTAATAATCTAGATCAAACTTCTTAAAAGCAATGGAATTCCACTATACATAGACAAATGGTAAGTAAAATGTATTTATTAATTTATTTCACTAATCAGTAAGATCCATAAGCACTTCTTTCACTCACTTTGGCATCCCCGGCACCTGACCCAATGGCTTGCACTCAGTTGGACACTTTTAACAAATATGTCATAAATAGAATTAAGTAATTTAAGTTCAGATGTATGAAATTTACTTAACAGAACACCAACTGACGAGAACAACCAAGAGAATTCAAAGGTCCCCCAAAATTCAGTTTTACAACTGGGTGAACCCTTTGGACAACAGCTGACACCACACGTTAAATTCTGCTTCTATGTGGTTCTCTTCAGAAATCAGTAGAATATCAGAAATACCTCCCTTTTTCTTACCGACTTGTCGTCTGGAAGCAGGAGTGCAATCCGACCAGGAAGGGGTTGCTGGATGCCTGCTCAAACACGTGCTTCTCTGTCTGTACCCAGTCAATGTCCTGAAATAGAACCAGGGAGTGTTAACGAGACTCCTGAACACTCCTCACGGGGATCCTGGAGAAGGGGAAGGCAAGAGAGGAAAGTCTCTTTTCTCTGCTTTCGGAAAGGCAATGCACAGAGAGGAAAAGAAATGCCCCTCAGGAAATGCGTTATTGGGACCAGAAAATGGCATAATGGTTTCATGGCTGGACTCCCCCATAGTCAACTGCAGTTCGAGTCCTGGACCCTGTAGCTTAAAAATCATGCTGGGCATGTGTGCATACATGTCCCAAATCCTGAGAGGAGAATGAAGGAGAAGGGATTACAGTGTGGCATCCCCCCTCGGGGGGGTGATTTCTCACTTTCTGTCTCTCTTTCTCCCTGTCTTTCTGGTGAGCGCACATGCCCCATAGCAAAACTCTAAGGAAAAAAGAAAAAAGGAAATGCATTATCATTATCACCATTCTTACCATCCACCCTCATCTCCATCATCATCTATCACCCCATCGCTACCACCACTGTTACCACCACCACCACCATCATAATCACCACTAATATCAGTATCATCACCATCATGACCCCATCACCATCCTCATCGCCAGCATCATCACCACCTCCACCATCAGCCTCACCACCACAGACCCGTCATCACTATCCCTGTCACCACAACCCATCGCATCACCATAACTACCATCAGTATCACCACCATGGCCATCACCATTATCATTACAATCACGAACTACCATTATTACCACCATCATCGTCACTGTGAACATTACCATGATCACTATAATCACCAGTTACCACCACTGTCATCACCAGCATGTCATCAGCATCACCAAAGCCACCAGCTCTGGTGGTGTGCTGGCCTCTGGGCCTGTCAGACACAACTCTTCACGACCGTGTGGGAAGTCAGCATTACTATCTCCATTTAAGTCATGAGAAAACGGACTGGAAGGTTCAGTAGCTTTCCCAAGACCCCACAGCTAATGAGTGATAAACCTGGGACTAAAGCCCACACATCTCTGGAACACTAGCTTGGATCACAGGACTGTTTCCCCTCAACCCCTGCTGGAGCTCAGTAAAATGTCGTAAGGTCAAAGGTTAGCTTGAGAGTCACGATGATCCACAGCTTTACTTCCATTCCAACCCCAGAAAGCAGAGATGGATGAGGTTTCCAAACCTTCCAAGGTTACCCCTCATTTAGTGGTTATGAAACGGATGTGTCCAAAATAGCATCACCTTCCTGGGAAGGTTTTGGAAACAAATGAGCAAACTCAATGAGCCAGAGAACATTTGCTCTTGTTCCTCCTCAGCTCCCTCCTCCGAGATCCTGTCTTCAGCTACGTGCTCCTCTCTTCCTCACATTCCCCAGGAATGGCTTCAAATCCCATCCTCCCCATGCAGAGGACTCCCAGCCTCACCTCTCCCTGAGCTCCAGACTCGTTCATCAACGGCTGCTCAACATTGATACTTAAACATCTCAGGCTTCAGCGCAGGCCACAAGCAGAGCCGCTTCCCAGCTCCATCTGTCCTCACCTACCAAGGCGGCTGGATCACCAGGCGCTCAGGCCGGGGATGACTGCTCCCCCATTTCTGCTCTGGACCATCCCTCATCAGCATCACCTGCTCCTGGACCTGAATGATTCATTAGCTGGAATGCCTGGGGATAGCAGGAGCCAATGGGCATGTGGCAACAGAGAACTTGAAATTGTTCTTCAGGCCATGTAAAAACCATATCCAAGAGCCAGAAACTTAGTGAGGATTAAGGAAGTGGAGGGTGATGGGATGCTATGGGCCTGATTCAGGGAGAAGAAGCTGCCACCCCAGGAGGGAGACCTAGTGCAGGATCCATGAAGTGGAGGACTGAATGGCTCATACCAGCTTGGCTCCCAACCACCACAGTGGGGCTGCCTGGGGACACCAGGAACAGGGCAAGGGAGCCAAAGGTAGTAGTCGCTGCTCGGACGAGCACAGCAAGCCCATTGAGACCATTTGTAAGGAATGGCTTGGCAAGTCTGATGTCCATAGATTGGACTTGGTGCTATGAGACACAAAGGTCTCTCCCCTCACACACACACATGTGCACACACATGTGCATGCACATACACACCTACCCACACAAACACACAAGCATATGCCACATACATGCATATTCTACTGCTCAACAACTCCTAGAGTCACGCTCTTCTCAAGGGATGATCTAAAAGTTCCCACCTCTGTATCTTGGCCATCAAGCCCTTTCCACTACATGTTCTGCAGCGTTGGCTGCACCTTAAACACAGGAGCTCCCTTCAGAGGTTTCCACTCCAGTATGGGTGATTGATTATGAATACATGGGAGTGCAAACACTGACATTCCTTGTGGTCAGAAAGCCAGTGGACAATCTGAAGATGCCAAGAGAACAAAACCAAAGCGGTAACTATTTTAAATGCCTTTTTTCTCAGGGTTCTGAAAACTTGGTATCATACATTCTATCAACCCTCCAGTTGCCCAGTGTTCTGGAAAAGGGGTTTGAAATCCTCTTATGGTGCCACTGGTCAGCAGAGGAGCAGGGCACCACACCCCTCAGACCCTGTTTCTTCAGCTATAAGACATCACTGCCTTCTTGTGGGTTCAGCACCCAGGGATGTTGGGCCAGCTGGACTGTGTGTGCACTGCACACATGAACCCTTTCAGAAGATCAGGCAAAGGTTCAAATCTAGCACAGGCTCTGCCCTCCAAGCCTTGAGCTCGGCTGCAGGGAAAGGGAGCCCTCTCATGGCTTATTGACTCAAGAACCAATCACCTTATATGCTAGCTGCAGCTTACCCACTGCATTATAGTTGTCTATGCAGTGACAGGTGCACCTTGGGTAAAAAAGTTCCCCTCAGGAAGTTTCCATTCCAGTTCAAGTGATCAGTATATGGCAGTGCAAACACCTATGTTCTCTGCTCCTAAGAGATATCACCCAGATTCAGGCATAAAATCAAAAGATCAAAAGTATTTAAGGCCAATAGCACATGAAAAGATACTCAACATCACTAATCATTAGAGAAATGCAAATCAAAATCACAATGAGATATCGCTACACACACATTAGGGTGGCAATAAAAAAAAAGAAAAATGGAAAATAACAAGTGTTGCAAAGGATGTGCAGAAATTGGAACCCTTATGCTGGTGAAAATAAAAAGGAGTACAATTTTTGTAGAAAACAGTTGGGCAGGTCTTCAAGTGAAACTAAGAATTACCATACAGTTTAGCAATTCCACTCGTGAGTATGTGCTCAGAAGAACTGAAAACAGGCTCAAATACTTGGTCACAAATGTCTGCAGTAGTACTAGTCACAATAGCCAAAAGGTGGAAACAAGACAAAGTCCCATCAATAGACAAATAGATTTAAAAAAAAAAAAATGACCTATCTCTACAGTGGAATATTACTCAGCCATAGAAAGGAATGTAGTTCTGAAACTTGCCACAATGTGAATGAACCGCTGAGTGAAAGAAGCCAGATACGAAGGGTCACATAATATATGATTCCACTGATGTTAAATATTCAGAGTGGGTAAATCCGTACGAACAGAGAGCAGGCTGGTAGTTGCCAGGGGACGGTGTTAGGAGAGAAGGGGGTAATGGATCTCTGTTTGGGTTGGTGAGAATGATCTGGAACTAGATAGAACTGATAACTGCACAACAGTATACTGCAGTGTACTAAATGCCATGAAACTGTACATCTTAAAATGGTTAAAATGGCCAATTTTATGCTATGTGTATTTGATTACAATTAAAAGAAAAACATAGATGAAGTCAGAATTAAAATTCCAAGAAACCACTGAACCTATGACTTTAATGTCTACTGCCGAAACAAGAAGCGTCACTACATGGAGCTATAACAGCTCAGAACTTCCGCAAAGCTGTTTGTGAGGTCCGCTGAGCCCAGCTGGGGTGCCTTTCTTTCCACCCTACTGCCCACAGTGGTCAGGTCAACTGGAAGGGGTTTCTTAACAGCAGTAACGATAGACTCAAACCCAATTATTTTGATTTTGCAACATACAAGTCTGTGAATATAAGACTAAGACTCTCACTGCACGATTCATTTCACAAAAGCCCACAGTATTTATTGCAGCCTTCAAGTGACGTCTGACACGGGCAAGTCTCCCAGGGGCCCTTGTGCGGCTGTGGGGAGAAGCGGCACTTACTTCATCATCATGGACCAGCTCCTTCTTCACCACCTTCATGGCATAGATCTGATCGTTCTTCTTTAACCTCACCAAGAGGACCTTGGCGTAGCTCCCACGCCCAATGACCCTGATTAGGTCGAAGTCCTGCAGCCCGAGCCCCTGAGAGATTTTGATTCCATCCATGCCATCGATAACTGGCTTAAGGTCCTAGGGTGGTAGGACAAAACCAGAGGAAGTGAAAAGAGAGTCAGAGAATTAGGCATTATTCCAGGCAATTGCAACAAGGACCTGCCCGCCAGAGCTCAGAGCACCACAATTCAGTCTCGACTATGCCCTAAAACATTCTACCCAATCTGCATCTAAACCAGGATATGAAAACAAAGGACAAAGGCTGTGAGCTTCGGAGGAAGGAGCCAGAAAATCAAACGCTCTTCATTTCCACAGACTGTGGCTACGGTCACAAGTCACACGTGGCCCCTCTGTGAGCAATGAGGGACACCCAGGGCCCCCACCCCAGCAGGTTGCGCTGAGGAGATGGGTGCAGGGGGACATGCTCCAGGGTCATCTAGGTTGGGGCCTGGGCATAAAGCACAACCAGCTAATGTGTGCCAGGACCCACTAAGCCACCAGGCAAAATTGGAAATGCGCCCTGGAAGAGAAGGACAGTTCATTTAGAACAAGAGCTTCCTCCTGTGAATTACCTCTGCCAAGTTATCTGTGGTAGAAAGAGGAGGTACTACGTGAGGTGCTGTTCTCTCAAGGGTTCTGTGTTCTAAGTGCTTCTGGTTCATTCCAGATGCAGAATGGCCAGGGAGAAAAACAGAGCCCAGAGGAGGACATTCGTGGGTCACTTTGGGAAGGTGTGGGCCACAGAAGTGGGGGTTTTATGACCAGTGGTTAGGAACACCAGCAAGCGCTGTTTCCCTTGCTCAGGATCATTCCCCAGAGCTGGCTGCAGGTGTGAGGCCGCAGACATGAACTTCTTGGTCCAAGTCTGGGGGAGGATTTGGAAGGGCGAAGAGGGCTTGCCAGGCCAGGAAGACCAAAGAAGGCGAATGAAGGCAGGCTTTTATACAGATGAAATTGAACAAAAACTGCAGCTCAGAAGACAGCTCCTGGACCTGCTCTGCCATTGGGTAGAAGATACCAACCCAAAAGCCCCGGGGAATTCATGAACAATGGGTCTGAAGCAAGAACCTTCTCCTAGATGTCCACAATGACCTTGTGGAAGGTCAGTGACAATTCCCTGACACAGCTAGTTCATATTTAAATTCCCATAATTTCTGCAGAAATGAGCAAATGAACTTTTAAAAAGGACACTGGAAACATCAACGAGCTTTTCACACTCACCTCAGAATCATCTTTAATGTTGTCATGTTTCCGAGTTGAAGAAATATAAGCAACTAGTAAAGCAGGAGGAGAAAAAAGGCCATTACAGGTGTGTCAGGAATGTGGCCCAGAGGGCAGCAACCCCATGGGTCTGCCTTCCTCTGCAGGGACGCTGCAGCCTAGGCCAAGGCAGTGGTGCTCAGGACAAATCTACGGAGCAGCCATGTCACACTCTACATTAGCGACTCATGAAAACATAGCTTCCTGGGCCCTACCCAGAGCCACTGACTCTGAAGAGGGGGCGGGCCCGGGAACCTGCATTTTGCTTCTAGTGGTTCATCCAGAAGAATCCAGCATAAATACTGGTCTGGCCTTCCAGACTCTGTCTTAAGAGTGAGTGGATGGACGGATGGATGGGCCTATGAGTTCATGCATGAATGGATGGAAGAATGGGCAGCTGTTAGGAGTCTCTCTCTCTCTAAATTATTAGTGTTATTTATTTAGTCTAAGAATTGTCTCTGGGAATGGCCCCAGCCAAGCTTTGTTTGAGACAATTAGCCAGTGCCAGTCAATGAGTACTATACAAATGTAGGAATAGGAATGTAATGTATGCGTTTGAAGGAAGATGCAGGGGGTGAGGGGCCTGGGGGACACAGAGGTGTTATTTATTCTGAGGAAACAGATTATAATTACTTTCTTCTGGAACCTTTTTTTCTTAGGGTGAGGGTGAGGAAAACATCTGGTCCCCCTTCATCCCCTTTACCTCCAGAGCAGCTGGTGCATGAGTGTGTGTGTATGTGTGTGTCTGTGTGTGCTTGCACAAATGCATGTGTGTGTGTAAGTCATTTAAAAGCCTCTGTCATGGGGCCAGCAGGTGGCATAGTGGTTAAGTACTGAACTCCCAAATGGCCAACTGTGGTTTGAGTCCCAGACTCAGAGGCTTGAAACTGATACTGGGTCCCCAGATAGGTTCCAAAATTGCACCTCTGAACAACCCTAGTATGAAGTCTTAAGCCAACGCCTTGCACAGTCAGCGGCTGACTATGTTGGGTACAGATTGCTGCACCTCCATGGGCTGTGCAGGTGAGTGACAGGAATTTCTTTTGTGTCGGGAACCAGCAGTTAGCGTAATGGCTATGTCGCTGGATTCCCACGTAGTCGACCACGGTTCGCGTCCCGGACCCGGTGGCTTAAAACTCATGCCGGGCGCATGTGCGTGCGTGCCCAAGATCCCAAGAGGAGAATGGAAGAGAAGGGACTGCGGCGTGACCATCCCCCCTGGGGGGTGATTTCTCGCTTTCTGTCTCTATGTCTCTCTCTG
>NW_006198360.1:263475-265625 GCF_000334495.1 Tupaia belangeri chinensis | reverse complement strand
CCTATAGCAAAAATCCCTCTTAAAAAAAAAAAGAAAAGAAATTTCTTCTGTGTGAGGGGCTGCACTAGTGTGCTTTGTTCTGTAATCTCATTTCACCCTCCGAAGGCTCCTAACGGGACAGAACTGACGTCTATCAAACAAGAGCCCAAACTCTCATACACTGGGTAATAGTCCCTGGAGGTACAGAAGCTCAGAGCTGGCCATCTGTCCAGATGCTATCTGAACTCTCCAAGAGCTTACCATTAAAAAAGAAAGTGCCCCTCAAAAACCCCCCACAAACCCCAAGGACCATGCAGCTCCAAGTGTGTGTGCAGCAGCGCCTAGCGGGACTGTCCATGGAGGTCAGCTCTGTGCAGCACTAAGTTTGTGAGGGGTGGCCGGCACAGTGGACACTTCCCTAAGTGGTGCTAGAACTGCTTACGTCAGTGCAGAGGGAGAGACTTCCCTTCAACTCCCAGCTCTCGCAACTGCGCTTCACAGAGATATCATTGCCCAGAGGCCAACAGGGAGGGCCATCCCCAGCCCTGCCTCTGCCAGGAACTGAGGGGGAAGCCCTGGAGAGCGTCATCCCCAGCCCTTCAGGAGAAGAGCCAAGATCACTGACAAGGACCCTTGGGGGCAGTGGAATCTAGACAGGACTGATGGTCAGAAAGCGGAGGTAAGTGAAATCATTCTAGGAGAGAAGCCTGGCCTCTACCCGACAGGGAAAGCTGCACCTACTTCCATCAGTCTCTTCAGAAGGAAGGTCCACGTCGTCGTTCTTGTCGTCTACTGGAGGTTCTTGGGAAGGCATGACAGAATCCTGCGGGAGAGATAGCAATGTCACAATGTTACAAAGTGACAGGGCAGGCCTGACTGGGGAGCTACTGAGACACTTTGTGACTTCTCACACTTACACATTACAAAGCGTAAACTGTAATAGATCATATAAAGATACAATTGCTATGTTATTACACTGAGTATATAGAGAACATCAAAATGACCTGTGATTCTACAGGCAGAGATGACCACTCCGTACCTTACGCTGTGACTTCTCTAGCAGGTGCTTCATAAAATGGGATAGTTCACCTAATGCTTTGTAATCCTACACCTACCAGCATCATGTTATGTGTGACTCACCAGGAACCAGGCATCCAGGCATCATTCTAAAGGCTCTTGGGATTCCACAGGGCTGATGTCACAATGGAGACAGTTCCTATGGAGGCCTTGTTAAGTTCCAAGTGCTGGCCTCACTCAGCCTCTGACCGTATCCCTGGGGCCAGCCTCATTTTCTTAAGATTTTTGCCACTGGGCATGTGTGCTCACCAGAGAGGAGAGAGACGGTGAGAGAGAAAGTGAGAAATCACCCCTAAGGGGGGATGGCCATGCTACAATTTCTTCTCCTCCATTCTCCTCCTGAGATTTTGGGCATGCACACACTGCTGGAGTGATTTTCAAGCCATCAGGTTTGGGACTTAAACTATGGTTGGCCTTGTGAGAGTCCAGTGCCTTAACCACTATGCCACCTGCTGGCCCCGGCCTCGTTTTCTTCGGCTAATATGACTCTATAGGGGTGGTGCATGGGAATGTATCACTCAGGCCATGGATCTGTGTAGAAGACTGTGGATTTGGTTCCCAGGTCGGCCTGCACACATGAGGTATGTGCCTGTGATCCTTACTGGTTGGGAAGGTTGGGGCAGGGAGAGAGGCTCATGGAATGAGACCCTGTTGAGGGTTATTCTCTTCCTTTCATCTCTGTATCTCACTCTCACAGTGGAAATATACAATTTAAAAAAGTGGGCCTATGGGGTGAAAGCATATACACACTGTTATAGTTTTCGGCAGACAGCTGAAAGGCCCCCTAGGAAGACCGCCAATTCGCCCAGCACCAGTGCACATGGGTACCCTGTGTCCCTGTACTTTGGCAATACTGGGGTGAGACCTGCCCTCGGATTCTGTTTTGCCCTATAAGAGGATCAGGCATGTCATCCCTGAGAGACGTCTTTCCTCCTCACGCTAAGGCAAGACACAGATGAACCAATCCTCCCAGAAGTGCGCCCAGTACATGGTGGTCTGGGCCATTCGCAAAGCCCTGGAGGATTCAGCGTTCCACCCTGGTGCCTGCACTTGTGGTTCAGTGCGACTCACTCCAGCCGCTGAATACCCTGGCG
>NW_006198360.1:259110-263178 GCF_000334495.1 Tupaia belangeri chinensis | reverse complement strand
GGCGTGGCGTGACCATCCCCCCTGGGGGGTGATTTCTCGCTTTCTGTCTCTATGTCTCTCTCTGTTGGTGAGCGCACGCGCCCTATAGCAAAAATCTCTCTTAAAAAAAAAAAGAAAAGAAATTTCTTCTGTGTGAGGGGCTGCACTAGTGTGCTTTGTTCTGTAATCTCATTTCACCCTCCGAAGGCTCCTAACGGGACAGAACTGACGTCTATCAAACAAGAGCCCAAACTCTCATACACTGGGTAATAGTCCCTGGAGGTACAGAAGCTCAGAGCTGGCCATCTGTCCAGATGCTATCTGAACTCTCCAAGAGCTTACCATTAAAAAAGAAAGTGCCCCTCAAAAACCCCCCACAAAACCCAAGGACCATGCAGCTCCAAGTGTGTGTGCAGCAGCGCCTAGCGGGACTGTCCATGGAGGTCAGCTCTGTGCAGCACTAAGTTTGTGAGGGGTGGCCGGCACAGTGGACACTTCCCTAAGTGGTGCTAGAACTGCTTACGTCAGTGCAGAGGGAGAGACTTCCCTTCAACTCCCAGCTCTCGCAACTGCGCTTCACAGAGATATCATTGCCCAGAGGCCAACAGGGAGGGCCATCCCCAGCCCTGCCTCTGCCAGGAACTGAGGGGGAAGCCCTGGAGAGCGTCATCCCCAGCCCTTCAGGAGAAGAGCCAAGATCACTGACAAGGACCCTTGGGGGCAGTGGAATCTAGACAGGACTGATGGTCAGAAAGCGGAGGTAAGTGAAATCATTCTAGGAGAGAAGCCTGGCCTCTACCCGACAGGGAAAGCTGCACCTACTTCCATCAGTCTCTTCAGAAGGAAGGTCCACGTCGTCGTTCTTGTCGTCTACTGGAGGTTCTTGGGAAGGCATGACAGAATCCTGCGGGAGAGATAGCAATGTCACAATGTTACAAAGTGACAGGGCAGGCCTGACTGGGGAGCTACTGAGACACTTTGTGACTTCTCACACTTACACATTACAAAGCGTAAACTGTAATAGATCATATAAAGATACAATTGCTATGTTATTACACTGAGTATATAGAGAACATCAAAATGACCTGTGATTCTACAGGCAGAGATGACCACTCCGTACCTTACGCTGTGACTTCTCTAGCAGGTGCTTCATAAAATGGGATAGTTCACCTAATGCTTTGTAATCCTACACCTACCAGCATCATGTTATGTGTGACTCACCAGGAACCAGGCATCCAGGCATCATTCTAAAGGCTCTTGGGATTCCACAGGGCTGATGTCACAATGGAGACAGTTCCTATGGAGGCCTTGTTAAGTTCCAAGTGCTGGCCTCACTCAGCCTCTGACCGTATCCCTGGGGCCAGCCTCATTTTCTTAAGATTTTTGCCACTGGGCATGTGTGCTCACCAGAGAGGAGAGAGACGGTGAGAGAGAAAGTGAGAAATCACCCCTAAGGGGGGATGGCCATGCTACAATTTCTTCTCCTCCATTCTCCTCCTGAGATTTTGGGCATGCACACACTGCTGGAGTGATTTTCAAGCCATCAGGTTTGGGACTTAAACTATGGTTGGCCTTGTGAGAGTCCAGTGCCTTAACCACTATGCCACCTGCTGGCCCCGGCCTCGTTTTCTTCGGCTAATATGACTCTATAGGGGTGGTGCATGGGAATGTATCACTCAGGCCATGGATCTGTGTAGAAGACTGTGGATTTGGTTCCCAGGTCGGCCTGCACACATGAGGTATGTGCCTGTGATCCTTACTGGTTGGGAAGGTTGGGGCAGGGAGAGAGGCTCATGGAATGAGACCCTGTTGAGGGTTATTCTCTTCCTTTCATCTCTGTATCTCACTCTCACAGTGGAAATATACAATTTAAAAAAGTGGGCCTATGGGGTGAAAGCATATACACACTGTTATAGTTTTCGGCAGACAGCTGAAAGGCCCCCTAGGAAGACCGCCAATTCGCCCAGCACCAGTGCACATGGGTACCCTGTGTCCCTGTACTTTGGCAATACTGGGGTGAGACCTGCCCTCGGATTCTGTTTTGCCCTATAAGAGGATCAGGCATGTCATCCCTGAGAGACGTCTTTCCTCCTCACGCTAAGGCAAGACACAGATGAACCAATCCTCCCAGAAGTGCGCCCAGTACATGGTGTCTGGGCCATTCGCAAAGCCCTGGAGGATTCAGCGTTCCACCCTGGTGCCTGCACTTGTGGTTCAGTGCGACTCACTCCAGCCGCTGAATACCCTGGAGGAGAGGCTGGCCAACGAGACACCCAAGCACCTGGACTCCTCAAGTCCAAATGCTGAGGGATGGCAGAGGAGGGTGCTGCTCCAAACCCAGGCAACAAGGGTCCCCAGCTGCTTCCCAGGGATGGCGCCGGGGACAGGCCCCTCTGGCTTTCAGAGAGACCAAGGTGCCTGAGAGCCCCCCCGTGCCAGACCCAACTTTTTCCTCTGCATGCAGCTCCCCCAAGAGCTGCTTTAAGACCAAAGTATGAACAAACCTCCACTTAGCCCCACCTAGCAGAGGTTGTTGGAGGTGCTCACAGTGACTCAGATGGAGTCCCCTGAACACTGCTGGGGGTTGTCATCTGCAGCCCACAGCCTACCTCTCTCCTTAGCTGGTTGGTGCCAGGAACAGTATCACAAACCCTCTAGACAAATGGGGAACCGTGGGTCTCCAAGGTCAGCATGGACAATGGGCTGGAGCCCTCCTGCCCAGACCTTCACCCAGCCCTGACTTACCATATGCCTTCTGCAGGTCAGCGGGACGAGGACGTGGCAGCGTTTATGGACCAGCAGTTTGCAGTTGATGCACCTGTAGCCCTGCCTCGCGAGGCCCCATATCCTCTCGCTGCACTGGCCGCAGTACGCTCTCTGTGGACGAGAACAGTAACCATCAGGCCAGAGGTCCAGCTCCCCCAGAAGCCTATGCTACACTGAGGGGACCCAGCTGGGAACTTGGGCATCTGATACCTTCTCCAGTTTCCTCAAAAGTTTATATCAAGTGGGGAAAGAAAGTGGCCCCAGCCCCTTGTGGTTTCTTAGAGCTCAGTGGCCCTCTTATAGGTCCAGACCCAAGCTGGGGGAACTAGTGGCCCGAGGAGAGGGAGATAACTCTGCTCTGTATGAGGGGGACACAAGGGGAAACCCCTCAGGGAGAGGTGATAAGACCTTGCCTTAGGCAAGGTCCTCCCTGCCTGTGGAGCCCAAGGAGTTGCAGCTTCTACTGCTGTGTGCAGAATGGTGCAGGCGCCTGTCTGGATGGGGCGGCCCAGGCTGAGAAGAGCATGGGGAAGCCCCTTGCTGACTCCCATTCACACAGACCACCTCCTCCCAACTCCAGCCTAGGGGAAAAATCACTCTGCTTGGCATTCTGACTTATGAAAAATTTGAACTGCTAATGGGCAATTTGTAATTATCCAGTATTTTTGAAATTTTAAATGGCCCTTCCAGGTTCTAGATGATCTGAAATGAGTGATAATTACCAGCTTCTTGGTGATTTTTGTGTGTGTGAACTTTTGAATTTTACAAGCTGTGTAAGAATGTGTTCAGCACCTGGTTCCAGGTTTGACATGGGCACACCTATCTGCACATGTCAACAGGCACTGGGATTCTCCACCGAGAACTGTTTTAATGTGTTTGCCTTCTTTACCACTGTTAACAAGTTTCTTTTTTTTTTAGAGATCTGGAATTACTTGTAAATTAATAAGAAAGATTATAATTGCCCTAGCCCTGCAGAAGAGTCTGCTGAACTGAATTCAGTGAGGAAAACTGCTAGAACCCTAACAACATGTGGGCATGGGTGCAGTTGAATGGGACCAACACACCTGGCCCTCAGGGGACACATCTGCTCATGGACCAGCAGGCATCAAGAACCCATGCTTTTGGGACCAGCAGTTAGCGTAATGGCTATGTCGCTGGACTCCCACGTAGTCAGCTGCAGTTCACATCTCGGACCCGATGGCTTGAAACTCACACCGGGTGTGTGTGTGTGTGTGTGTGCCCAAGCAAGATCCCGAGAGGAGAATGGAGGAGAATGGATCGCGGCATGACCATCCCCGCTGGGGGGTGATTTCTCGCTTTCTG
>NW_006198360.1:242245-259080 GCF_000334495.1 Tupaia belangeri chinensis | reverse complement strand
GCCCGCGCACGTGCCCCATAGGGAAAACCTCTCCAAAAAAAAAAAAAAAAAAAAAAGAACCCATGCTTTCATCCGGAAGAGCTGTGCTTGGGAAACCAGAGCTCGGAAAGCTGGAACACAAAGCCTGTCAGGGACCTGTGCCCAGCATCTAGAACAGTGCTCAGCACATAGTGGGTGCTCCATAAATGTTTGCTGAAGATACAAAAACATGCATGTACACACACACACACACACACACACACCTTTGTTTGAAACTTTGGCAAGAGGAAAACAAAACGAATTTACTTAGAGTCCCAGGTGTTATCTAAATGAACCCTCCACAAGGGAACCAGATAAATACTGGGGGCTCTATCTAGGAATGGGCAGAAATATAGTGCAGGGTGGCAAGAACTGAATGGGGACCAGCCAGAGGGGAGCGTCCCATCCAAGACCCCTGACTCATAGCCAATTTAGTTTAATGTCAGCACTGGATTCTTTGCCCATGGGGGCAACTGCTGAATGCATGCATTCTGAATTCAGAGAAGGAGCTTCAACAACACAAGCCTGTTTTCATTCTCTTCTCTATAGCCATGAATACCAGTTACCACTTATGAAACCGTGTCATTTTTTTGGGAGAGGTTTTTGCTGCAGGGCACGTGCACTCGCTAGAGAGAGACAGAGACAGAAAGGGAGAAATCACCCTCCAAGAGGATGGCCATACTGCAATCCCTTCTCCTCCATTCTCCTCTTGGGATTTTGGGCACACAAACACATGCATCCAGCATGGGTTTTAAGCTGACAGGTCCCAGACTCAAACCAGGTCAACCACATGGGAGTCCAGCAATGACACCATTATACCATCTGCTGGTACCAAAACTACGTTTTGTTTGTTTGTTTGAAGATGTTTTTGCTATAGGGTGCATGCACTTGCCAGAGAGACAGAGAGATAGAAAGTGAGAAATCATCCCCCTGGGGGATGGCCATGCTGCAATCCCTTCTCCTCCACTCTCCTCTTGGGATCCTGGGCATACACGCACATACACCTGGTGTGAATTTAAACCACTGAGTCCGGAACTCAAACCATGGTCAACTATATGGGAGTTCAGGACATAGCCATTATGCTAACTGCTGGTTCCCCAAAACTATGTTTTTTAAAGTCGTATCTTTGATATAACATGATAAACATGCTTAACTTTCTCTAAGTCACCATTTACCATCATAGTCTTCAATGTTCAGATCATATTTAGAGGCAAATCCATAGTTACCAAGTGTCTTTAGATTCCCCCCTCTTTTTTTTGTGGGGGAGAGGCTTTTGCTATAGGGCGCTTGTGCTCGCCAGAAAGACAGAGAGATACAGAGAGATAGAAAGTGAGAAATCACCCCCCAAGGGGGATGGCCACGCTGCAATCCCTTCTCCTCCATTCTCCTCTTGGGATCTTGGGCACACATGCACACGTGCCCAGTGTGAGTTTAAGCCACCGGGTCTCGAACCGCAGTTGGCTACATGGGAGTTCAGCAACATAGCCATTACACTAACTGCTGGTCCCCTCTTTTTTTTGGAGAGATTTCTGCTATAGAAATTAGGATCTTAGACATGCACACACATGTGCCCGGCATGAGTTTAAGCCACTGGGTCTGGGTCTTGAACCGCAGTCAACTACATATGAGTCCAGTAATATACCCATTATGCCAGCTGCTGGTCCCTGTATTTGAACTATTAATAAAGCAAAACTTATAACCTAAGTTTCTATTCTCAGAAATTCACGTGAATTAATAGATTAACAGGATAAAAATAATTTTAGGTCCATTTTACATGCTGACAATTTGTTCCTTGTTCACATTTTCAATCATCTATTTTAACTTTTTAAATATATTAAGCACTTATGCTCAACCAGAGTAAGCCTTCTTTCTGTGTTTTTGCTGGCTCTTGCTCAGGATCCTGACTACTACGGAGGATCTGCGGTTTTCGGGGAGTCCTCTGAGGCTGAGATGAAGAGGAACTGCGATTACCTCTACAGCCACCTGGGGGCACTGCTAGGCCCACTCAGGCAGTGCAAGTAAGGTTATCAAGTGTGTACGAGGCCCAGCTGGAGGTTTCACGTTCTCAGGAAGTGTGTTCCTCCCTCTCCTTCATACCAAGATTTAAGGAAGACACTGCTGTATCTGAGGAGATGGCCTCATTTCTCATTTGTCCATTGAGCCAAAGACTAGGCCTATTTTATGCCACTGGCAGGGTGGGACTGGGTCTCATCCAAGGCTCCAAACCCTTCTCAGAGACTCGGTGATCTCAGCAAATCACAGCTCTATTCTAGTTCAGGGTGGACAAACTACAGCTCTGGGTCAGACCCAATGACCTATTTTTGTAAATAAAGTTTTATTAAACCATGACCATGTCCGTTACTGTACAACATTATCTATGGCACTTTTGGACCACCATGGCAGAATTGAGTAGTTGCAACAGAGACAGTATGCCCTGAGAAGTCCAAAACAGAGACCTTGAAAGAGTCTCTGCTGTGAAGGTTTTAAGAGCAAAAATCCTGGATTCTTTCTCCACCCCTACTCTCTCTCTGGGCCAATAATTAATGAAAGTTCTAATTATGATTTCCTGGCTGATCCCTTCTTTACAGGAATTGCTCAGCCCCTTAGGTTCTTAGGGCTAGGCTCTGACCAGTCAGGCTTGTTCCACTTGGCCCTTTATAGGAAATGCTTGCTAACCTATTTTCATTGCTTGGACCAAAGAGCATAGGTGAACTCTTTGATGGGCATGGACACTGCTAGGAGGCATCTTCTGAACTGATCTCCCTGTCACCCCCCCAGGGACCTGAATGATCAAGCCATTCCTCTGCTTCCTTTCTGCTCATAATAAAGGCCAAAGTCTCTGGACTGTCTACCCAGCCAGTCCTGCAAGACAAGTACCTGTGTGCCAATCACAGAGCCAGGGGACACAAACTGTGGTGGTAGGAGCTCCTGAGTGAGTGTGGGGTGGTTTATTACCTAGCAAAACAGTGACAGCAAGTCCAGATACTGTCCCCACTTTTAACATCCTTACATAAAAACCTCTGAAGGATGGGTTATTTCTTTTGAACCGATGTGCTGGAGGATAGACACATCCAGAGTCATTTGCTGCATATTTTCTCAGCACGCTTCACAAAGCAGGTCCTCTGTTTGCACCCCATCCCCATTCCTGGACATGCAGGGCCCCACTGCTACACACACTGCAACACTGAACATTAATTACTTTTCATCTTTGACGCTGACAGGGAGAATGTCTAGCTTTTCTTCCATCACCTGTGAGGGTCAAGTTGTCCACACTGATATACAATTACAGGGTTATTTTTTTTAAAAAAATTCACATTCTTGCTTACTTTTAAAGACCTAGCATTTACCAAAAAGTCAATTTGTAGGAGCTCTTTAGTACTAAACATATGCATTGTTTTGATCTCTTATTATTCTTCCAGGTTTTATTTGCTACAAATCTTCCTCCTGAATGTTTTCTGATTTAATGTGTTTGAAAACTACAGAAACCTGAAGTCTATGTGGCTCAGTCTGAAGATGCCTCTGGTCCTCACTGTCCAGCTGTCTCCCAGAGACCTGCATCACATCTAATTTTAATTATTGTTTTGAGAGAGATTTTTGCTATAGAATGTGTGCACTTGCCAGAGAGATGGAGAGACAGAAAGCAAGAAATCACCCCCCGGGGGGATGGCCATGCTGCAATCCCTTCTCCTCCATTCTCCTCTTGGGATTTTGAGCATGCATGCACACACTCCAGGCATAAGTTTTAAGCCGCCAGGTCCGGGACTCGAACCACTGTTGACTACTTGGGAGTCTAACGACACCATCTGCTGGTCCCAAGATTTAATTATTTTTTTTTAAAACCTTAATCCACATGCAACTTACTTCGATGGGAACAAAAACCTTGGATTCCTTCCTTACTCTCTCCTCCTGTACCAATAATTAATGAATCTTCTCATGATTTCCTGAATGATCCCTTCTCCTTTGCAGGAACTGCTCAGCTCCTGAGGTTCCCAGGACCAGGTTCTGACCAATCGGGCCTTCTCAATGATGGGACCTCCCTGATATCCTCTATCCCAATCCATGTCACAAGGGCTGGGGAGGAGGCAGCAATTTTCCCTCTTCTCCAGAAACACTGGTTCTTTCCCTTTGATTCATTTACTAAAACCTTTGGGTTCTGAAAGACTAAAAGAAGTCATTTCAAGTGCAAATAAAGACCCAGGCAGGGAACCACAGGGGCCTGAGTAGCTGCCTCCCACTTACTTTCTGTCCTTGGTTCAATAATAAAGAACGTGGGAAATTATCTCTTTGGTGGTTGTTTTTCCCCTTTAAGTCTTGCTGATTCCCACAAAACCCAATATGTAGCTCCTGAAACACCCTTTTTAAGAAAAAAGTGGAAGTGATCTGAGCTGTCCCTATAATTAACACAGAGCAAACGGTACATAGAGGCCTCTGAGATCTGGGCAGAGATGGTCCGGGCAGGAAACAAGATTCAGAGACCGAGGACAATTGGCGGGAAGACAGGGTTATGACGACTTGTGGGGACACGTGCTTCCCGATTCTGTGAACAATTAAGCATGGTCTTTGGGACTGTCTCCTTCTCTGCCTGGCTGTGTGTGTGAAAATCTGCTCATTTGCATTGGGGGTGGTAGAGAGGAGAGAGGGAACTGCCAGAGGTCAATGTCCAGTCACCACGAGAAAGAAAAGCTGGGCTCACTGAGGGGAGGGCAGCAGGGAGGGCACGGGCAGCAGGTCTGCACCTGTGATCAACCAAACGCATTTTCTCCAAACCTGCCTGGTAGAGACCAGGCCTCTTGTGCTGCAGGGGCCCTTGCCTATGTCGCTGGATAGCGGAGGGGGGACGTCATCTAGGACTAGTCATTCAGCCAGAAATGAAGGAAACCAGCATTTCACTGGCAGCAAACACAAGGAAAGAGCTCCGAGGAGCATCTCTTGGAGATCCTGAGAGGTGAGCTTCTAGATTGGCCTACTATGTGCCCGGTGCAGGACACAGCCTCCTCAGGGTAGAATTTCTGTGCTCAGGGTGCTATCACCCTGGGGAGATAGTGCCACAGAGCTGTGAGGAACACCAGGAGCAACTGTGAGTGGGCCACAGAAAAGGAGCCTCCGGGACAGAGGTCTGAGCTGCAGCAGAAGGTAAGGGAGTGCACGGGCTCCACGAGGGAGGGTGAGGGCAGAGAGCGGAGTGCGTGCAAAGACCCCAAGGGGGGGGGCACATGCTTGGCTGCTTTCCTAGGTGGGCGGATCCCCCCGCTAAAAATTAGTACACCCAGAATTTCAGAATGTGAAATTATTTTGAAAAGGCTCTTTGCAGGGGTGATTAGTTAAGATGGGGTCATGGTGATCAGGATGGGTTATAAGAAGAGCAGAGACAGATACAGATGCAGAGGAGGCCACGTGAAGACAGAGGCAGGGATCAGAGTGATGATGACTCTACAAGCCAAGCAGTTATCAGACACCAGGGGTGGCAAAGGATTGTCTCCTAGAGCTTCTGGGAGAGCACGGCCCTGTGACACCTTGATTCTGGACGTCTACCCTCCATGGCTATCAGAGAGTAAACTTCTCTTAAGCTACCAGTTTGTGGAACTATGTTCCAGCAGCCCTGGAAAACTAACGCAGCGTGTCTGAGGTGGCGACAGCTCAGGGATGGGCTGGAACACGGGGCAGCAGAGCAGGGGCAGTGTGGACGGGGCAATGTCAAGCCTTGACTGGGTTGTGACAGAATCTATAACCTCCCAGGCACCACACCTGGATATGCCGCCAACGTTGCCACGTCCTGCTAAGCACTAACCCTGCCCACACTGCCCCGAGCACACGGTTCAGAGACCTGGTCAGGCTCCCCAGTGCCCAGTGACCCGACCTTCATACTCAAGGCCTCATAGACATTGCTCGGACCCTCATGTGCCTGCTATGTCCAGCGTGCTCCTAGCACCTCTTCTGCATTTATATGTAGGTGCTATGACAGGAAGTCATGTGGCTCTCCAGGCAATGCCTCTCTGTCTTCCTAAGTGCTGGCCCACAGCTCTTCTGGAGCTGTGCTCTCCACATCCCATGTCTGTCACTCAGGAGTTATTCTACAGCCGCAGCCACCTCAGCTCCGAGGGCAGCGTGAGCTCTATGGCCAACGAGTATCCCCAGCACCTCCCCTCAACTACGAAATCCCAGTCTCTAAAAGCATCACAGGGAGGAAGGAGGAAAACTAAGTTAAGTGTCCCTTGGAATGGGCCATGTGGGAAGGAGAGAGGTCCAGGTGACATGGGGCTGCCTGGGGCTCCTGGCTTTGCCGGAGGCCCTGTGACCAACCAGAAGCACTGTGTGCAGCTGGAGACGGGATCTGGTGCAACCTGTCGAACTCGGCAGTCCCACTTCTGGACACAAGCAGGCTAGGACCTCAGAGCCCACGGGCTTTGATAAAGGATTACATAACCAAAGACGCCGCCGAGGGACACAGCCTGCATTCATTCAGCAGTCACCATGCAGGAGAAAGGTCTGGAGGGGAGCTTCCCGGGCTCAAAACAGCCCTTGTGAAAGGCTCATCCATGCGGAGAGAAAGCGTTTCTATAACCCTGCCCTCAGCTCACGGCTGGCAGCGGTGAGGCCCTGACAGCCTTCCCACTGTGTGCTGAAAAGAACTGGCCCGACAGGAAATGCTCCCCCTCCTCTCTCCTCACTTGTAAAAGCCACATAATGGGCCCCTGTGAGGGAGCACAGTCCCCATGGGCCACTCACCCTGTTAAAGCGCTTGGCTTGGAAGAGATGGCCGTTGGCGCGGTAGAGCTTCCTCCATCTTCTGGCTCCGCGGCGGTAGATGGATTCTAGAAAGGGTATGAGAAAGGAGTAAAGGAGCAGCATCACAGCCCATGAGCCCCGCTCCCCCATGCAAGGTGCAGCCAGGGACAGGCCACTCCCATCAAGGTGGTGGCCGGAGCTGCGGCTGGCCGCCTGGGCAGGAGGAAGCCTGAGCCGAAATGATGGCTGTTTTCCCAGGCGTCTACTCCCTCTATGCCTTTCCTCACAAGATTCTCATGTTGTCACAGCCGTGGCTGCTGCAGGCGCCAGCCCAGGTGAGCAGGACAAAGACAAGAGGCCCCCTGCACAGCAGCTGGGGAGACGGGTGTCTCGGCAGGGCGGGCAGGATCTACCGCCAGGACGGCCACTTGCCAAAGGCCATGCTGGAAAATCATCCCCAGCGAAGTGGTTCCAAGCCCATTTGTCCTTAGCTTGTTTTCCTTTCCACCCTCCTTCCCTCTGGGCAGCCCTGTGAAAACCAGGCCCTTTTTTCTGCACAGGGACACGGTTCAAACGGACCATGATATTTACACAAAACCATCTGAGGAGGGAGTGTAGACACTGCAGAGCTTACACCGGCATCCTTTCAATTTCTCACCCAGACACAAGAGACATGAGTGGGCTGGACAGTGGTACAACAATCAGATTTGAAGCTCCACAAGGCTGAGCCACGCGGGAAGGTTCCAGGCTTGCTTTAGACCTCAGTGAGTATGCTGGGTGCACGTGTACCCAGGATCTGGGGCTGGCTGTGGCTGTGGGTGGATACAGTGTCAGGACCCCGTTGGAGGTAGGGTCTCTTTCTTGCTCTCTTTCTGTCTCTTGTTTGTAAAAGAAAGAAAGTTTTAAAAAAATAAGTGGAGACAGAATTAAAAAAAAAAAAAAGAGGCACAAGGCCTCAGGGCTTTCCTGTCAAAGTTTCCTTTAAACCTAACAAATCTTAGAGCAGAAGGAAAGCCAAACCCACGGAGGGCTTATTTTGAATTGCAAGTTACCAAAATCATCATTTTCATAATATGCATTCAACAATTCAGACTCATAAGGAAGAATACCTCCTATCACAAATGCCAGGGCTAAATTTGTAACTAGAACTGTGGGTCTTATTTTTCTCAAAAATGCTTCTTACTTTGCTGCTCCAAAACACTTTGAAACAAATATATGTGGAAACAAAATCTTCGGAAATATAATATACAATGGGAATCTTTGTGTGCTTCTGTAGTAGAGACTTTCATGTGTCTAATCAAAGTGCCACAAATATACTAACGTGGAAATTATAATGGAACGTTTTAAAAATGAGCAAATTGCCAGCTTTGGCTGAAACCAGGTCACCGCGTCGGCAAAACTTGCTCCTCTGCCTTTCAGTGGGAGATTCAATGAGAAATCAAAAAACCCAAGAGAAATGCAGGCCCTGGCTAGGGGACAGCCCACCCCAGCCCCTCTGCAGGACCTGCATGTGCCTTCCATGCCCAGAGCATGACATGGGGCTTGGCGAAGACCTGAGTGTCACCTGGTGACTGCCACAGATGAGACAAACCAAGCTCAGGACAGTGCCAGGTTTTGCCCTCTTCCCATCTCGCCCACTTCAGGCTTCAGGTCCCGGGTCCATGGTTTTCAGCCCATCTGCCTCTTGGTTCTGAGGAGTCCCTGATAATCTCCCATGTGCCTTTGCCCACGATAACAGGGTCCCTGACCTAACCCACAGCAGGTCCTTGCTCCAAATGGCCACAGGCCGGATCGTCCCCACATGTGGTCCCCATACCATTTTCCTCACTGTCCCTTAAGACAGGGGGAGACAGGTATTGAATGATACAGACAGACAGACTGGGGACTCATAAAACTGAGAGACTGGGCTGACCAGACAGGGACAAACCAAGACCAAAACTCTAGTTGTTTCTTTTGCCTGGCATGTCACATGGAAGTCTAAATGTACACTCAGCTGAACACCCTCCAAATTCAATATAGGCTCCCCAAATAAAGTGACCCAAAGATACCCTGGCAGAGGATATGGCTTCTTTTGTCTTTTCTTTCTTTTTTTCTTTTTAATGATATGTTTGCTACCTTATTTTTTAAATAATTATTTATTTAATTTTATTTATTTATTATTATTATTCAATTTGACCAGAGAGAGAGGAAGAGAGAGAGGGGGAGAGGGAGAAAGCAAACTGTCAGGTCCAAGACTCGAACCATGGTAGGCCACATAGTAGTCTAGTGCCTTAACCACCACGTCACTTGCTGCCCACCCCCCAGGCTTCTTGCAAGCCCACAGCAAGGTGAAAAAACTCACTAATGGCATGAGACAGAGACCCTCACAGTGTGAGCCCCCACTATGTGGCACACAGATGTGACGGATGACGTAGCCAATGGCAACACAGTCCATATCCAGTGAGACAGCTTGCTCCTGGCTGTGATGGACTGAACTGTGTCCTTCCAAATTCCAATCTTGAAGCCTAACTCTAAAATCTGATATGCTTCAAATCCAAACGTTGAGTACTAATATAAAACCACAAATGGGAAAATCCACATCTGTCCTCATGTGTCACATCACAGTCAAAAATGCCACAATACAAACATATTGTATAAAGTTAATTTTAGGTTCTATGTATAAGGTACACAGTAATAAATTCTGTGTTTAGACTTGGGTCCCATCGCCAAGATACCTCAACGTGTATATGCAAATACTCTAAAAGCCCAAGCATTTGGATAAAGGATAATCAACCTGTATTTAGAGATGGAGCCTCTAAGGAAGTAATTAAGGTGAAACAAGGGCATGAGGTTGAGGCCCTGACCCCATTGTATTAGTGTCCTTATAAGGTGGGACAACAGAGATGTCTCTCTCCCTTCTCCCCCACCATGTGAAGACATGATGAGAAGTGCCTATTTGCAGCCTGGAGGAGAGCTCTCATCAGAACTCACCATGCTGATCATGGACTTCCAGCCTCCAGAACTGTGAGGATACATTCCTGTTGTTTATAAGCCATGCAGTCTGTGGACTGTGTTATGGTAGCCCATGTGCACTAAGGCGTCTGCCTCATACCACATGCACATTTGGGTCGTCAGAAAATAAGGATTTAAACACAAAACTGGCAAAAAATGTTAGAAAGATTTGAAGAGAGGACCTTAATAACTAGAGGGAAGGGAAATTCTGAGGACATAAAAAGTATGAGCTAAGAGGAGGAGATGAACACACTCAGCACACTCAAGTGGGAACGTGCGTCGGTGGAGCCACCATGAAAGCAAGACAGGCTGCCCACTGGCCTAAGGTACCTGCACACGACGCATGACAGAAGCTTAGTGATTCAGGATGTTGAAGAACTTCCATAAATCAACAAGGAAAAAGCAGTGGAAATATGAACAGAGGACAAGAATAGGCAAAGAAAGATGACAAATGAGAAAGATAAAAAAGCTTAACCAGGAAAATTCACAAGCTCGCCCAGGGTTTCCTTTTACACCTGAGGGACTGGCACAGAATAACCTTATAATACCAAATACTGTCAAGGATGGAGCACACCAGGGATGTCGCTTATTCTCCTGGAGAGAGTTTAAATTGGTTCAACGTGTGTGTTTGCTCCCTACGACCTGGCAGTTCCCCTGCTCCTTGAGCAAAGGCTGAGAGCAACTCTCTAGAAGGCTTGGGAGCATTTAAGAATGTTTACAGATGCTGAGGTCCTTTGATGAGAGGAGGGATGAACCAGCTGGTGTGTGGCCATCAGAACACGGACTTGCTGTGAGACCTGACTGCAGCCACACGGTGCACCATTGAACATTGAAAACCAAATCCCAGGGCTGTAGAACATGATGCTGTTGTCGGAAACTAAACACTCAGCCAAATAAACCATACGTTGTTTTAGAATACACACTCCTGTGACAAAACTGCTCTAGTTAGCAAATGACCTATTACCAGCTCAGGAGGGGGCTGGCTTCTGGGGGCCGCACACAGGCTGGGATTGAGGCCTGTCCCCCTAGATTTTGAAGTCCCCAGCCTCCATCACTGAGTGAGCTGATTCCTTACAGTAAACCTCTTTCTCTGTATACACATGTTCTGTTTCTCCGACAAGCCTAACTATACACGGTCCCTAAGGGGGATCTGTGTGGGGGGAGGGAGACTGGGCACACAGTGTCTCTTCCTCTCCCCGTCACCCTACTGTGGAGTTCCACAGGAAGATGTTTGCAGAGCCCCTGGTAACGTGGACCTGGACAGGGCTTGACATCTAATATTCCCTACGCATTAGCATCGCCTCAGGTGAAATCAGGGATTGGGGAAGGGAGGGGAGAGGAAGGAAGGATAGAGGGGGATGGGGAGGATGCTCAGGGGGTCAGATCAAAGCCCATGACACCTGGAAATCAGTGACCAGGTGAATTACAAAGAATAGCAAGGGACGTAGGGCAGACTTTACTTTCAAAAAAGCACACTTTGAGGCAAGTAGGTTGTGTAGTGGTTAGGGCATTGGACTCCCAAATGGCTGATTGTAGTTCGAGTCCCAGACCCGGTGGCTTGAAACTTACACTAGGTGCATGTGCATGCTTGCCCACAATCCTGAGAGGAGAGTGAAGGAGAAGGGGATTGCAGCTGTGGGGGGTGATTCTCACTTTTTCTCTCCATCTCTGTCTCTCCGGCAAATGCACGAGCCCAATAGCAAAAATGTCTCTCTCAAGAAAAAGCTCATTTTAAAAATGCTAGAATCATTTTAGATTCACAGTGAAAACTGCAGAGATGGCACAGAGAGTTCTCCTGTCATCTGCAACCAGCACCCTTCATATTACCAAGCTGGAGCTTACTATTACCCCAACTTCTGCTTTTGTCAGGGCCCTATCAACTTTATTTTTCCATAAGTAGTTTTCTCTTTATTCACAGCAGAGAGCATCCATGCATAACTGAGAGTAAGCGCGAGCGAGAAGAGACAGAGCATCCTTTGTAGGTCTGGTCACACCACGATCCCCTTCCTCCAGTCCTCCAGCCTGTCGGATCTTGGGCACTCACGAATGTACCTGATGTGTAATAAACCATTTTTTAAAAACGGTAGTTTTAGAAGGGCCAGCAGGTGACGTGATGATTACAGTGCTGGACTTCCACATGGCTGACCGCAGATCGAGTCCCAGATCTGGCAGCTTGAGAATCATGCTGATTGTGTGTGCATGCGTGCCCAAAACCCCAGGAGGAGAAAGGAGAGAGGAATGTGATGTGGCCTTCACCCCTGCAGGCGATTTCTCACCTTCCCTCTCACCGCCTCCCTCTGTTTCTCTCCGGCAAGTGCACGCACCCTATAGCAAAAACCTTACAAGAAATAGTTTTAGATGTATGGAAAAAACTGCAGGACAGCACGGAGAGTTCCCGCATCCCACACCCAGAGTCCCCTGTTGCTCCCATCTTCCATTAGTGTGCTATGACGAATAAACTGATACTGATACTTTCTGGATTGTTTTTGAGAGATTTTTGCTAGGGTGCAGGTGTGCTCACCAGAGAGACAGAAAGCAAGAAATCACCCTCCCATGGGAGATGGCCCTTTGACAATCCCTTCCTCTTATTCTCCTTTTGGGATTTTGAGGACTCACTCACATGCAACTGGCAAGTTTCAAGTCACTAGGTTCAGTTCTTGAACCACAGTCGACCCTGTGGGAGTCCAGCACCTTCACTACGCCACCTGCTGGCCCCGATACGGACACATTTTTAACTAAATCCACACTTTATTCTGGTTTCCTTAGGTTGTCCCTCATGTCCTCTGACTGCACAGAATTCCATGCAGAACCCTGCAAGGTATTTAGTAATCATAATCTTTTGGGGATCCTGTTGGTGGTGACAGTTTCTTAGACTTCTTTATTTTTGATGACCTTGGTGGTTCTGCGTGCTGCTCGGGAGTTTGTTGAATGTCTCTCTATAGGGTTTGCCTGGTGTTTTTCCCATGGGAGGACAGCTTAGGACCTTCTTAGCTTAGCTGAATCAATTGAATACCTTCTTTCCTTATTTCCACAATGGCCATCACCAACAAACCAAAGACTTTCAAACTTTGGACAACTTACTAGAAGATTCCCCAAATGCAGAATGGCCTTGGATGCAACAAAAGGGGGACCTCATCCTGGCTCTCTGAGCCTATAGGCTTGGAATTGGTAGGTACTGAGCAAGGCCCTATAGGGGTCACCACGGGGACCCAGCTGCCCCTTTCCTTCGCAGGCCACAGTTGCATTTCAGAATTGGGGTTTCTGCCTAACAAGTGACAGCCCTAATCTTGACAGTGACAGCTTTATAGAAAGAGAAGGCATGTGTGTGAAGAGCCTCTTGGGAATGGCCCCTAGCTCTGCAGAGCACTGGTGAGGGAGGCTGTGCACCTAGCGCTGTGTGTCCCCCTGGTCACCTCGGTTCATCTTGGTGGCAGGAGATGTCCATGGAAAATGGTCCAAGACAAGCCCAGGTTGGTGGGAGCACCTCAGTGGGGGAGTCTAGACACAGTCCTTAGTCTCTGCTGATGGTCTGCACATGGTGGAAGGAGCTGCCCTGTGGGATAGGCGCGGGGTGGGAAGAGCCTGGCCTTCAGTGTTGGAGCTGGTTAGATGCCATGTGCCCACTGTGGGGGTTGTCAACCCTTCACCTCCCAGGGTGCCTGCGCTCCTGACATGGTACATGGCGAACAGCAGCAGGATCACAGAGAACGTGTGGGCTGCTTTTTTTATTCGTTCAGGCTTAACTCTGACAACCTCAAGAAGCTCTTTGCTTTTCTTTGAAATTCTATAATTAGGATGGTCACAGGGATTCTAACGAGCTCAGTTTCCATGGCAATCTAGCATCTTGAGCACTCTGACAAGCCAAAGAAAACACATTTTTTAAAACTAAGCTCAGAGCAACAGGCTGTGAAACAGACCAGCGACATCCCCAGATTTGGTACGAGCATAGTGTGTGCCAAGTTTCCAGCAGCAGGTCAGATGGCATTCAAGGTCTCCCATGTTTGTTGGACATGGCCTGTCACACCGTGTAGCCAGCACAACGCTAAGCATAGCCACAGGATGGGCCCTTGGTGCCCCAGAAACAGTGCAGGACATGCCTGGGACACACCATGCCAGTGGCCATGTTGCATGGTGGACAGCCAATGCCTCCTGTGGTGGCTTCTGTCAGTAACCAGCAAGGACAAGGAGCCAGCAAGGTTACCTTAGGCCAAGGGGTCCACAGGGAGCTGGTGTAGAGCTCTCACCAAGTGTGTGGGCAGAGCGTGTGCTGCCACATCTTGGCTCAGCATCCTCCTGAGCAGTGATAGGTCCCGGGAGAGCAGGACCTGCCTATCTTTCTTGCCAGGTCTCTCCAGTAGGAAGTTCAATGCCAGCTCATCCTAGGGAATACTGCACTGGGCACCACAGCTGGACAATAAAGAATGCCATGTTTCCAGAACTAAGATGGTCTAGGATGCCTGAATGTCCAGATATGTATGTAGGGATGGGGTGGGGAGGGCGGGTAGAGACACAAGTGGTCAGAGGCCAGGAACAGCAGTTCTCCAGCATTATGTCATCCCTCAGCATCCAGACCCCTGGGAGTCCAACGCTCATAGTTCACGACCCCAGTCTCCCTGCACATGTCCCACCAAAGGCTCTGGGATACATTTGCCCCCCCCCCCCCCGGGGACCTTCTAGACATAGGAGTCTGTGGTTTGGGTGAGACATCCCACTTTGTCTGCTTAGCCAAGTGAGCCCATCAGGAAACAAGCCAACCTGCATCTGCAATACTAGGCATCCGGCCTGGGGTGCTTGGCAACAAGGGCAAGTGTGGACACAGAGCCAGCAGAGGGCCCCAAGAAATGTACTGCTCTCTGTGACCCCGCTCCCGGTAGAGAGTGCCACCTTCACCCCTGAAATGGCCATAGTGACTGCTCAGCATTACGCATGCCCTAGGGCTTGTCCCGCATTTCAGGGCCTGGGTGCTCCCCAGGAGAACTGTTTGAATGAGAACTCATTTATTATTTCTTCTTCTTCTTTTTATCTCCTCCAAAGGACACATGTGCTCACCAGAAAGAGAGAGAGAGAAAGAGAGAGAGAGAGAATGAAAGAACCCCTAAAGGGACATGGTCATGCTGCATCCCTTCTCCATCTCACCATCTGTTGGGATTTGGGGCATTCACACACATGTGCCCAGAATGCTTTACAAGCCACCAGTGAGGGCCAGGACTCAAACCATGGTTAGCCATGTGGGATCTGGCCTCCTTACCCATGAGGCCATGGAGCCAGCCCTTAATTCTTTCTTAGCCTACTGGATCAGATTAGTCACGCTGGCACTATCCGAGGTGCTGGGAGCAATGCCAAGAGGACTCAGGGTGGGAGAGGGCCCACTGGCAGGACCCAAGGGTGAGAAGGCATGGATAGGGCAATACTTCTGAGGATCTCGAGGTAGACTGTGAGGCCAGAGTGGCCAGGGCAGGAGGCCTGGACCCTGTGCTCTATCTGAGGAATTTTTTCTGACTGAAAGCCTGCAACTCAACTTCTTGCTTCTAACTACAAATGTATTCCCCAAATGAAAATATGATTTAAGACATACTTTCTTTTTTTTTTTTTTTGAGAGAGATTTTGCTGTAGGGCACCTGTGCTCATTGGAGAGACAGAGACAGGAAGTGAGAAATCATTGCCCACGGAGGATGGCCACGTCACAATTCCTTCTCCTCCTTCTTCTCTCAGAATTTTGGGAATGCATGCGCATGTGCCCAGCACAAGTTTTAAGCCGCCAGGTTCAGGACTTGAACTGCAGTTGATCACATAGGACTCCAGCACCTTAATCACTATGCCACCTGCTGGCTCTGAGACATGCTATGCTTTTAAAGATAAATGCAAAATAATGCTAAATCACAAAAGCAGACCTGGTAAAAGGTATTAGAACTCACTGAGGCAGGAAGCAGATGGCCACCTGGACATGGGTCTCCATTTCAGGTAATGACAACTGCAGCCTGACTCCCACAGAGGCAGCTGGGTCCTGCCCTTCCCCAGAACCCCTCACTGCATGGAGAATGTCCCATACAACCACAATGCCACAAGGTGCTGACCGGCCAGTATGGGGAGCAGAGTTCTGCAGACGTCTGTCCTGTCACGTGCTCGTATTTATTCAATTGTGGATATTGCTGGGCTATCTCAGGCAGGCAGACAGCTCCAGATACACGGGGCAAATGGAAAATATTATTAACAGGAGCCCCTGCCCTGTTGCAACTTAAGACAAATGACAAACACTGTGTGTGTTACAGACAAGGAAAAGTCAGTTGAATAAGAGGACTTGGAAGGGATGAGAGGGGCAGTGTCCCCTGGGGTCAAGGCCTGCAGGCTTGGCCAGAGCCACAGTTCAGAACCATGACTCTAAACTGTGATCATGACACTGAGCCATGACAGCAGGGCATAGGTAGGCAAGGCAGGTGTGAGCCAGCTGGTCACTCGAGCCTCAGGTGTCCTTATGAGCTGAAGGTAGGAATACCACCACATCCCAGCTTTTTTTTTTTTTTTTTGAGAGGTTTTTGGTATAGGGCGCGTGCGCTTGCCAGACAGACAGAGAGAGACAGAGAGATAGAAAGCGAGAAATCACCCCCCAGGGGGATGGTCACGCCGCAATCCCTTCTCCTCCATTCTCCTCTCAGGATCTTGGGCATGCACGCACACGCACCCGGCGTGAGTTTTAAGCCACCGGGTCCGGGACGCGAACTGCGGTCGACTACGTGGGAGTCCACTGACATAGCCATTATGCTAACTGCTGGTTCCCCACATCCCAGCTTTATGCTCTGCCTTCACACCACCTGCTCTTCCTCAGCTGGTGCTGGAGCTATCCTACCCCAAAGGCCTATGGATTGCTTGTGTGGGATCTAGAACAATCAGAGAAGGGCATTCCCCAGTGATGTCATGGGTCCAGAGCAGTTATTGACTGATACGGCTCTATCAGGCTGAAGAGAGAGACCTCCCATTACATGGACTGAGTCAGCGCAGGGGCGGGGCCCACAAACCACCCATTGGTAATGATCAAGGGAAGACAGAGATGAAGCTGGGCCCCCACAGGGCACTGCCCACCTCTGGACACATGGTGATGAACC
>NW_006198360.1:209995-242214 GCF_000334495.1 Tupaia belangeri chinensis | reverse complement strand
CTTGCAGCAAAAACAACCTATTGGCAGCACCTACACCAGCCCAAGCAGCACCTAGATAGGCCCCATCGTCCAAATAAACCACAAGACTACCACTGCCAGCAGGCTGTGGTTCTGAAGATGAGAACTTTAAAAGCCTATAAAATGAAGCTGTGCCCACTGAGGAAAGGATCCTCTGACAGGGGGAAAAGACAGGATGTTCCTTTTTCTGATGTTTGGTGTAAGCAGAGGCAGGTGAGGGACACTTTAGGCAGCAGCACCAGATGGCCCATGGAGAAATGCCCAGCAGGATACCTGGTGGTGTCACATGGGGTGGTCTGCAGATGGCTTTCAAAAGAGCTCTGGATGTCCCTGCACCTTGGCAATCTCACCTATGGAAATCCACCTGCCAGACACCCTCTTACATGGCCAAAATGAAGACATAAGATGTGCTTTGTGGGATCAGCAAAAGATTGGGGGAACTATATTGCTTTCAGTCCCTCCATGGTGAAGGAAGGAAGGAGCACGGCATGTCAGTGTGAAACAATGCAGCTCCTTCTAGAGGGAAAATCTCAGCGTGGCCAGGAGGCAGCAGACGCGTGGGCCCCCTGCTGGACAGCTACATTGTGACATAGCCTGGAGCAAACCCACTTTGGAGAGGCTCTGTGCCACGCTTAACTCACCTCTGAGCCTTTTAAAGAGTCTGATTCACCTTCACAGGGAAGACAGCAGGCATCCACGAAGGGTGTGTTTAGTGACCATATTACCAAATTTCTTATTTGTAGTTTTGCCATAGGGTGTGTGCACTTGCCAGGAAGAGAGGAAAAAAGAGGGAGAGAGAAAAAGAGTGACAGAGACAGGGAGAGAGAGAAAGAAGAAGAGAGAGAAAGAGGGACAGAGAGATGGAGAGGGAGAAAGTAAGAAGACATTCCCCAAGGGGGATGGCCATGCTGCAATCTCTTCTCCTCCATTCTCCTCTTTCTTCTTGGGATTTTGGCTACACACCTACACACACACACACACACACACGTCTAGCATGATTTTCAAGCTGTCAGGAGTAGGATTTAAAATGCACAGCTGGCTTTGTGGGATCCAGTCCCCCTTATCCTCCACACCTGTTGGCCCCAAAACATTATTGAATTTTTTGAAGCAAGAAAATACTTAAGCAAAGAGAGGTCTTGGGCTTCGCAGGAACAGTGTTAGGAGCTGCAAGAACCTGAGGCTTGCTGCATGCACAGTGGCCAGCTCAGGGTCCAGTGGGCAGCAGGTGTCTAATGCCCCACTCCATCCTCCATGAAGCAGGAGGAAGTGTAGCTTCTGGGTCTCCAGAAAGCCCTCCAGGATCTCCTCAAATACCATCAGTGCTTCTTTAAGAAAGTAATCTTGGAGGACCAGCAGGTGGCATGGTAATTAAAGGCACTGGACTCCCACATGGCTGACTATGGTTCGAGTCCTGGACCTGGTGGCTTGCTCTCTCTTGCTCTCTGGTCAAAACTGAAAAATAATGGTAAAAATAAATAATTATTATTTTTTTTAAAAAAAGGATAGAAAAGAAAGTAATCTTGGGACCAACAGATGCTATAATGGTTATACCGCTGGAATCCCACATACTAGACCACAGTTCAAGTCCCGGACATGGCAGCTTAAGCATGCGTGCCCAAAATCCTAAGAAGAGAATGGAGGAAAAGGGACTGCGTGGTCATCCCCCCAGAGGGGGGGTGATTTCTCACCTTTTATCTCTCTGTCTCTTTGGTGAGTACACATGCCCTATAGCAAAAATCTCTCAAAAAAAGAAAAAGAAAGAAAGAAAAGAAAGTAATCTGAGGGATACTCTGAGCAGGAGTTACATCATAATGGCCTGGCTTTACAACAGTTTTTATTGCAAGGAAACCAAATTGTTGGGATACAGATTAAGTTTCTATGAAATGACTAAGAGGCTGGTTAGCATTTTCTATGGAAAAATGTATACCTACTTCTTTTTTGTTTTGGAGAGTTTTTGCTATAGGGTGCATGCCTTCACCAGAAAGTCAGAGAGAGAGAGAGAGAGAAAGAGAGAGAGAGAGAAAGAGAGAAATCACCCCCCAGGGAGGATGGACATGCCACAATCCCCTCTTTTTTCCATTCTCCTCTCGAGATCCCAGGCATGCATGCACATGTGCCCCATGTGAGTTTAAGCTACTGAGTCTGGGACTCGAACCGCGGTTGACCACATGGGAGTCCAGCGACACAGTCATTACGCCAACTGCTGGTCCCAACTTCTAAGTACTCAGTCGCAAATGAATTCACACTGAATACTACTCATTTCTCTCTCTCTTTTTTTAAAAGTTATTTTATTTAACTTTATTTATTTTTAATTAAAAGAGGGAAAGAGAGAGAGAAAGTGAGAAAGCAAGCTGCCAGGCCCTGGACCCGAAACATGGTCAGCCATGTGGAAGTCCAGCACCCTTAATCACCACGCCACCTGCTGGCCCAACACTACTCATTTCTACGCAGGTAATTTCCCCTGTGGATTCTAACTCCCACATGGCTGACCAAGGATTGAGTCCTGGGCCTGGTGGCTTGCTTTCTTGCTTTCCCTCTCTCTGACTGTGTCTCTCTGGTGAGTGCACAGACACAGCAGCAAGATAGGATTAATAATGATGAAAATGATAAATAAAATTAATGATTTGAAATAATATTTCTTTTAAAAAAAGGCAAAAAAACCAAAATACTAAATGGAACAACAAAGTGTTCCAAGCTTCTCCACACCCACCTCCAATGAAGTAACTGGACAAGACTAATCTCTGAACAGATCCAAGTCCAGGAGTCGTGAGTCTAATAGGCACAGACTGGGGCCACAGTCGCCAGCACACAGAGTACGAAGCATGCAAACGGTCACTACAGTGAAATGCTGCTGAAGTAAGACCTAACTCGGAGGCCTAGCCACTGTGGCCCAGCTGGTAGCAGATATGACTGCGGAGCTGGTAGCCACATGCTGGTGGTGTGTGTGTGCTTGCCCAGAATCCTGGTCGGCTAGAGGGTTGGAGGGAGGGGACTGTGATGTAACTGAGCCCCGTGGAAGGGGCTTCTTTCTCTCTCTTATGAGCACGTACCAGCACATTCTCTACTAAGAAGAAATGAAGAAAAGGAAAGCAAAGAAAATATCTTAGAACTAGTCTCTCAAAATAAAAATAAAATGGAAAAGTGGAAAATACAGTAACTGAAATAATTAGGAACTAAATTTAAGAGCAGATGAGCTGAACCATGAGAGATCAGTAGAAAAGACTCACACTGGGGAACCAGCAGTTAGCGTAAAGGCTATGTCGCTGGACTCCCACGTAGTCGACCGCGGTTCGTGTCCCGGACCCGGTGGCTTAAAACTCACGCCGGGCGCGTGTGCGTGCGTGCCCAAGATCCCGAGAGGAGAAGGGATTGCGGCGTGACCATCCCCCCTGGGGGGTGATTTCTCGCTTTCTGTCTCTATGTCTCTCTCTGTCTGTCTGGCGAGCGCACACGCCCTACAGTGAAAATCTCTCCAAAAAAAAAAGACTCACACTGAAATACAATGTGTGTGGGGTGGGAACAGGATGAAAGAACTTCAAGAAAGAGCACGTGAAATGTATGGGATAGAATGGAAAGGTGCGAGATATGCAGTCCCAGGGGAAAAGGGAAGGAGGGAGGGAGGGAGGGAGGGAGATAACAAACGAATTAATACTTGAAAAGATACTGGTTCATATTTTCCAAAAAGAACAACAGACATCATTCCCCAGATCTGAAAAGCTCTATAAACCTCAATTGGGATAAATGCAACATTTCTCCCTCTCTTTCCAAAGTTGCTATAATTTTGAAAGACAAAAGATATTTTTATAAGGAACCAGTGGGAAAAGAGAAGCATTACTTTAGAGGAATGAAGCTAAAATTGGCAGGTGACTTTTCAGCAGAAATGACCAAAGTCAGGAAAATGTACTAAAACTGCTGAGCGATAATCACTGCCTCCCTAAAGTTCTATACCCAGTGAGAAATATCCTTCGCCACGAAGGCAAAGAAAGACATTTTTCACACAAACAAAAACTAGATCACTTGTTGTCAGCAAATCTGTGCTAAGTGAAATACTAAAGGGAATGTTTCAGGTAGAAGAAAAATTATCTCAGATGTAAGCAAAACCATTCAGGAAGAAATGAGTCCATTGGAAAGGTAAGTGGGTAAAACTGAATAAAACAAAACCAATCATGATGATTTGAGGGGTTTAAAATATATGTTCAGGCCAGCTTTGTGGTATGTGGTAAGTGGTAATATGCTTCTCAAGAGAAGCCAGATTCCACATGGCAACGAGGATTTGAATCCCTGGTCTGGTCCAACCTGAAACATGCTGGGCATGCATGTGAGTGCCCAAGGTTCAGTGGGCTGGAGTGTGGGAGGAAGGGACTGTGCAATGACTAGACCCTGTGGAAGGTGTTTCTCTCTCTCTCTTTCTCTCTCTCTCTCTTTCATGTGCACATGCTCCATTTTGAACAAAGAAAAAAAATTAAATATACATAATATTTTCATAACTGACAATAATAGCATAAAACTTGATGGAAGGAGCCATTCAATGGCATGCTGGTTAAGGCGGCTGGATCCCACATGGCTGGGTGCACAGTTTGGATCCTGGACCTGGTGCCTTGAGAAACACACTCAGCACGTGTACATGAATGCCCAAAGCCCTGAGAAAAGGGATTAATTCATGGCCCTCTCCTCTGGGGGGGTGCATTCTCATTCATTTTCTCTCTCTCTCTCTCATATGTGTACATACCCTACAGCAAAATTTAAGAAAAACAAAATAGGGGCCAGAAGATGGTGTAGTGGTTACAGTGCTGGATTCCCACATGGTAGATTATGGTTCAAGTCCTGGGCCTGGAGGCTTGAAAATCATGCCAGCACATGTGCATGTATGCCCAAAATTCCGAGCAGAGAATGGAGGAGAAGCGATTGTGGTGTGGTCATTGCCCCGGGGGTGATTTCTCAGTTTTCCTCTCTCTGTGTCTCTCTCTGGCAAGGGCACTCACCTTATGTGGGGGCGGGGGGGAAGAAAGAAAGAAAAAGAGAAAAACAAAACAAACCTTTGTAAGAGGAAAAAGCAGAGCTAAAGCATTGTAAGGTTATTGTTTTATCTTAGCAATAGTGGAAGTATTAATTTAAGGTATAAGAGGTATCTGATAATTTCTAAGGTAGTCATTAAAATAACTTTTTAAAAAGTACTACTTAACAAAGCCAATAAAAAGGAGAAAAATGGAATAATAACCCTTGATTAAACCAAATGAAGGCAAGTAAGAAAGGGGGACAAAGAAAGAACAGATGGGAGAAATTAAAACAAATAGTAAGATGATAGATTTGGGCTTGCCCGATGGCATAGTGGTTAAGGGAACTAGATCCCATGTGGCCAATCAGGGTTTGAATCTCAGCTCCATTGGCTTAAGAAACATGCTGGCCACACACATGCATGCCAAAATTCTGCCAGGATGGATAAACGAAGAGGAAGGGATTGCAGTATGTCTACCCCCATTGGGGTTACGTTCTCCCTTTCTTTCTGTTTCTCTGTCTCTGGTGAGTGCACATGCCCACAGGCAAAAGAAAAGACAGATTTAAACAATAACATATCTATCTGATATTAAACAGTTCGCATCCCGGACCTGGTGTCTTAAAACTCATGCTGGGGGGGAGGGGCAGCAGTTAGCATAATGGCTATGTCGCTGGACTCCCATGTAGTCGACTGTGGTTCGAGTCCGGGATCCGGTGGCTTAAACTCACACCGGGCGAGTGTGCGTGCGTGCCCAAGATCCCGAGAGAAGAACGGAGGAGAAGGGATTGCAGCATGGCCATCCCTCCTGGAGGGTGATTTCTCGCTTTCTGTCTCTCTGTCTCTGTCTGTCTGGCGAGCGCACGTACCCTATAGCAAAAAAAACCTCTCCAAAAAAAAAAAAACCAAAACTCATGCTGGGTACATGTTTGTGCATGCCCAAAATTCTGAGAGAAGAATAGAGGAGAAGGGAATGCGGTGTGGCCATCCCCAGGGGGGTGATTTCTTGCTGTCTCTCTGTCTCTGTCTCTCTGGCAAGCACCCTATAACAAATATTTCCCCTTAAAAAAATCCAACAACTAATTTCTGCTTATAAGAGCCACCTCCAAATATGATATAGAAAAGTTTAAAGTGAAAGGATAAAAAAGTGTCATATAAACATGAACATTCCCTTTCCTCACCACTGGGAAGAAAGAAAAAGACTGGTATAAGACCTAGCCATGATGCAGTTGATCTCAACACACTGGGCACACCTACATGTGATCCTGGCTGGCTAGAGGACTGTGGCATGCTAAGACCCTGCTGGGGTTGCCCATATATATCTGTCAGTCTCTCTGTTTATGTATTTATCTCATGAAACAAGTAAATAAACCATTTTTTTGTTGTTGCTGCTGAGAGATTTTTGCTTAGGGCACGTGCACTAGCCAGGGAGAGAGAGACAGAAAGCGAGAAATTACCCCTCAGAGGGGTACGGCCATCCCATCTCCTCCAGTCTCCTCTTGGAATTTTGGGCACACAGCACATGCGCCAGGCATGAGTTTCAAGCTGTCAGTCCAGGACTCAAATCGCGATTGACTACATGGGAGTCCCATTACATAACCATTATGCCATCTGCTGGTCTCCAAATAAACCATTTTTTAAAAAGCTGGTATATTATACTAGTATCAGACAAAAGAGACTTTAATAATATTTTCCATCTTAAAGAGCGACATTTCATGGGAACTAGCAGTTAGCGTAATGGCTATGTCGCTGGACTCCCACGTAGTCGACCGCGGTTCGCATCCCGGACCCGGTGACTTAAAACTCACGCTGGGTGCGTGTGCGTGCGTGCCCGAGATCCTGAGAGGAGAATGGAGGAGAAGGGATTATGGCATGACCATTCCCCCCCTGGGGGGTGATTTCTCACTTTCTGTCTCTATGTCTCTTTCTGTCTGTCTGGCAAGCGCATGCGCCCTATAGCGAAAACCTCTCAAAAAAAAAAAGAGAGCAACATTTCATGATAATAAGAGTATCAGCCAAAAGGAAAATAAATGATCCTAAATTTGTATGCACCTAATATAGCACAAGATATATGAAGAAAAACACTGACAAAATTAAAAGAAGAAATAGACAAAGACTCGATTAGAGATACTTAGCACATCTTACTTAGTTACTGCTATAACGAACAGATCAAAATGAGAAATATATTAAAAGATTTAAATATAATTAGCCTGATCAAACTATTAGGTCATTGAGAAAGTCATTATGTGTTTTTACTTTCCTGACAACCCAATAAACCAGAATACTATACCCGACAAGTACAAAATAAACTGGTTTTAAGTGTGCATTGAACATTTATTAACTGTTAGGCCAGATACTAAGCCCCATCCAAGTCTCCACAAATTTCCAAATTCCCTAAGGTTGGAACATGTAGAATATGACCTCTAACCACAAGGTAATTCAACTAAAATAGAAAACAAACAAAAAGAGGGGGCCGGCAAGTGGCATGGTGGTTGGAGGCGCTGGATTCCCACATGGCCGACCACGGTTCAAGTCTCAGGCCTGGTGGATTGCTTTCTCACTTCCTCTCTCTCTCTGATCAAACTGGAAAATAATAATAATAAATAAAATTAAATAAAATAATTCTTTAAAAAAAAGAAAACAAACAAAAAGATAACTGAATAATTCCCAAATACTTGGAGACAAACAATATACTTAAAAAAATTATTTTATTTAACTTTATGTATTATTATTACATTTTAATATTTCCAGAGAGAGAGAGAGAGAAAAAGGGAAAGTGAGAAAGCGAGCCTCCAGGTCCAGGATTCAAACCATGGTCAGCTATGTGGGAGTCCAGTGCCCTTAACCTCCATACCATTTGCTGGCCCTGCAAACAATATACTTCTAAATAACTGATGTGTATATTATATAAGAGTGAAAGCAAATAAAATTAAAATATGTTGAATTAAGTGATAATGATATAAATTTGTGGGCTATAGCTAAAGTTATGCTTAGAGGAAAAACTGAGTGCTCTTCATGATATAACAGAAAAGAATAAAGGCTAAAGAATTAATCACCTAAGTATCCACCTCTACATACAAAAAAATAGCAAATTAAGCCTTAAAAATATAGAAGATAAAGATAATAAAGATAGGAGCAGAAATAAATGATATAGGAACAAGCATAGGAAATCAACAAAGTCAAAAAAGTTGGCTATTTGAAAGATAAATAATTTGATAAATAGCAAGACTAATAGAAAGAGAGGAGAAAAAAGGATACAAATTATCAATAGGAGAAATAATACCACTATAGATTCTACAGTTTTAAAGGTATTTTAAAAGATATGAACTCTGTATAAAAATAAGTATAATAATTTAGACTTAAAAAAAATCCTTGAAAACACAACTTACTAAATAGGTGACAAAACAAGAAACACAAAATCTGGATAGTTGATTTCTATTTTAAAATTTGAAACCTAGGGCTGGCAGGTGGCGCGGTGGTTAAAGGCACTGGACTCCCACATGGCTGGCTGCAGTTTGAGTGCCAGACCTGATAGCTTGTGCACGCGTGCTCTCTCTCTCTGTCTCTTTCTGGCTAACACTGAAAAACAATGATGGGACCAGCAGTTAGCATAATGGCTATGTCGCTGGACTCCCATGTAGTCGACTGCGGTTCGTGTCCCAGACCCGGTGGCTTAAAATTCACACTGGGCGCGTGTGTGTGCGTGCCCAAGATCCCGAGAGGAGAATGGAGGAGAAGGGATTGTGGCGTGGCCATCCCCCCTGGGGGGTGATTTCTCGCTTTCTGTCTCTGTCTCTCTCTGTCTGTCAGGTGAGCACACATGCCCTATGGCAAAAACCTCTCCTAAAAAATAAATAAATAAATAAAAATAAAAAGATAAAAAAAGAAAAACAATGATAATACATACATAGTTTTTTGAAAAAAAATTTTGAATCTATAATTTAAAACATTTGTATAAAGAAAACTCCAGGCTCATATGGCTTTGTTGGGGAATTCTTCCAAATAATATCAATCTTACAAAAAAAAAATCTTCCCAAGTTTAAGAAAAACCTCAATTAATTTGATAAGGACAGGTTACTTTTATGCTAAAATCTTGACAACATTATAGAAAGGGAAAGATGTAGGTCAATTTCTCTCATAAACATAAGTCACAAAAATACCAAACAAAATATTAGCAAATGAAATGCAGCAAAATATAAAAGGATAATGCCTGATGACCAGACATACTGTAGTAAAAGAATGCACAATTTCACTTTCAAAATCAATATGAATAATTCACCGTATTAGTAGAATACAAGAGAAAAATATAATTATTTCCACAGATTTATAACAAAAAAGGCATCTGATAAAATTCAATTGCATTCATGGCAAAAACTTCAACTAGGAACAAAAATAAAACCTGTTTAATTTGATGGAGGGGATTTACAACAGAAAAAAAATAATAATTCCACAAACATCCTTAATAGAGAAATTCCGGAAGCTTTTTTCTGAAATTGGTGAGAGGATGCCAGTTTTCGCCACCTGTGTCCCACTTTGTTTTGAAAAGATAAACGCAGCAGGGCCACAAGGCAGCTGATAAGAAGCAGAAATAAGACTGACATTCATAGATGAAATGTTAGTGTGTAAGAATATCCAAAGGAATCTACAGATTAAACTGCTGGGATAATGGTAGATTTAACAGGGTTGCTAGATAAGAGGCAGATATGACAATCACATTTCTCCAAATTAAGGCATAGAAAACAAAATTACAAAGGTAATATTTTTTGAAAAAGCATAAAATGTCAAACAATAGTTCTAGAAAAAAATGGGCAGGACTACTACACAAAAAATGACAAAGATATTATTGAAGAATTTGGGAGCCAGCAGATGGCATGGTGGTTAAGGTGCTGAACTCCCACATGGCTAACTTTAGTTCAAGTCCCGAACCTGGCAGCTATCTTTCTCTCTCTCTGGTGAGTATGCATGTCCTATAGTAAATTAAAAAAATAATAACAACAATAATAATAAATAAAAGAATTTAAAGGTCTGTATATATGTTCATGAATTGGAAGCCTCAGTATCATAAAGAAATCAGTTCTCTCATATTGACTTATACAGTCAAAGGCAATCTGTATTAGAAAAATCTCATTAGGCTTTGGAAATTAATAAGTTGAGTGTAAATGGCTCATTAATTAGTAAGTCAATTTGTATGGAAATGTAAAAGGCCAAGAACAGCTGAGATCATCTTTTTTCCTTTCTTGTATGCCAGAGGGCATGAAAGAGACAGAGAGAAAGAAAGAGAGCCCAGCTCCTAACAAAGTCTGGTCATACCACAATCCCTCTTCCCCCATTTCTCCATCCCATCGGGATCCTAGGCATGCGTAGGATGTTTTTCTTTTCTTTCTTCCTTTCTTTTTCAAAAAGCACTAACTACTTAATTTTATTTATTATTACTACTATTTAATTTGACCAGATTATTATTATTATTACTAATATTTAATTTGACCAGAGAGAGAGAGAAAGGGAAAGTGAGAAAGCAAGCTGATAGGTCCAGGACTTGAACGGTAGTCAGTTACATGGAAGTCCAGCACCCCATGCCACCTGCCAGCCCACCAGTGTATTCTTCAAGCCATCAGGACCAGGACTCAAAACCTCAATTGGCTGTGTGGGATCTGGCTTCTTCTGCACAGCACTTAACTACTATGCCATGGGGCTGGCTCCTGAGATACTTTTGAAGACATACATAACTAGACGACTTACGACATGATTATAGAGCTGAAGAAGTTAAAACAGTGTGGTGTGAGTGAAGAAGACCAATGCGACAGAAATGGCCCAGATACAGCAACCACTTCCCTGCCCCACCTGATTTATGACAAGGGGACCACTGAATGCAGTGAGGTAAGAGTGGGTTTTCAGTAGGTGGGCCCTGGATCAACTGGCTACTGCCAGGAAGGAAAATGACTTTGGTTGACTCTCAGCTCACATCATCATAAAATCCACTCCGAGCAGTTGTAGGTCTAATTAAAGCTTACAGAACATGGTGCAAACCCAGGACCTTCCACATGGCTTCAGCACGGGGGAGTACTGCGTTACCACTGTGCCACCGCAGCTGGCCTTTATCTGCTCCGCTGGCAAAAATGACCAGCTCTGACAAACCCACATGCTGGGAGGGACGTAGACCAGAGGAATTCTGATACAACCCAGAGAGCGTAGATAGGATCTTTGTTCCCTTTTCTGTCACACAGTCCCTAAGACTCCTGGCATCTCCTGGGTGAGAAGAGTCTCTCTGTGACTAACATGAGGGCTGGTGGCCAGGAACCCCTAGACAGCTTCAGGCTGGGGGCTGGTGTCCTGAAAGGCCCAGGCATGATTAGAAGGTTTGGACTTTGGGCTCTGCACACCACCATTTCAAGGACAAAAGGGCTAGAGATTGAGTTAATTGCCAATGACAAATGATCTAATCAATCATGCTTGTGTGGTGAGAGGTCTGGAGTGCCGCCGCACTAGTGAACACATCAGGGGCTGGGAGGGTGCTACCCAGACAGCACAGAAGCTCTGCCCTGCACCTCCCTTCCCCCATACCTGATCTACCTCATCCTGTGCATCTCCCCCACTCTGCTGGCAGACTCGTATCCTCTATAATAAGCTGGTAAACTAAACAAAGTGTTTTCTCCAAGTATTGTGAGCCATTCTAACAAATTATCAAAACATCATCAAATCAAGGGGGGGGATCATGGGGACCAGGTTTCTAGACAGTTGGTCAGAAGTGCACAGGGCAACCTGGGATTTGCAAGTGGAGCAGTTTGGAGGGCTATACCCTTAACTGTGGGGCCTGTGCTGACTCCAGTTGGTTAAGAATTGAATTGTAGGACACTCATTTGGTGTCAGAACTGGTGGATGGTGTGGAAAAAATACCATACAACTGATGTCAGAAAGTAGTACAGAGATTATGAATCCTAATATCATCAAGTGCAGTTGCTTCAGGAAAATGGCAACTTGAAAAAAGCTTACCATGCACATGGCCTAATACCCAGCAATTCTGCCCCAAAGTGTATGCAAATGAAGTGTGTCCCTAGTGCAACAGAAACACAGATGCTTATAGCAGCACTATTTGCAGCAGCCCAAAACGGGAACCACAATGCCATGGACAGGGGAGAGGATACACAAGCAGAGTGAGTTCAGGCTGGAAGATCACACAGCAAGGGGCACAGACAAGCATACAGCGTCCCTGTGGGTGAGTCTCACCAACTGGATACTGACAGAGAGACCAGTTCAGCACAGTGTAGGAGTCTATGACAAAAAGGTCAAAGGCAAGTGATGCTATCTGTGGTGACAGAGGCCAGAGGGGAGGGCACATTAAACCTGGAGTTTGGGAGGGTGATTCTGATCATGGGTGATATGCTAAGCATCGGTCAGCCAGGAGGCAACCTGGGTTTTCTTTGTGAAAACTCACAGGGCTGAATGCTCCATATTTTATATTTCATAGAGTTTTGTTTTGATTTTTTTTTTGGGGGGGGGAGGTTTTTACTATAGGGCGCGTGAGCTCACCAGAGAGACAGAAAGCGAGAAATCACCCCCCCCAGGGGGGATGGCCATGCTGCAATCCCTTCTCCTCCATTCTCCTCTCGGGATCTTGGGCATGCACACGCGCCTAGCGTGAGTTTAAGCCACCGGGTCCGGGACTTGAACTGCGGTCGACTACGTGGGAGTCCAGTGACATAGCCATTACGCTAACTGCTGGTCCCTTGTTTTGATTTTAAAAATGTCAAGAAAGAGGGGCTGGCAGGTGGTATGGTGGTTAAGACGCTAGACTCCCACAAGGGTAACTGCAGTTCGAGTCCTGGATCTGGTGGCTTGCTTTCTCACTTTCCCTCTCTTTCTCTGTCTCTCTCTCTCTGGTCAAATTAAAAAATAATGATGATAAATAAAATTAAATAACTAAATCTTTAAAAGAATAAAAGTCAAGAAGAGGGGTTAGCCCCATGGCCTAGTTAATAGAGGTAGATCCCATAGGACTATTATACAGTTGGAATCCTGGCCTCAGTGGCTTGTAAAACACACTGGGTCTGCACATGCCCTAAATAAATCCCAGTGGGGCAGAGAAATAGAGAAGGCGTTGTAGTGTGATCATACCCATTTAGGGTACTTTCTCTCTCTCCTGGTTCCTCTGTCTTTGGCAAATGCACATGCCCTCTGGCAAATAAAAAAGAAGGAAGAGATCAGAGAATGAAGGTATCCAGGTCATCACATCATTTCCATAAAGAAAAACTAGTCTCCAACAGTGGGGGTGGTGGTAAGGTGTTTGTCTAATATATTATTAACTTTTTTTGGCCTGTTTTTTTTTTTTTATTTGCTCTATGAGATAAACTTCTGTGACCTAAACCCTATAGTTAGCCTGCTGATATTTTTATAAATTGTTTTTTTTTAAATCACCTCTAAAAAGAAATAACATTCCTCATATTCTTTTTTAATTTATTTTTTATCCAAGGAAGTAAGGCATTTCTTTTGTTTCAGCTGCTTTTTCCCCATCAAACACCATAATGTGATATTAACGCTATAGGGCGCGTGAGCTCACCAGAGAGACAGAAAGCGAGAAATCACCCCCCCCAGGGGGGATGGCCATGCTGCAATCCCTTCTCCTCCATTCTCCTTTCAGGATCTTGGGCATGCACACGCGCCTAGCGTGAGTTTAAGCCACCGGGTCCGGGACTTGAACTGCGGTCGACTACGTGGGAGTCCAGTGACATAGCCATTACGCTAACTGCTGGTCCCTTGTTTTGATTTTAAAAATGTCAAGAAAGAGGGGCTGGCAGGTGGTATGGTGGTTAAGACGCTAGACTCCCACAAGGGTGACTGCAGTTCGAGTCCTGGATCTGGTGGCTTGCTTTCTCACTTTCCCTCTCTTTCTCTGTCTCTCTCTCTCTGGTCAAATTAAAAAATAATGATGATAAATAAAATTAAATAACTAAATCTTTAAAAGAATAAAAGTCAAGAAGAGGGGTTAGCCCCATGGCCTAGTTAATAGAGGTAGATCCCATAGGACTATTATACAGTTGGAATCCTGGCCTCAGTGGCTTGTAAAACACACTGGGTCTGCACATGCCCTAAATAAATCCCAGTGGGGCAGAGAAATAGAGAAGGCGTTGTAGTGTGATCATACCCATTTAGGGTACTTTCTCTCTCTCCTGGTTCCTCTGTCTTTGGCAAATGCACATGCCCTCTGGCAAATAAAAAAGAAGGAAGAGATCAGAGAATGAAGGTATCCAGGTCATCACATCATTTCCATAAAGAAAAACTAGTCTCCAACAGTGGGGGTGGTGGTAAGGTGTTTGTCTAATATATTATTAACTTTTTTTGGCCTGTTTTTTTTTTTTTATTTGCTCTATGAGATAAACTTCTGTGACCTAAACCCTATAGTTAGCCTGCTGATATTTTTATAAATTGTTTTTTTTTAAATCACCTCTAAAAAGAAATAACATTCCTCATATTCTTTTTTAATTTATTTTTTATCCAAGGAAGTAAGGCATTTCTTTTGTTTCAGCTGCTTTTTCCCCATCAAACACCATAATGTGATATTAACGCAGATCCCCTGGAAGCACACACGCGACACATGCAAGATAAATTCTGCCCCTTGAGTCTCCGCAGTATGGTTTTGTTGCTAAGTCCTGGTGTGGTGTCCTGGAGTACCTCCCTCTGGATTCTTGCACAACCACCTGTGTACTGAACATTCGTATAATGAAATACTCTGGGGGGAGAGACATTGCCTGCATTTTCTGTCCATCTCCTGAGCATCCCAAACACGCCACACACCTAACCACATCCCTTACTTCTGCTCGCTCCATACCCTCTTACAAGCCACTTATGCAACACAGACCCCTCTGCCCAATGCCATCCCCATAGACTGGTTGGTGGTGCCCACCTCCTGAGGCCTATCTCCTCACTTAGACACATCATGTCATCCTCCTTTGGACACTTGGGTACGGGGAACCTCATTTCTATCTCAACACCAGTGCCTTGACCTCCTTGTCTCCTTTGCCACACCATGGGCCAACCACCCACTAGAATCACCCCATCTGAAGACTAGACCACAGCCGGCTTCATGTCTGCCCTCTGCTCCCGACTCGAGCCACATCCTTACATTCTTCCCTGCATCTAAGCCACCATCAACTGTCAGAAACACCATTACTTTAATGGTTTTAAAAACAAACTAAACCAGGACATGTAGACCAGCACACTACATCCCCACTCCCCATTTCAGGTGGTGAGAATGTGGAAAGTTCATCCTAGCTTCCCTAGGGCCTTGATCACCCCATGTTCCTCTCTCCCCAGATGAAGGGGCCATCGGACATTGAGCCTAAGCCACATCCTTGATACTGGCTGACACCTTGATCCTCACCTGCCTGCTTTCATCTGTCCCTCAATTTGGGGAAGCCTCAAGCACTGAACAAGGAATAGGCCCCCCAAGGCCCAAGGAGACTGCCTGGGCGCTGACCAGGCTGGGACCAAGGTGGAGGCAGGTTCAGCCCTGGCCCTTTGATTTCTGGTGTCTGTAGATCATCTTTGCTTGAGGCCATCAGGGTTAGGTCCTTGGTTGCTCACAGGGAGAGAGCCCTGATGAGATGCCCTGTGTTCTTCTCCTCCCATGGTCACCCTGGCTCAGAGCTGCATGTCCCTGTAGACGCTGTCTCCCTCAACACCTAGCAAATGACCAAGTCCACTAATCCTGCTGCTGGATGTTTCCAGGCTCTGCTACCCTGGCTGGCCACCTCCCCTGCCCGCTCCCCACCTGCTCAGACCCAGGACAACTATCTTCCCTGGGTGGCTCCTGGTCCCATAAGTCTGAGTGACAGGCCTGTAAGCTGGACCTTCCCTTGCTTCTGCAAACTGGTCTATAAAGTGGGGAGAATGACAGCTGAAGCCTCACCTACAGGGCTGTCAGAAGTGGATGCAGCATGAGCCCGGGCCACTTCCTGCCCCAACTCATGCTCCAATTACTCAGCTCCATGGTACAGCCCCCTCCCTGCCCCAGCCCAATCCCACACCTGGCTCCACACAGTCCGCTGTCACATGAAGCTCAGTCTGGGGTTTATAATGAGCATGTTTCTACATTCGTTATCATACTTGGTCATTAGAACAAGCCTGTGAGGAGGAAGAGGTAGGTATTGTGGGCTCCACTTTACAGATGGGGAAACTGAGGCTGCCTAAAGTCAAGGGTCATCCCCCAGGGACAGCTGAAGGTGGTTCCCAGGTTCCTGTCTCCCACTGCTCTATCTAGGTTGCCCCCACCCCTCCGCCCATCCTCCCTACAGGGATCCCACTAGTGGGGTGTGTAAACCTCTAGTACTGACATGCCGTGAAGGCCCGGCAGTCAGCTGAGTGGCAGCCTCAGAGATGTATACAACCATTGCACACTGCACTCTGTGAATATGTCCTTTTGCACAGTAAAAGGGACTTTGATGATGGGATTAAGTTAAGGGCTTTGAGATAGGGAGATTTCCTAGATTATCCAGCTGGGCCCAGTGTGACCACAGGTTCCTTATAAGAGGAAGGGAGGAGGGTGAGAGGAGGATGTGAGGATGGACCAGAGGTTGGGGTGATGTTGAGCATAAGTCAAGAATCACAGGCCTTTAAATGCTGGAAACAGGTTCTTCCCTGGGGCCTCCAGAATGAGAGGACTTCAGCCCTCCAGACACTGGGATAATTAATACATGAGTTCATTGTGTGTGTGTGTTTGACTTGCTATAGGGTGTGTGTGCTCACCAGAGAAAGTGAGAAATTACCCTTGGGGGGCTGGCCACCTGCAATCCCTTCCCCTCCATACTTCTCTTTGGATTTGGGGCACACGAGCACATGCACCTGGTATATTTTTCAAGCCGCTGGGTCTAGGACTCAAACCACACAGTTAGCTATGTGGGATCCAGCTATCTTAACACATACCATCAGCTGGCCCAGATGTGTGTTGTTTTAAGCTACCAAGGAGTGGTAGTTTGTTATAGCAGCCATGTCCATTGGCTCAGGAGAGATGGAGGACACAGGGTGTGCCAGTTTAGGGGTACACCTGCTAATCTCTGTTCACAGTCCTGAGGACTCGACACTTGTCTCTTCTGTGGCCAACAGGCAAACTGTCTGAGAGTCCTGGTGACATGAGCAGAGAAAGGTCGGCCCAGCACTGCTCCATCCTCACATCTTCCTCCTTTCCCCCACTTCGCTCCTACAAGGACTGCTGTGATCACACGGGGCCTACCTGGATAGCCCAGGAAAATCTCCCCCCTCTGCCTCGAGCTGCCTTTGGTGTCTATCATATCAACCGCAGATGCTCCGGAACGCCTAGCACAGCGTCGCGCCCAGGTGGGCCTCAAATCTATGACAACCCATGGGCCACAGTCCAAACTAAGCCCCTTTCTACCTTCGCCTCACTTCCTCCTGCTGCCTCCTGTTCGTTCAAACTGTTATGAATGCTGGCAGCACAACAGGGGATTAGGGACCCAGACTGTGTGGTGTGGCCCAGCCTCCAGGACCCACCAAGATCCAGGCCTGGTCCCAGGCACAAAGGGGTGCCTACCTTGGGGTAAATGGAAGGCACAGGGGTGAGTACCCTACCCCAGCCTGGAAGGGCCAGGCTGGTTCCTGCAGAAAAGGTGAATGTTCAAGGAGGAGGTGAAGATGAAAAGATGGGGCCATGGGGCACAGGGCACAGAGGGTGGATGGCCAGACCTGAAGAGGAGCATGAGGCCCCCAAGGGACCACAGGGATGCAGGTGTGGCGTTTACCTCGATGCCTTTTCTCTAAAGTTCTACTGGATGTGAGCTCTCCAGCCATCTAACTTCTACAAACATAGAACAAAGGTTCAGTCTGATGGGAACCAGTCCTGCCACCTTACAGCACTGGGTGGTGGCACAGACCTCCTGCTGATGGGCACAGCCCTGCGGAGAGGACGTGGCATTATGAAGCACACTCACATGGGCGTTCACCCCCAGCCCAGCAGCCCTGCTTAGGAACCTATCCCAGAGAGGCGCTGGGATAAGGCAAAATGAGTCTGGTGTGTGAACAAGGCTCCCAACGGCAGCTCTGCCTGTCATAGAAGAAGACGGGACCATCAGCCAACCTGGCCCACCCATGCCGGGGAGCTCGTGCAGGGGTAGGAAGGAACAAGGGGCTCGTGTAAGGAGAGGCTACAGGACACATTACTGGGAGGAGAAAAGTGCATGCGATACACCTCCTGCGTCAAGAAGGGGAGGGGTGGACCAGCAGATGGTGTAATGGTTACATCTCTGGACTCCCACATAGTTGACCGTGGTTTGAGTCTGGACCCGGCAGCTTAAAATGCACACCAGGCGCGTGTGCGTGTGTGCCCAAGTTCTTGAGAGGAGAATGGAGAAGGGATTGTGGTGCAGCCATCCTGCCTGGGGGAGTGATTTCTCGTTTTCTGCCTGTCTCTGTATCTACAGCAAGTGCATGTGCCCTACAGCAAAAATCTCTCTTAAAAAAAGAGGGGGAAGGGACACAGCTCTGTCCCAGTGTCACTCAGTCAGTGAATGGAGGAGCCACCCGACAGAGTTCTGAGCTTCCAGGAACCAGTTATTTATATACGTGGTACTCCGTGGGCGGGCCTCTAGGGCATTAATATTAAATTAAAAAAAAAAGAAGCCAATCCTGAGCCAGCCAGTGGCATGGTGATTAAGGTGGCTGGCTTATGGCCAACTGAGCAGTTTGAATCCCAGACCCTACAGCTTGAAAAACACTGTGTGTGTGTGTGACGTGCCCAAAATCCTGAAGGAAAATGGAGAAGGGATTACGCGGCAGCCAGCCCCTGAGAGGGGTGACTTTTCACTCCTCCCCCCGCCCCCTGTCTCCATGGCTCCTGTAAGCACATGTGCCTAATAGCAAAAAAAACAAAACAAAACAAAACAAAAAAAGCTGCTCCCAAAAGACGACACATTACATGATCCTGCTTAGGTGATGGTCTTAGAATACCACAATTACAGAGAGAACTGGTCAACGTTGCCAGGGGGAAGGGACAGCGGGGACGGTCACAGGTGACAGTAGAGGGCGGCATGAGGCAGATTCTGGCGAGGACGGAGCAGCTGACTAGCATCAGGAATCACACATGTATGGTGGCACAGACCTGCACACCCGTCAGGCAGTGAGTGCTGAAACTGCTCCACAGCGACACAGACGAGCCATCGGGAGAAGCCCGAGGGAGAGAGCGAGAGACGCGGCACAATCCGGCAGCACCAGGCTGCAGGGCACAGGCCTGCTGTAGTTCAAATCTGAAAGCATACACTTTTCAAAAAAGTTTTTCTAATTGAGACAGCTGGAGAAATTAGAATATTGGCTAGCAAAATGTTAAAAATGACTGTTAACCTTTCTTTTGTATTTTGCTTTGTTGATACTGTGTGTGCGAGCCTGTCTTTTAGAGGTGCTTGCTGAAATATTTATGGGTGATATGGTATCTTGGGGGAGAGTGGACGTAAGGTGGCCAGAAGTTAATGAAGGAGTTGGTTGAGGGGTCCAGGAGGCTCCACTGCACAGTTCTCTGCATTTCCATAGGTGCTCTACATTTTTCATAATGACAAGTTTGGGGGGGCTAGCAGGTGGGGTGGTGATTAAGGTGCCGGACTCCCACAGGGCCGACTGTGGTTCGGGTTCTGGACCCAGAGACTTGAAACTCACACTGGCATGTGTGCATGTATGCCTCAAATCCTGAGAGGATAATAGAGAAGGGAGTGTGATGTGGCCACCTACCGTGGGGTGGTGATTTTTCACTTTTTTTTTCTCTCTTTCCAGTAAACACACACACCCTGTAGCAAAAATCTTTAAAAGAAAAACAAAAGTTTCTTAAAAACCAGGGACCAGGTGGTAGGTAAATCCGTGGTAACACAAGTGGACCTAGGTGGAAAGAGTCTGGATTTGTGTCCCGAGACTTCCCTGAACACACTGACGTGTCTGGCTGAGACTTGGGGTGGAGCATCATGTAAAGACCGTGTTGGGAATGGTGTGTGTGTGTGTGTGTGTGTGTGTGTGTCTCATGGAAGAAATTAATGAATAAACTTACACACACACATACACACAAAAACAAAACAAAAACAACCTAGGGGCAGGTGGGGATGGAGGTTAAGGAAGCTTGATCCACATAGCTGACAGTGTGGTTCAAGTCCCAGATCTGGAAGCTTGAAAAATCACACCAGATGTGCGTGAATGTGTGCATGCCCAAAATCCTGGGAGGAGGAGAAGGGATTGTGGTGTGGCCACCCCCCTGGTGGGTGGCTTCTCACTTTCTCTCTCCCACTTTTTGTCTCTCTCTGCCAAGTACATGTGCCCTATGGCAAACTTAAAAAAAAAAAAAAGCCAAGAAACTCATTTTTTCTTTCTCATAACCAGACCTGGAGCCCCACTTCCATTCCATCTCTGAGTTGTACCCTCCCCAAAGCCAGCTCTGGGGTGGCTGTGTATCCACAACCCGCTCACTCTCCTCTCTCCTTTCAGCCCCAGCAGAAAGGCAGCTTACCTGACCTCAGGAACAAGCCAAATGCAAATGAAGCCAAGGAATGGGACCAGGAGTCAGCGTAATGGTTATGTTGCTGGACTCCCATGTAGTAGACCACGGTTCACGTCCTGGACCCAGTGGCTTAAAACTCACGCCGGGCGCGTGTGCGTGTGTGCCCAAGATCCCGAGAGGAGAACGGAGGAGAAGGGATTGTGGCGTGGCCATCCCCTCTGGGGGGTGATTTCTCCCTTTCTGTCTCTCTGTCGCTTTCTGTCTTTCCGGCGAGCACACGTGCCCTATAGCAAAAACCTCTCCAAAAAAAAAAAAAAAATGAAGCCAAGGAACAAGAGCATGCCTCCTGTAAGAAATGACAAATGCAGGAGCCTGTTCTCCTTTATCCTGATGTTTTATGGATCTATATCCAGCACACACACGCTGGTGGCCACTAAGGCCCCTGCCCTCCAGGTGGTAAACACTAGTACCAGTTATCGTGGGCAGCTCAGTCCACTTTGGAGGGGACCTGAAGAATGATTGTTATTCCATGACGACTATATGTCTCAAAGTAACCTTCCAATGTCACCTTATCATCGCCCAGAGCAATACCCGGACCAAACTCAGTGGGACCCAACCACTGTGCTCCTCCTTGAAGTTCTCTGTCATGTGACAACTTTACCTAGGCTCATTTTGCTGGGGGGGGGAATATACATATACATATGTGTGTGTGTATATATATATATATATATATACACACACACATATATATACATATATATGTATACACACATACACACATATATATATACACACACATATACACATATATATGTATACACACACACATATATATACACACAGACACACATATACACATATATATATGTATACACACACACACATATATATATATACACACAGACACATACACATACAGCTAAATGGTGCATGCACTTGCCAGAGAAACAGTGAGGGGGTTAGTGAGATAGCACCCCTCATGGGGGATGGTCAAGATACAATCCCTTCTCAAGATTTTGGGTATATACACACAAGAACCCGGCATATTTTTCTTTTTTTTTTTTTTGAGAGATTTTCACTGTAGGGCGCGTGCGCTCCCCAGACAGACAGAGAGAGACATAGAGACAGAAAGCGAGAAATCACCCCCCAGGGGGGATGGTCACGCCGCAATCCCTTCTCCTCCATTCTCCTCTCGGGATCTTGGGCACGCACGCACACGTGCCCGGCGTGAGATTTAAGCCACCGGGTCCGGGACACGAACCGCGGACGACTACGTGGGAGTCCAGCGACATAGCCATTACGCTAACTGCTGGTTCCCAGAACCCGGCATATTTTTCAAGCCACTGAATCTAAGACTTGATCCACATAGTTGGCCATGTGGCATCCATTGCCTTTTCTTAAAATTTATTATTATTATTTAATTTGACCAGAGAGAAACAGAGAGGAAAAGTGAAAAGCAAACCATCAGATCCAGGACCAGAACTATGGTCAGTCATGTGGGAGTCCAGTGCCTTAACCATCACACCAGCTGGCAGCACCCTGGATCAGCTGCTTTAACCACCACACCACTGACTGGCCCTGCTTGAATTTTTTTTTTCCTCTCTCTCTTAGAGATTTTTGCCGTAGTGTGTGTACATTTGCTGGAGAGAGACAGAGACAAGTGAGAGGGAAAGTGAATCATCCCCCAGGGGGAATGCCCATGCCGCAATCCCTTCTCCATTCTCCTCCTGGGATCTTGGACACACACGTACACACATATGCCCAGCATGATTTTCAAGCCACAGGGTCTGGACTCGAACTGCAGTCAGCCATATGGGAGTCCAGCAACGTAACCATGCCATCTGCTGCTTGAACATTTTTAATGACCCAGCATGGTGGCGTAAGTGGTAGGGCACAGCTGCATAATGCCTGGAAAGCCTGGGTTCAGCTCCTGGGTCAGCTCGAACACACCAGGCATGTGGTGGGCAAGAAGTTACCAGGGTGTCTCTGGTGACTCTCTATATATACACACTCTACACACACACCTACTGATTACTACACTTGAAACCAAAACACAACTTCACTTAATTCCACTCTCAGACCAAGAGAAATTTAAAAATTCCCATTTTTGTCAATGTGAGCCCCAGGCACCTCATGACTGCCCCAACCCACCTTTTGGTTCACTTCTGCAAATATCTTGCGGGTCCTTTGTACCTGGCCAGGGATAAACCAACTACTGGGGTTGTCTGCTGGCCGGAAGTCCTGGCACCAGATGGAAGAGAGTTTTCTGCCTCTTTAAGACCAAGCCAGTTTAGAAGGCTCAGTGGGGCCACAAGGCACAACTATGTATGCCTTTAAAGACATTTTGGTAAGAAATCGCTTTACTTCCAAATAGATGGGCATTGTCATCTGAGGTTACTTTTTTCAAAATGTATATTGAAGCATCCTTGCCAAAACAGCATTTCGAAGTTTACACACACACTGAGGCTGTCACAAATAGACACACAAAAGCCAGCAGCCATCAAGAGTGCGGCTGGCCGCCTTCTACCGAACACAGTATCTAATGACACACATGGGCTACGCCTGAAGAACGGATGCTCTAATCCTGGAGGCTGCTCTGTTCTCAGAACACGGCACCTTTCAGCTCTCCAAGCTCACCTGTTCACTCTTTTTTTTGTTTAACAAAATTTTTTTTTTTGAGAGGTGTTTGCTATAGGGCGTGTGTGCTCGCCAGGGAGACAGAAAGTGAGAAATCACCCCCCAGGGGGGATGGCCACACCACAATCCCTTCTCCTCCATTCTCCTCTCGGGATCTTGGGCACGCACGCACACGCGCCCGGTGTGAGTTTAAGCCAGCGGGTCTGGGACGCAAACTGCGGTCGACTACATGGGAGTCTAGGGACATAGCCATTATGCTAACTGCTAGTCCCAACAAATTTTTATTATTATTATTTTTAAATTTGCTATAGGGCTTGTGTGCTCACCAGAGAGAGCCACAGAGCGAGAGAGAAAAAGTGAGAAAACAAAGCACAAAGTCCGGGACTCGAACCACAGTCAGCCATATGGGAGTCCAGAACCTTAACCACCACACCACCTGCTGGCTCCTTGCCTCTTTGTTCTTAGCTATCTACTCTCACCCATCCATGCTCACCTGTCCACACTGACCTGTCTGCTCTCTTCTGCCCAACCTGCCCGTCCATGCAGTCGCCCTCTAGCCCTCTCAGGTTCTATCAATCCTCTCCCAGAGCTAGATTCCTGTCCCTTCTCAACCGTCTGCCGCAGTCGTCTCTCACCTGGGGGACAGTGGTGGGCGCCATGGCCAGATGGCTGCACCTTGCCCTGCTCAGCACTGAACTAACCTCTCCAGAGCAGGCTGGCCTCTCCCACCCCACAATCTCAGCCACACTGCTGTCCTCTGGGTTCCTCTAGTGTCCGAGCTCCTTCCACCTCAGGGTGCCAGCAATGGCCCTTCCTGTTTTCACCTGCGAGGGCCCTCTTCCTGCCGCTCCCACCCGAGCAGAGTTGGCTCCCTCTCTACTTGTAGGTTTCAGCCTAAATGCCTCCTCACGGAAGGAGGAGCCCTCCTGAGAGACAGCTCTCGCAGCACTGCCCACACTCCGCAGGCTCACCTGCCCGTCCTTTCGCTCCCCTCCCTCGTGCTCTACAAACTGCCGGAAGACAGGCCGTGCCACCTTGGCCCCTGAACCAGACCCAGCAACCAAGGGCCGGCACACAGGAGGCCCTGGGGCACAGGCGACGCGTCATGTGTAAAGCCCACCGTCCCCTGCTGCTCTGGAGTAAGCACGCAGCGTCTACCTGGCCACCAACTGCAGCCTCCCCTTCAGCTCTAAGATCTGTGAGCGTAGGCTCCAGCCAGGGAGACCGTGACAGTCTGACCCCATTTTTTATGTTCAGTTACTGACAGTTTTAGAGTCCCTCCCCTCCCCTCCCGCCCCACATCCAGTGAGAGAAAGCCCTGTGCTTCTTCCTGTGGTGCTAGGGCCAGTTCAAACCCTGCAAGCCCCAGCCCTGCTCACTCGGCCTCCCCCCTGAACCATCTCCTTTCCCAGTTCTCTCACGCCATTTTCAGGCCAGCCTGGAATTCTCTTCAGAAAGCCTCAGTATGTGAGCAAGGAGCCCTTTCCTCCCTTCTGTCGCGTGCACGACGCCATCACTACTGACACCTGAATCAAATCTGGGTGTGTGGGGAGGGGTTGTCATGCCTCTACGAGGTGACCACACACACAGATAAAATGGCGCCACTGTTCCCCCCCCCCAAAAGTGGTGCACATTGGCTGCTGCTGCTCAGCAGGCTGAGGCCACATGGGAGGTCCAAGTTCGAGTTTGACTCATCCTATAAAAACCTGGGTGTGGGGTGAAGCCTGTAGTGCTGGCTGCTCGGGAGGTTAAGGCAGGAGGATCACATGCTCCCATCTGGGGGGAGCATGGAGTCACTGGTCCAAGGTCCAGGAGAGGTTGCCCTTCACCCCCTTCTCCCGCTGCTGCCTAGAGGGCAGATGTCCAGGAATGTGGGGGGGGAGAGGGGGCACCAGTGCTCAGCCCGGTAGATCCTACAATCAATTTTGCTATTGTCATTTTTCCTTTTAGACGAGTTCCTCGAGGCCAGGAACTATACTCCATCTGTATTTCACAGTGGGTCTCAGCAGAGGCAAGTTAAACGGACCAGCAGTGGCGGACTAGCACACACTGACATATCCTGCCTTCTTCCAAGAGGGACTCGAGAAGGCAAACTGTAGCTCCAGTCACTGGGAAAGGCTTCCTAGAGAACTGTCTAGATAATTGCCACAATATTAAAGATTTATTCATCGTGTTGATGTGATTCGATTTAAGAGACGGCTAAGCGCAGGGAGGCGGGGGATACGCTGGCCAAGCAGGCAGATGGGTTTATCAACAGCAGCCCGGAGCACGCTGCCTGTCACAGAAACTGAAGCTGGGAGGAGTGGGTTCCGCCAGGGTGGGGAGGAGAGGAGCATCCCCAAGTTCCCACGGTCACACCTGCCTCTCCTGCACATCTTCTCATCAGCACCGGCACCCTTCCCTTTCCTTTAGAAGTGCTGCCCTCCTTCCCCAGAGAGAAGCCGGATTATGAGGTGAACAACAGTAAGAATGAAGGTGGATGGGGGGAGGGGCTCTTAGTCCTTGGGCTGGGACCACTGCTGAGTCATTTGCCTTTACAACTGGCTTTGCACATCTGGTTCTGGACCGTTTAGTGAGTGTAGAGGGGCTGCGATTTCAGACATTTCTTTTTTTCAAGTTGGAAAAAGTAAAAACCACAAAGTTTCTAGGAATCAATCATTGCTCCAAACAAAAACACAACAAACTTGGAGCAGGACTCAAAAAGGTCTCACAATATCCTAGAGAAAATACGTAAATTTAAAAAACAGAGCCAATTCCATTGACTGGTGTTTAAGGCAGCTGGATCCCACAGGCTGACTGCACGGTTCAAGTCCCAGACCCAGCAGCTTGAGAAATACACTGGCCATGTATGAGTACATGCTCAAAATCCCAAAAGGAGAGAGAGATGGAGAAGGGCTTGCAGAATAACCATTCTCCATGGGCGGGGCTTCCTCTTCTCCCTCTCTCTCAGGTGAGAGCACATGCGCTCCCTTACAAACAAAGACATAGAAAGTAAAGATCCTGGGACAGAATAAGGTCCAGGGGAAGGCCTGGAGTTGGGGTTGCAGCAGGGCTGGGAGGTGTGCTGTATGCACGACTCTGGCCCATGTCGCCCTTGCCAACATTAGGGTCCACCGCAGAACTTACACTATTTCACCTACCAGCTCGCCATTCTTTCACCTACCAGATAGCAAAAGTGACTATGTCTTGTAAGCGAGAAAAGGAGAAGACAGGAGAAGGAAGTTGAACTAAAGTTAAAGCTCCATCCACAATCCTCCCTCATGAAAAGGACTCGAGGATCCCACAGATCGAGATACCATCTCCCCATGTGACATTCATGATTCATCATTAGCATGCGCTGATCCTATCATACATATCTCTTTCGGTTCCCCTGCTCTGGTCTGCTAGTATCTACTACATATCCACAATGTATCTCTCTAGTGTATCTATTATGCCTGATCTAGTATATCCCTGCTACCAGCTGCGTTCCTACTAGGTAGTCCTATTATGTATCTATTATCTATCAACTGTTCCTGTTATGCATCTCCATGAGCCCACTAGTAGCTTTATTATGTACTTACTATATATCTACTATGTATCTTTGCTATAAAACTGCCCCACAGGTCAACAATGTTTCTGCTCTCTGCTTATCAGAAATGAGATGCCCCTTAGACAGAAGATACATTGATTCATTTCATTTTCTGTCTTTCTAGGAGGTGGGTTAATACTGCCAGAAAAACAGTGGCAATGTCTAGACTTGAGATTGGCCCTGTATTTTCAAAGCTGATCCAACCCTTAACTTCCAAGTAACAGAGCAACAGGCATGAAGGTAGAACAGTGGGTAAGAATGCGAACATACACATGCGCATACCACAGCCTGGTGAAATTCAGGACTTCATCCCTGCGTACATTCTCCCTTCCTGGAGCTCCTGCTGTTGTCGACGGACAAACAATATGCAGGCTAAGTAAGTGAATGTGGTGGTAGGGCCGCCACAGGGGGAAAGAGAGGCCAGGGCAAGGGACTCCGGAGTGCAGGTGCTAGATACTGGACCTTCTTGGCAGCAGGGCAGGCCACCCTGCCACCATCATTTTATGGAGAAGGAAAGTCAGGTACAGGGGACCTGAAATCCTTTGTCCTGAGTCTTGCAGCCAGTGTCTGACCCAGGCCAGACTCAGCTGAAGTCAACTGGTTCACAGTTTCAACAAGTGAGCTGAAATGAATGAATGAATGAAACAAACATACAAACTACCGAGAAAACAAGAACGTTAGCAACAGAGTCTCTCATACTGGAGGTTATCCCTGAAGTTTTCCAAGAGGAAAGAAAAGAGAAGGCAGGAAAAGAGGATGGGGACATCGGTGAGGCCACCAGGGAATTCACGGTCCTATGAGGAGGGGGAGAAGAAAGACATTCACTGACCTCTCCCCTACTTGGAGAACTTGCCCAGTGCTTTTTAAAAAGCGAGATTTTCACTATAGGGCATATGAGCTCACTAGAGAGACAGAAAGCAAGAAATAACCCCCTTGGGGATGGCCACACCGCAATCCCTTCTCCTCCACTCTCCTCTCAGGATTTTGGGCATGCACACATACATACCTGCATGAATTTTAAGCCGCTGGGGAACAAGTAGTTAGCGTCATGGCTATGTCGCTGGACTCCCATGTAAATGACTGCGGTTCAAGTCCCAGACCCAGTGGCTTAAACTCACGCTGGGCGCATGTGTGTGCGTGCCCAAGATCCCGAGAGGAGAATGGAGAAGAAACTGTGGCGTGGCCATACCCCCTGGGGGTTGATTTCTTGCTTTCTGTTTCTCTGTCTCTGTCTTTCTGGTGGCACCCCCCCTATACCAAAACCCCCTCCAAAAAAAAAAAAAAAATTTTTTTTTAAGCCACTGGGTCCAGGACTCGAACTGTGGTTGACTACATGGGAGTCCAGCAATGTAACCATTGCGCCGCCTGCTGGTCCCACCCAGTGCTTTTTAAAAAAAGATTTCTTGGGCCTGGCAGGTGGTGTCGTGGTTAAGGTGCTGGAGTCCCACATGGCTGACCATAGTTTGAGTTCCAGACCTGGCAGCTTGCCTTCTCTCTCTCTCTCTGCGTGTCTCTCCCTGGTCAAACTGAAGAACAAGAATAATAATAAATAAATAATTCTTTTTAGAAAAGATTTCTTGAATCATGTTTGAGACTCAAAACAGCCTTATTAGCTAAATACACAAAAGGAGTTGAGTCTCCTTGAAATAAGCCTTTTAAAGGATTTTAAGAATGCACTGGCGGGAAGACTCCCAGCTGTCACAACTAAAATCAGATGAGGGAACTTCGCTGTCACTAGAAGGGCACCGAAGCAGGAGAAGATGACAACTCAGAGAGGGTCCCACAGGATCTTTCAGGGTCCTTCCACAAAGTAGAATCCTCTTAATGTCTTTTTACAGGATGAACCGTCCTGCTTATTAAGGTCAGACACAAGAGGAGAGGCAGGCTTGGCAGGGACCCTGGAGGGCGGGGGAGGCAGCGCAGGTGAGGCAGCCTCTCAGACCCCAGGAAAGTAAGTGGTAAAGATCACAGATCTATTTTTTTTTTCAATTTGCTATAGGACACATAGCAAATAAAATCAAATAAGTATTTTTAAAAATCACATCCCAATAATGACATTATAAAAACATGATTCTTTATTCCACAGAGTTTCTAGCAAGACCAAAACTCTCTCTGAATACATTTTCCCACTAAGGAGGGCTCTGAAGACCTACCTGTCCAGGGTGGGACTGGCCTCAGCCCCACACCAGCCACCAGTAGTCATTTAATGTGGCTGTTCCTGTGCATGCCATGGTCCTGAGCGTCAAGGGTGACACAGGTCACATTCCAGGTGTGAGTAGTGCCTATCGGTCAGTGGGAGATGGAGGAGACGGGTTCCACAAGGAAGGCCGGCCTGTGGCCTCCTACCTCAGGCCAGGCCCACCTGGTGGCCCTCTCATCAGGTGAAGCATCAATAGTTGGCTAAGGTTGTCCCTGCCGACCCAGTCTGGCAATGTGGCAGCAGAGGGGGCTGCAGGGAAAGGTCACTCGGGACCATCACACTGGACATGGCCTGGTCAGTCTGCTGAGGCAGGTGCTGCTGCTCAGTGCAGGCCACTGAGCATGCCTGTCCCTCCCACGTCTCCTAGCCCTCAGGAAGCCCTGCTCCTCCTCCTGGGTCCCCTCATCCCCATGAAGCCCCACCGGCTCATCCCACATGGCTTTCCGGCTCCTGAGCTGGGAAAAGGTGCATCCACACAAGCTCCCCCAGAGTGAGCAGCCTCCACCTGCAAATTGCCCGTGAGCTCCTGCATCACTGACATCATGGTCCATGAGGAGCAGACTCCCAAGAGCTGGTGTTACTCAAGGTCATCCAAGGAAAGGACACAGCAGGGCCGTGGGGAAAAGAAACCTGGACCTCAGGGCCAGGGAGGCTACCAAGAAGAAAGAGTGGCTGGGTGGGGCTCTCAGAGCAGGGACAGGCGAGGTGGCAGCTGGTGGCCATCAGAGGAGCAGGGAGACAACCCAAGCCACACCAGCACAAAAGTTGCTGCCCCCATGGAATTCTCGGCTTATGCAGATGGTCACCCTGACGTGGATGTTTTTCCATGTGGCAGATTTTAAGATAATTTTAGCAAACAACCTCTACTGCAGCGAAAGGGTCAGCCATGGAGTAGAGACTGTCTCCTGATTCGCCTTCGGGCCAGCGTCACAGGAATTATAATTACAGTAAGTGTTAGCAAAACATGGGCTATTTAACACTTGACAGGGACTGGAAGCTCTTTCAGATGAGAAGTTTTAAAAAGCTGGCTCAAAGCAGGGTCCCGCGCTACACCTAAAGGACAAAGCTCGTTGCTGCACGGGTGCAGGGTCCCATGTCTTGTCTTTTCCCACACAGGCATCTTTATCTCACTTTCATTAATTTGAAAACGTATTTCAAGATTTTTCCATTCCTTGCAAGTGATCTGATTTAGCTCAACGTGGACAAATGATGTTCAACTATAATTGGAATAGGAAATAGGTCAAACCCAGGTTTCATTGAATTAACTCCTTAAAGACACAAAATGCACAATTAACCAAAGACCAGAGATGCTGGTGCAGCACCCCCATCCAGCCCTCAGCCCGGTTATTCCAACAGGTCACCACCCTGTCCCCCGGCCCTCTGCCTAAAGTGCCCCCAGTCCCGGCTCCACTCAGGCCTGAACCTCACCGCATGCACAGCCACCGCTCCACAAGGCCTTCACAGGCCTGTGGTGCCCACACGCCATGCCCAGGCTCCCCCTGGCAGACACTGACATTAACCACAACCTGGAACTTGAAATGATCTGTCTGTGTAGGGGTGAGCCTGCTTTGTTTCTGCATGTCTCATTAACTAGGGGAGACCAGGAGCACGTCCTCTGCTGCTGCTGGCATGGAACGAGCAAATGAATGAATGCGGGAGGGAGTGACAGGGATCTTCTCAGAATATCACACTGAAGATAATCTTAAGAGTAAACTACAAGCCCCTTCACTAGCTGTGCCATGCTACTTTTAAAAAATATTTAATTTTATTTGTTATAATTATTATTTAATGTGATGAGAGAAGTAGAGAGAGAGAGAAAGTGATAGAGCAAGCTGCCAGATCTGAGACTTGAACCGTGGTCAGCCATGTGGGAGTCCAGCACCTTAACCACCATGCCACCAGCTGGCCCCACCATGTTACTTTACTATCCAGGGAAAGTCACTGCCCATTTGATGATGGGGTGTGAAGAAGCGTCCACTAGCTTCAAGAACAGACTTCCAACAGAACCTGCCACAGAAGTCACAGCACAGACAGTGGTGTGTTATAAGGTCAAAAGCAAACTATTGTTCAGTCAGTGAGTGAGAAGAAGGGGGTTCTTGGAACGAAGACTTTTCCGTGGGGGTTGACTGGCAACGGCTGCAGTGGTCTCTTGCCAGCCTCGGCACCGGTCACCCAGGCTTTATTTTGAGGGTGCAGGGTTAAGAAGCCTCACAGCTCCTATGGCAACTCTGGGGCACTCCTTGATTAATCCAGCCAGGCTCCAGAGGCAGGACTGGGAGTTGGGGTTGAAGCTGAGTCACTGACCACCCCTCAGCCACAGCTGACTCCCTGCAGGAGCCTCAGCCCAGGAGCTCTGCTTGTGAAGGCGCAGGCCACTGCCTCCCAGGGGCAGGGCCCTGGTGGCATGCCCCCTGCCCAGGAGCTCACAGCTGGGCACAGGATGCCTGCCCTACGGGTGGCTGGGCTAGAGAGAACCTGGACAAGGCTCCGGAGGCTGCAGCCCAAGCTTAAATCTGGCACACCTCATGTTCACATTTTCTAAATTAACAACATTTAAGTAAAGTATCTCCTCAGTCTCATAGTTTGAAGTACTGACCACCTGGTCCATAGGGCATGTAGTAACGCCTTTACACCCCTTGGGATCCAGACCGCTTACCTGGCCATTTTGCCCTCTCACCGGGGAGCAGAGGGGTGACTGAGCCCACCTCGCATATTCCCTGTCTGCTCAGTTTCTTCTGGGCACCTCCAAAGTCTCAATCCAGTGAGGCCCAGAAAAGTGCTCTGGTTCCCCCAAACCCTTGGTCACATCGAGCACATAAGGACACCCTGTCCTTCCTGGGCAGCCATGTGCCTGCACAGGGGGCTTTACAGCAGGACACAGGCACGCCTCCACCATCCAGGGAAGCAGGAGCGAGGGCCTGAGGGGCTAGAGCCCTTTCCCCAAGAGAGTGTGTGTACGTGGGGAGTCAGTGTTCCCCAGGGTCCACCAGCAGTACCGAGGGTGGGAGGGTGGGCCTGCCCTGTGGCCATGGCCAGTCAGGGTACTGCACCCCTCCACAAAGTTCAGGGCAGGCTCAGAACCCGAAGGAGGAACAGGCATCAGGACAGAGCTCAGGAGCTTTGTCTAGATGAAGAAAGGGAAACCTGGGAACCAGCAGTTAGCGTAATGGCTATGTCACTGGACTCCCATGTAGTCGACCGTGGTTCGCGTCCCAGACCCTGTAGCTTAAAACTCACGCCGGGCGCGTGTGCGTGCGTGCCTAAGATCCTGAGAGGAGAATGGAGGAGAAGGGATTGCGGCGTGACCATCCCCCCTGGGGGGTGA
>NW_006198360.1:207073-209847 GCF_000334495.1 Tupaia belangeri chinensis | reverse complement strand
GGTGGCCCTGCCCTGTGGCCATGGCCAGTCAGGGTACTGCACCCCTCCACAAAGTTCAGGGCAGGCTCAGAACCCGAAGGAGGAACAGGCATCAGGACAGAGCTCAGGAGCTTTGTCTAGATGAAGAAAGGGAAACCTGGGAACCAGCAGTTAGCGTAATGGCTATGTCACTGGACTCCCATGTAGTCGACCGTGGTTCGCGTCCCAGACCCTGTAGCTTAAAACTCACGCCGGGCGCGTGTGCGTGCGTGCCTAAGATCCTGAGAGGAGAATGGAGGAGAAGGGATTGCGGCGTGACCATCCCCCCTGGGGGGTGATTTCTCGCTTTCTGTCTCTCTGTCTTTCTCTGTCTGGCGAGCACACGCGCCCTATAGTGAAAAAACCTCTCTCAAAAAAAAAAAAGAAAGGGAAACCTGTTCTCTAACCTTACCGGGAGCACGAGGGCAGAGCCAAGAATACCAAGTGGGTGCCCACGTAGTTAGACCTTGCCCCGACACCCAGGATGCCCCTTCCTGCTTCAGTGCTCTAGGACTAGGCTGTGTGGTGGATCCACAGCCTCCTGACCTCTGCTACTCCTCAGGCACTCCTTGGGCCAGGCCGCAGCTCTGAACCCACTCGATATCCCCAGTTGCGACAATCTGCCTGAAACATGGCATTCAGAACAAAGGGCTGCCCGACCTTACCCAGTGTGGATCAGTCCCTAGCACAGTTAGGATGCCATGGGGCAACATCAAAGCATGTACACAGTGGCGAGGCCCTTCTCCACTGCAGAAACTTACACAAACCAATTCTGCATGCATATTAGTTAACTGATGCTTCTTTATTTACTGCTTCAGTTTTTCCATCCTTAAAATGCTGCTAAATGCAACGGAACTCAAGTAGCGCTTCCAGAGTTGAAGGCTTCCTAGGCTGCCATCGAAGCCCGTCCTGCTAGTATCCCAGTTCCTGGGTGAGAGTTAAGTTTGACAGGAGACATGGGGCAATAACAGGAGTTGGAGATTCAGTGCAGAGGAAGGCCAGAGTGGACTCTGGCTGACCATCCAAAGCAGCCCGATCCTGAGTAGCTCTCCAGCCTCTGCTAGAGAAAAACCCAGGAGTCGAGCAAGCAAACCTACACAGAGGGCTGCTCAGACCAATATCCACAGTCTTGCAATGAAGCCCAAAACACTTCTGGTAATCAGTAACTGCACAGGAGCAGCTGCACCATGCCACAGCATGTGTGGGTGTCTGTTCTCTCCAGGAGAATTCTGGCAGACCATCTCAGAAACATATTAACACGTTAGCACACACTGGCTACCGTCTTATTAAAGGCACTTATTAAAGACAGGCTTAGCCCAGAGCACTTTCACACATTGCTGCATTTGATTCTCACAAAATTTAATTGAATAAGTTCTTTGTATCCACATTTGCCTTCTGGGGAAACTGAGGCTCAGAGAAGAGAGATGACTTACCTGAGGTCACAGTGAGAAGTAGGGTCTGTATATCTGCTCCTCCCCCTTTTTTTAAAGTCTTTGCTATAGGATGTGTGTGCTCACTGGAGAGAGACAGAGAGAGAGGAAAAGTAAACAGTCACCCCCCTAGGGGGTGGGGAGGTGGTCATATTGCAATCCTTTCTCCTCCAGTCTCCTCTTGGGATTTTGGGCATGCGCATACACATGCCTGGCATGATTTTCAAGCTTCCAAGTTTGGGATTTGAACCATGCAACAGGCCATGTGGGATTTAGCACCTTAACCTCCACGCCACCTGCTGGCCCAGATTTGTTTTTTGATGGCTCAATTGAGACTGAAATTAAGAGTCAACCCCTGAGTCCTCTGTCCTATTGCTTCATTTCCACCTATCCTTGCAGGGGTCATAGCTGCCCTGAGTCCTCTTCCTGCCCTCACTCCAGGCCAGGCACAGCATCACTATTTTTCTGAGCATGAGAGTCCTCTTCAGGCCTCACTCTCACCTCACTTTTTTTTTTTCTTTAGGCTCATATACATCTTTATTAATCAAAATAGGAATCATTACAACCAACATGTTTTGCTAATGGGAAATAAGTTTGTTTGCTCCTGTAGTGTGAAAATCTGTGCTTTGGGACTGACAAACTCTTGGAAAGCATTTTCTGTATCCTGCTGGTTGTGGAAGCATTCTTCCTGTAAAAAGTTGTCAAGATGCTGGAAGAAGTCGGTTGGCCTGAGGTCAGGTGAATATGGAGGATGAGGCAAAACTTCATTACCGAGTTCATTCAGCTTTTGAAGTGTTGGTTCTGTGATGTGCAGTCGAATGTTGTCTTGGGGAGGAACTGGGCCCTTTCTGTTGACCAGTGCCAGCTGCAGGCGCTGTACTTTTTGGTGCATCTCATTGAATTACTGAGCAAACTTTTCAGATGTGATGGTCTCCCTGGGATTCAGGAAGCTGCACTGGATCAGACCGGCTGCAGGCCACCACACAAGCACTGTAACCTCTGTTTGGTGTAAGGTTAGCTTTGAAAAGTGATTTGAAACTTCTCAGTCCAACCACTAGCTGGTTATCACCGACTGTCATAAAAATCCACTTTTCGTTCCATGTCGCTATCTGATCGAGAAACGGTTCATTGTTGCATAGAATAAGAGAAGATGATGCTTCAAGATGACAGTTTCTTTGATTTTTCAGTCACCTCATGAGGTACTCACTTATCGAGCCTTATTGCCTGCACAATGTACTTCAAATTTCAAATGACCATAGAATGGTCGACTTTTTTTTTTTTTTTTTGGGGGGTTTTTTTTTTTTTTTTTTTTGTTTTTGAGAACTT
>NW_006198360.1:194104-207042 GCF_000334495.1 Tupaia belangeri chinensis | reverse complement strand
CAGACAGAGAGAGACAGAGAGACAGAAAGTGAGAAATCACCCCCGAGGGGGGATGGCCACGCCGCAATCCCTTCTCCTCCATTCTCCTCTCAGGATCTTGGGCACGCACGCACACGCACCCGGTGTGAGTTTAAGCCACTGGGTCCGGGAATCGAACTGCGGTTGACTACGTGGGAGTCCAGCGACATAGCCATTATGCCAACTGCTGGTCCCAGAATGGACGACAATGACCTCCTTGGCAACTTCTCGTGTAGTGTTAAGAGGATCAGCCTCAAGGATTGCTCTCAAATGGCCACTGTCAACTTCTGATGGCCGGCCAGTATGTTCCTCATTGTCAAGGCTCTGGTCTCCTTTGCAAAGCTTCGTGAACCACCACTGCACTGTACGCTCACTAGCGGTTTGGGGGCCAAACGCAGTGCTGATGCTGCCAGTGTCTCCACTGCTCTATGACCCACTTTGAACTATAAGAAAATCACTCGAATTTGCTTCTCGTCTAGCATTTCTGTAGTCTGCAGGAACTTATTCCTGCCTGCCCAATATCCACCTGCATATCTGATCCTGCACCAGCCTGGCTCCCCAGAGGCCCTCAAGGCCAAGGAACGCCTCTTATACCCTTCATCAACATTCAGCCACAGGGACATTAGAAACCCTCAGCTCACTTTTTAAAAACAGGGCTTCAGACTTCCTCAGAAAAGCCATCCTTTAGTGTTTAAAAATAATTAAATTTAAAAGCTCCATTTGTATAAAAACACACTAACTAAAAACCATGAATGAATTATGCTTGTTTTGTTCACTTCCAAGAACAACACCAAGCTCAATAAATTTATGTCCTAAATAAACCACAAAGCTTTAAGTCCACTTGGACCCATGGCTCTTTTTAAAATATAAAAGCTAACACAATAAAAATGGTTTTCCTTTACTTGTGGCCTACACTTGGGGGGTCTTGGACTCTCTCTGAGCACACAGGACATCCTTAGGCAGGCCCCAACTGCCTTCCCCAAGCTGGGCTGGTCTTCTCTTGTGCAGACTTTCCTTACAAAGCAGCAGGGCCGTGCGTGGACTGCCCTCACACAGAGAGGGGCCAGAGTCCCTGGACCCTGCCCTCTTCTCATTGGGAAGACACCTTGGGTAGGAAAACCTGCTAAAGGTGGGGGTAGGGAGCCACGTGAAATGACTTAGCACATTGGGAAGGGGCGAGACACAGCCAGGAGTCACACAGGCAGCTGCTATGGGCAGATGCTGCAGAGGAGTGAGTATCTGGGGCAATGAAATGTCTGCCAGCTCCCTGTCTCACTCATACTGCAGCTACACTACTGGCACTCAGGACAGATTAATCCACTATTCTAGGGGATAGAGTAATTCTCACTATCAAGTACCACCTGATAACAATAATTTATACTCTGTACAAAGTCTTTTTCAGACAGGGTCTCACTGTGTCATACTCCTGCCTCAGCTTCCTGAGCAGCTGGGACCATGGTGTATACCACCATCTGGCTTTAGGATGGGCCAGGAATTGAACCCAGGCACCCCATGTGACCTCTGCCTGCTGAGCAGCAGTAACAACCAGCACATGACACCACAGGTGGGCCAAGTATATCCCCACCCTTCCTTCTTAAAAAACGTTTACTTCTTCTATGAATGAAAGAGACAGAGACGACAAACACCCCCAACAGGGTCTTGACCTTAATGAGGGTGTTTGTCTCCCCCCACGGTCTCCCTCTCATTAAATAAACTTTAAAAATAATGTTTTCAAAGTATGTTGAATAATATACTCATTAATGCTGAGAAAAATTAGGTTTTGCAAATTGTACAGGGAGGATTAAATCAATATGGTAAAAATATTGGCGAGGCAGGCCAGTTTGTGAGCTGGTGGTTAAGGCAGCTGGATCCTACATAAATGCATGGTTCCAGTCTGGGACCCAGGGACTTGAGAAACGTACCGGGTACATGTGTGTGTATGCTCAAAATCCCCAAAGAAGGGAGAGATGGAGGAAGAGGGACTGTGGCATAACCATGGGAGTGCTTTTTCACATTTTCTCTCTCTGTCCTTCCCTCTGTCTCTCTTTTGTAAGCACACATGCCTTCTGGCAAATTTAAATATATATAATACATAATATATAACATATAATATATTATACATACATTATATATTGGTATAAAAAAAGTCTGAAATAAATAAACTAAATATTCAAAGTAAAAAGCCAAAATTCAGAACAAAAACCCACCACCAGGATCCCTCAAAGCCAGACTGTGAGGCCCCTTCTGGACTGATTCTCATTCGTGAACCCTTTAACTGATGCCCACAGGTCAGGTCACATCAACCCACTGGGCAAAACCACACACATGGGAGCAGGAATAGAGAAAAGGGACACAGAAAGACACAGGACTTGCTGGTAGGCAGGCACTTCCTTTCAGAACCATCGGCTGCTTCTTCAAAACCATGTGAGGATGGGGCTCAGACCCTATGACGGAAGCTGACTCTCAGCCTCGAGCTCCCAGAAGGGTGCAGCCCAGGATGAGGGTGTCACAGCCACAGGGCGCCCTCACACGGACCCTAACCGAGAGCTCTCCCCGCATCTCCTCAGTGGGAGCACGGGCAGAGGAGGCAGTGGGAAGTGTACGATGCTGACCAATGAGGCTAGGAGACCAACGGTGGAGTGCTGAACAGGAAGATCCAGACCCCCTGGGCCATGGACCTGTGGGATCTGCCAAGGTTCAAGCCCCCAAGGACCTTGTTATTTGAGCTGTGTCCTCTCACAGACCATGCTGAAGTCCCAACTCCCAGGACCTCAGCATGTGACCTTATTTGCATATAATGTCACTGCAGATGTAATTAGTTAAGTTAAAGTGAGGTCATTAAAGTGGGCTCTAATCCAAAAGGACTGGTGTCATAAAAATGGGAGATTTGGGAAGAGGCACACAGAGGGAGAATACCATGCGAAGATAAGGGGCCACCTATTGTACAAGCCAAGGAGCGAGGCCTGGAACAGAACCTTCCTCAGAGCCTCAGAGGGAACCAACTCTGACACCTTGACCCCAGACTTCTGGTCTCTAGGTTGTGAGACAGTAAATCTGTCATGTAAGCCACCAAGCTGTGTGGTGCTTTGTTACGGAAACCCCAGTGCTATGATTTGAATGTATATGGCTCCATAAAGTTCATAGGTTGAAATCCCAACCACCAATGTGATGGTGTTAGGAGGTGGGTGCGGCCTTTGGGAGGTGGTTAAGTCATGAGGGTGGAGCCCTTGTGAATGGAACTAGTGTCCATGCAGAAGAGGCCCAGAAGACTGGCGCCCCCACCCCTTCCAACGTGTGAGGATCCAGTGAGAAGACACTGTCTACGAAGAGGACCTCCCAGATATGGAATCTGCCAAGGCCTTATCTTGGGCTTTCTACTTCTAGAATGGTGAGCAACACACTTCTGTTCTGATAAGCCAGCCACTTTGTCACAGCAGCCACGGGAAACCGATGTAGGCTCTGAGAGCAGGGAGACCACCCCAGCTCCTAGAAGGCTCAGTTCCCACCACCAACTCTGATATTTTCTGAGCTCTGAGCATCCTCATCTGTACATCTTCATTTCAACATCTGTACTCAGTGCAGCCCCCACAAAGAGAGATCTCTGGATTGACTTTCATCAGCTTCTGCCACCACCATGGGCAAAATGCTATCTTGAGGACCTTGAAAAATAGGAAAAAGATATCTGAAAACCCAAATTGGCTCTGGCTAAGAAACAGTCAACTTGGTAAGCTCTGCCATTCTAAAGAGAAATAATAAATTTGAAATAAAACCATTTTTTTTTAGTGCTTCTACCACGCCGATGTAACCACTAAGCTTGAACTTACACTGAGCTGTAAAACACAACAATGTGGTATTTGAAGAATCCAGGCTTATCGCAAGAACCACTAGGAACTCCAATTGCCACTCCCCGCCCCTGCTGTCTCGATTTCCCATCTAAGAATGTTCGTACCCAGTGGCCACCACCCATGTGTGTGAGCACATCTTGAGGCTGCAGGAGTCTCACTCTGGCCAGCCTCTGGAGACCCTGCAGCTTCCTCCAGCAGCCCCAAATAGTCACTCAAATGGGCATGAGTTTATGGACAGCGATCCTCACCTCACCCTCATGTCCCAGAACAGACAGGCGTGTTCGCCAACACAGCACTGCCACTAGTGGCTTCTCCGCTCACACCACTCTGGGACACCTGCAGAGCCGGGACCACCAGTGTGTTAGGCTGAGTTCTGCTGCACAGGGGCACATGTAGCTTGGGCTCCTTCCCTAACCGACATGACTGTGGGATAGGAAAAGAGGGACTATTTGGTGGTAGGGGAATGCTCACTAGGCTGCTTTTCTGGTATCCCCTGATCAAACTCAGAGCTCACGACACCTCAGCACTGGGAGGACTACAGCAAGGCTGTCGTGACCCTGGGCAGCAGCTACATGCTGTGGAGTCTGGTTGCCTTCTAACCCTCTTGCCTACAATCAAGCAGCCCCCCCATCCTCACCCCCAGGGCCCCCACCCCTACACACCCACTCAGGGGCCCACAGACCCAGCCTCTCTCCTCTCCTCACTGACATTTCGTGGCGTTTTCCAGTTGGTGTTTTATCTTGCCGTGCCCCTAGTCCCCCAAATCCACCTGGTCACAGCGACCCAGCCCTCCTGCTTCCCCAGTGCTCTCTGCTTGTAAACACCATGACTGATGGAGTGCTGCCATTCTCTATGGATCCTCCAAGCCCTCTTGGCATCTGCAGATTAGAGCTCCAAGCTCAGACCCGGCCTGGGCAGCCCCACCCCCAGCTGCCTCCCACTACTCAGCCCCATAGCAAGGAGAAGATTATGTAATTAACTCTTTAGTGTTCGGTCTTCTAACGTCTACTCCAACCCTCCTTCCACCTCAAACACGTGTACACCCTGATTCCCGGGGTGTATACTTGGTCTACACATTGAGAAACCAGGGGAGGAAAAAAAAGAGATGTGTGTGTCAAATCATCTAACTTGCTAAATTCTTCCCCTGGCTAGGGCAGAACAATCGTCCCAGCCTGGGATCCCAAATCATTCAACAGGATGGTCAAATGGGGTCAGGTCAGACCATGGGATGCTATGCAGTGCGCCGATGTGCCACCCACCCCATCCCGAGTGTGGACGAAAGGCAACTGCAGGAACAAGAGCCAGCGCTGCAGACAGGCTGGCTGCAGTGTGCCCGCCCCACAGTGCACATCAGGGGATCAAAAAGTTGAGATGGTGATTTCTTGGGGGGAAGGAAGGGACCCACCACAGGCACAGGTCATGTTCTCCTAATGCAGGTTCAGGAGTTTCTGTGACAGGCTGCTTCCCAGCAGAAAGGACATGCATATATTATGTCAGTGTCACTGTCTCACCAACTTTGAAAGGATAAAAATGTACTTAAATTCTTTGACTGAGTAAGGCTCTTCTGAGGTTCTGAACCAAGAAAATAAACCCAGAATGCTCAGGGCAGCACCACACTGAAGACAGACTCAGTGTCCTTAGTGACGGAGGGGACGAATCACGGGTGTAACCATACACAATGGAATCAGACGCTGCCGGGTACTTACTGAGAGGACTGCACTAACCTTCTATCATTGACTATTTTCTTTAAAAATTAAAAAGCATATAAGATACAATGAAATAAAAAGTGATATGCTCTCCAGGGAGGACAATACAGGCCAATTTTCCTTTTTCCTCACATTTTACTGTACGTTTCACATTTTCAGTAGTCAACATGAGTTGACTTTACAACTGGAAACACTATTTTCAATACAAAATGTGGGCATCTACTCTGGTCTGCTGTCATGCCCCAGAGACACCGAGCCTGGCCCGGATCTTACAAGTGAAGATGCGGCAGCCTGTGAAGGCACCTCCAGGCATCTGAGCCATGCACACGTGACAGGGGCTCCGGGCTGTCTCGTGGCTCTGTAGCCTGACCTAGATAGAAGAGGTGACATTCCACATGCGGGAAGGTGCTGCTCGACTGGTCCCTGACTGGGCTGGGATCTGGAATCTGGGACCTTTGGAGGCATCTTCTGCTATAGGCGGGAGACTGCTAAGTCATGTGGGTGATCTTCTGTCACGAACATCTTTGCTCAAGGGCATTCCACAAACGCCCAGGGAGCACCTGCTGGTCCCTGGCACCATCTTTTAGCTTTAAGGACGTACCTCAGAATGGGCAGATGGGCCCTACCTTCAGGAAGCCCACCATTTAGAGAGGCTGAGGGGAGGGGATGTAGCAGAGGGCGAGTCTTCATTAGTGGCGAGGCTGCCCACGAGCAGAGACTCTAGGGGAGGAACATGGAGAAAGGAAGATGCAGACCTGTGGCACCAGTTGCCCAACTGGCGTAGGAGGGTTGGAGCAAGGAAAGTGAGGGACCCCACTTGCCTTGACAGAGAATAAGAGCAGGAGCAGAGAGGGAGAGGGGCAGGGCGGTGGCTCTGGCTTTTCTCCAATGTGTGGGGCCACTATGGGGGGGGGTGATGGTCATCCAGGTGAGGAAGGTGGAGCTTGGGACAGGTAGATGAGGAAACTGCTAAGTTATCTTCCTAAGGTTACAAGTGAGAGGCAACAAAACCCAAATTCCAAATCTGGAAGCATCTAACCCCTGCCCCCCACCCCCGCGCGCTTTACACAGCAGGAAGAGAAAGCCACTATTCAGAACTAGCTTCCCCATCTTCCAAACAAAGGGTGCCTTCAGATCAAGTGTCCAGGCAGCCAGCACGTGCCAGTCACCACAGAGCCTGGCCCTCACGGTGTTCCCCAGCTTTGAGACCTCCCTCTGGTATAGGGGCGGGCCAGGAGGGCCACTGGAGAGCCCATACACTGCCTTCAGCTGCCGCAAAGCCAGCCGCAGGTTCTTTTTAGTGGCATCAGTGGAAAAGGGGGCTCCTTGCCCTGTTTTTCAGTCTGGGAATTTTGTGTAAGTAGGTTATTCCATAAAAACAGTAACAGAAAGGTTCTAAGACCCTTTCCCTATTTCAAAAAGCTGTTTCAGGGGGAAAAAACAAAACAAAAACAAAAAACAACTAGCAATGAATGATTCCCTTACTTTTCACAATACATCTTTTGAATGCCATAATACACATTGCTCAGATATTTTGTTATATTCATCTTGGTAATACGACACTAAATTTTCTGGATGATGCGATATCAAAAATAAATAACTAATTTAAAAAATAGGGGTGTCATTAAGAACCCTTTTGAGCAAAAAGTTGTACTATTGGCACAGAAGCCCCAAACAGCACCCGGCATCTCAGGACCCTGTCAGTCGCACCACGTGGTGAAGCTGTCTTCCCAGACGGTAAGACGGTTAGTCTTAACCCGACAGCTCAGAATGCCCCAGACCCACCCTTTTTACTTCCTGTTCCTTACAGAAATCCCCATGGCTTAAAAGAATAAGAGAAGATGAAGAGTCCGCGAGCTCTGTTGCACAGCAATGTAAATACAGTAAACTGCACACTTACAAGTGATTAAGATGGTCATTTGTGTTTCATTTCCAGAGAGCACGTGTGCTTGCCAGAGAGCGACAGAGAGACACACAGAAAGCATCTCCCACCCTCCATGGGGCATGATCATTCTACAGTCCTGTCTCCATTTCTCCACCTGTTAACATTTTGGAAACATAGGCCCAGCATGTTTCTCAAGCTGCCGGGGCCAGGGGTTCAAACCACAATGAACCTTGTGGGATCTGACTCCCTTTACCACTAGGTTCTGGGCTAGTCCAAGATAGTAAAATTTATTTTATGTGTTTTTCACTGCAATTAAGAGAAAAGATCACCACGCTTATGTGTCTCACTGGGCTGTGAATGTGCCCTGTAGGACACTCATCTACCACCTACCACCTTGCTCCCAGTTTTCTCTGTGAAGGCATTACTGTCAATGGAGATTAGAGCTAGTAAAAAATAGAATGCCATGACTTAGAATATGTACAACTCCTTATGTTTGTGAGTATGAACCTTCAGCAGCACTCTGGCCAGCTGGTACTTCTATGTGACAAATTGCGATATTTTATGTATTTTCACAAAAATTTTGGATCAAGTCATGTGTTTCAGCCATTTCTTTAAAAATTCAACCCTAACAAAGATCATAGAAAATTCACAGAATGTGCACAATGAGGACATGGACAACAAAATAATAAATACATTTGATCGCTTTGGTGAAGGTAGAAGACTGATCTTTACATTAGAAACTTAGCAATATTCTGAAGTCTTACAGGTCTTTTTTTTGTTTTTTTTTTTTTTTTTTTTTTCCCTGAGAGAGACTTTTGCTATAGGGCACCTGTGCTCGCAGGTCATTAGGGGGGGGGGGTCTCATGATGAAACCAGGTATAAAGAACAGGTGATTCACAGACATACAAACATAGATGCATGTGCTCCTGTCCCCAATCCTATTTTCATCCAGCTAGAAGACCCTCACCAGATGCAGCCCTGGACTTGGACCACCAAACCATAAGCTGAATAAACCTCTACTATAAATTACCTGGAATCGTATTTTTTTTTTAAAACAATTACTCTAGTTAATTTTATTTATTTATTTTAATTTTGGCCAGAGAGAGTGGAAGAGGGGGGGGGGGGGTGGAGGAGAGAGAGAGAGAAAGCAAGCCGCCAGGTCTGGGACTCGAACCATCGTCGGCCATGTGAGAGTACAGTGCCAAGCCACCCACCAGCCCCAACCTGGAATTGTATCTCTGTTCTTGGCAACAGAATGGACTAGAACAACAGGGGATCCAGTGCCTGAAAATAAGAATCTTTACTATACAGGTTTTATTCTTGAATCATGTTAATGTTGGACATTTCCCCCAAGTAAAATACAATAAAGAATCGGGGAAATACCCTAAAACTGAATGTACACAGAAATAAATGAACATGACTACTGCATTTTTTTTTTTTTTTGAGAGGTTTTGCTATAGAGTGTGTGCAACTTGCCAGAAAGACAGAGAGAAACAGAGACAGAAAGTGAGAAATCACCCCCCGGGGGGGTGGCCACACCACAATCCCTTCTCCTCCATTCTCCTCTCAGGATCTTGGGCATGCATGTACATGCACTCGGCGTGAGTTTAAGCCACCGGATCCAGGATTTGAACTTCTGTCGACTACATGAGAGTCCAGCGACATAGCCATTACACCAATTGCTTGTCCAACTACTGCATTTTTAACATAACCACACAGGAGACAACAAATGAATCCAAGCTAACTTCTGGAAACCACACTGCACCTGTATGAACACATGTCCTAAGAACAAAAGAACTGCAGAAAAACCTTGATGTGTACTTGGGCTACAGATATGGTTGCTGGTGTAGCAGTACCGAGTCTGCATCTCCTGTCTAAGGGTGAGTGTGCTAGTGAGCATACTGGTGATGCCGTGTGGAGATAGGAAGAAGCAGGGTTTGTGGTCTGTGGTCTGTGGTCTGGCTCTGGAGGCAGCACCATGAACTCAAGATTAAGCATTCGCACATGTCCCAGCTCCATTCACCTCGGCCTGGCAGCAATGGCACCCCAGGAGAGATGAGAGAATTTAGAATGGGCCAGCTGACGGCCTGTTGGCTAGGGGTGGCTGGATCTTTCATGGCTGATGGTATAGTTTGAGTCCTGGACCCAGTGGCTTGAAAAGGCCAGACATGTGTGCATGTGTGTCCAAAAGTCCTAGAGGAGAAAGGACTGTGGCATGGTCATCCCCCAAGGGAGTGTTCCTTTTACTTATTTTGTCTTTCTCTTTTTTTCTTTTTTTTTTGGAGAGGTTTTTGCTATAGGGCGCGTGCGCGTGGCAGAAAGACAGAGAGAGACAGAGAGAAAGAAAGTGAGAAATCACCCCCCGGGGGGATGGCCATGCTGCAACCCCTTCTCCATTCTCCTCTCCGGACCTCGGACACACACACACACACGTGCCCGGCGTGAGTTTTAAGCCACTGGGTCCAGGACTTGAACCACAGTTGACTACATGGGAGTCCAGCAACATAGCCATTACGCTAACTGCTGGTACCCTTATTTTCTTTCTTTCTCAGTCTCTCCCTCTGAATAACACATGCACCCTATAGCCAATTAAAAAAAAAAAAAAAAAAAAACAGGACTGGAAGATGATGTAATAGTTACATTGCTGGGCTCCCACATGTCTAACTGTGGTTCAAGTCCTGGACCTGGAAGATTGAAACTCACACCAGGTACATGTGCATGTATGCCCAAAATCCCAAGAGGAGAATGGAGGAGAAGGGACTATGGCATGGCTATTGCTGCTGGGGGCGATTTCTCACCATTTGTCTCTGTCTCTCCAGCAAGCGTACATACCGTATAACAACTTAAAAAAAAAAAAAACTCTTAAAAAAAAAATAGCTTCTAAATAACACTCTCCACCAGCAGAAGGAAACCAGGCTCCTTCGAAAAGCTGTCAATTCCAGGCTGGAACAGGGAGAGCACAAGGTGACACTAGAGCCTATTATGCCAGAAATGGAGAAACGCTCAAAACCTGACAGGAAAATGTCAAAGCTCATGGGAGCCTGCCTTAACAAGGTGGCCTCCAGCCAAGTCTGGAAGAATTAGGGCCTCAAAATGAATAATGACGAAACAAATGATGACAAACTCCATTTTTAGAAAATCTTTGAGCTCATATTAGTATTAATTGTTTTTTTATTAGTAACAGGGAGAGGATAATCTTTACAGGATGTCAACTAGTACAAGTAATGGGAGAGAGGAGTAGAAAAGTTCTTCTAGAGTCTGACAAAACTCACCAAAATGAATGCTTTCCCTGACTGCAAGGGAGGCAGCTGGCCAGCTGGCCACATTCCTCCTGCAGGTCTATAAGAAGTACAGAAATACTGCTATTTGAAGTAAAATCACTGCGTGGCGCTGGCTTTGAGCAGGCATCTTCAGATGACAAAGTATTTTGAAAATTACAATACATAAATGCATGATTTGACAAAGTGCAAATTGTAGGCAGTGGCAGAGTTTTGGTTTGAGCCCCAGACCAGGCTGGAGGCAGCACCACGAACTTGAGATTAACCGCGCACACGCGTCCCAGCTCCACCCACCAGCTGAGTGCTGTTGCTGGCCAGCAGTGGGACCACAGGTAAGCAGGCCAGCTAGTTCTGTGGCACAGTGGGAATGTGCTGCTCAGAAGTCAGATCTCATACAACCAACTGCAGTTCAGGTCTCCAGCCTTGTTGACTGGAAACACACTGGGCACACACACAAGTGCCCAGGATCCAATGGGCTGGAGGACTAGAGGAGGGGTCACGGCATGACCAGATCTTGTGGAAGTTGCTTCTCTCTCACACATGTACATGCACACACTGTATCACGAATAAAGAAAAAAATTTAAAAAGAAAAAAAGAAGGACTGGGCCTATAGCCTCACGGCTAACTGAGCTGGATCTCACATGGCTAACTACAGTTTGAATCCTGCCACCAGTGACTTGAAAAGCACCCTGGGTATGTACATGTGTGTGCCCAAAGTTACAACAGGATGGAGAAGTAGAGAAGAAGGGACTGCGGTATAACTATGTCCCATTGGGGGTGTTTTCCTTCTCCCTGTCTCTCTCTGGCAAGTGTATGCACCCTCTGGTGGGAAGGGAAAAAGTAATAAGTGGGTTAACCCATCTGAGCCTCTATTCTGAAGAACTGATAACAGCGGCACAGACATGCCCAGTTTCTTGTAGATTTTTCTGTATGTGGATGGCCTGCTTCACTCTAGGCTCCAGGTATGGGTACTTATATAATGTATGGCTAAAAACAACCAAAGTTGAGCAATTACAGTATGGTTCCATATCCTTATCTTCCCTACAATAAACAGCACAACAATCCTGAAAAGGCTACTGATACATTTTTAAAGAATATTTATTTAATTCCATTTGTTATTATTTTTAAATTTGACTAGAGAGAGAAAGTAAAAGTGAGAAAGCTAGCCGCCAGGTCTGGGACTCGAACTGTGGTCGGCCACATGAGAATCCAGTGGTTTTAATCACCACACCACCTGCCAGCCCTCAACTACTGATAAAATTTTTGTTAGAACAAAACATCTCCCAAGGACTTACAATTCCATAACAAAATTCTGGTAGATCTATGGGCAGTGGCAGTGAAAGCTAAGGGTGAGGAAGTTAGAACATAGCAATCATTGAGCTCCCTCTTCTAACACTCTCCTTACCCCGAGCACCTCTGCGAAGACTCCAAGCTCACTTCTCCCTGTGAGTCTGTTCCCACCTCTTGTCATACTGTTCGTTGTGTCATGCTTTGGTACCCGCTGAAAAGAACCATCTGTAACCATTGACTCCTTCCCCTAACTCTCTGCCCAGATGACAAAAGAATCCACCCCCTTTTGTGATTACAGGGGAAGGTTTTGAGACAGCCAGCAGCTCACTCATGTTGGTCATTTTGTGAGTGCAGAGGGCCAGCCTGGGAAACCTGTCTGCCCTCGGCACTCGATTGCCCATTTGATCTCCACTTGATGACGGAGGGCAGCCATGCAGGTCCCACTCTGGGGAGCCCAGAGACCACGGACTCAGAATGCCTCCACGCCTCACTCACTCCTATACATAGTCAGTCTCCAGCCAGAGACCAGGGCAGGTGGGTCTCCAACACAAAAACAGCTTACCATGGCTAAACAGCCTACCTGTGGGTGAGCCAGCCACACGTGTTCCGCATATGATGGGGCAGAGAACAGTGTTTACCTTCTTTAGTCTCTCATTTCGCATTGCATTTTTGGAAGATCTGCATAATCTAGTGGCATTTTTCTAATATCAATGTGTGGGTTTTACAAAAGTATGCCCAGGTAACAAACCTATTGGCAAATCAGGCCAACAAAATTTAACCTGTAAGAATGAGAAACAGCACTAATATGGTTTTGAATTCGACACAGCAGCGATCCTTTAAGAAATGACTATAGTGGGAACTAGCAGTTAGCGTAATGGCTATGTCGCTGGACTCCCATGTAGTCGACCGCGGTTCG
>NW_006198360.1:192632-194018 GCF_000334495.1 Tupaia belangeri chinensis | reverse complement strand
TTCTGGTTTTTACCTTAAAAAAAAAAAAAAAAAAAAAAAAAAAAGAAAGAAAGAAAAAAGAAAAGAAATGACTATAGTGGACTAGCAGTTAGTGTAATGGCTATATCGCTGGACTCCCATGTAGTCGACTGCAGACCAGGTGGCTTAAACTCACACCGGGCGCGTGTGCATGCGTGCCCAAGATCCCGAGAAGAAAATGGAAGAGAAGGGATTGTGGTATAGCCATCCCCCCTGGGGGGTGATTTCTTGCTTTCTGTCTCTGTCTCTCTGTCTTTCTGGCGAGTTCACGCTCCCTATAGCAAAAACCTCTCAAAAAAAAGAAAAGAAATTACTACTTGTAGAGCTTTAGAGAAATATCTAAAAATGAATATCCACTTGTACCTGGACCTATTAAAATACTCCAAGCTTTGCCAATGTTAGATTTTTCATGTACGCTCTCATCAAAAATGCATATTGTCCCACATGGCTCCAGTGAACTAGATTTTTCAGAGAATGAAGATTTTCTACTGATAATTCAGTCTTCAACAAACGAGCTAGTGGCAGAAGAAGCCGGGCCTTCAGGAGAAGGTTCCACATGGCTCCAGTGAACTAGATTTTTCAGAGAATGAAGATTTTCTACTGATAATTCAGTCTTCAACAAACGAGCTAGTGGCAGAAGAAGCCGGGCCAGAGATTCTAGATCACCTCTGTCTGCTTGCTCCTGAACATTAAGGCTGAACTTCAAGAATTTGAAAGAAACACAACATCCATCAAATGACAAGAAATCACCTCCAGATCATGAGAAATATGGGAAAACGAGAAAATACCTCTCCTCCAAGGGAAAAGAGTAACTCTTCTTCTTCATCCACAAGCAGTTCAGTGAAAATCATGGAAATGTCTAATAAGGAATTTAGATCATTCATAATGTCAAAGCTAACAGAGATGGAAGAGAAGAGAGATAATGAACTGCTAAAGAGAAAGGAGAAAGAAGTTGATGAGTTCCAGGAGATGAGGAAATTCTTGCAAGATCTCAAAGAGGAATTACATGCTTTACAAAAGACTCAAACGGAACTGCTAGAGATGAAGTTTATAATACAAGAAGTCAAAATCTCCCTTGAAAGTATTAAAAGCAGACTAGATCATTCAGTAAATAGAATCTCAGATGTAGAAGAAAAAAATGGCTGGCCTAGAAAAATCCACCATGAAGACTGAGAAAATGGCACAAAAATTTGAGAATAATATGCGAGAAGTACTGGATACCATCAAATGTCCAAATATCTGGGTAACTGGCATTCCAGAAGGTGAGGAGACCCATAAGGGCATTGATAATCTATTCCATGAAATCCTGCAAGAAAACTTTCCAAACCTAGAGAGGCATTCGAAGATCCAGTCCCAGGAAATACAAAG
>NW_006198360.1:159565-191886 GCF_000334495.1 Tupaia belangeri chinensis | reverse complement strand
TTTTTTTTGTAATGTGCATGATTGAGTCACTATGCAGTGTGTCCTTGATGGGAGATTGCATTTTGTGTGCTGTGATGATTCTTATGGAAGGAATGTAAATTGAGTTACAAAAAAAAAAGTTTCAGGAAAATAAAATGTATCTATTCAATGACTGCAGTAGGATATGTAGCCCCAGCTAGGCACTACTTTATAGAATGCGTAAAGTTAGACTTGTGTTCATGGAATGTGTGTGTCACCTGTGTTTACTATGAGGGTATTTGGATTGATCAGGATATTTGGTGATTCAATAAAATGTTGGGGGGAAATGGTATAGAAAGCAAACATAGATACCAGAGACAGTGTGGGAGGAGAGTGGGAGATGGCAGAGGTAAGAGATAGGGAATCAAGGATGGGAGGAAAAAGGCAAAACATACAGAAAACAAGAAATGGAAGATCATTTGCTGACAATAACATGTTTGTTGATGTGCTTGATTGAGACAATATACAGTGTACTCTGGATGGAAAATCTCATTTTGTATGCTGTAATGATGTACAGTGAATGAATGCAAATAAATAAATTGAAATTTTAAAAAAATGCATATTGTGGGGCTGGTAAGTGGCATGGTGGTAAAGGGCACCAGATTCCCACATGGCTGACCATGGTTTGAGTCCTGGACACGGTGGCTTGCTTTCTTGGTTTCCCTTTCTCTCTCTCTGGTTAAATTAAAAAACAATAATAACAAATGGAATAAAATAAATCTTTTTTTAAAATGCATACTGCAATTGCACATCTCTCCACTTCCAGAAACAGATACAAGAATCCAGCAGTCTTCTACTAAACCAGATGCAAAAATGTTGCCACCTTCTCATAAATTTTTTTGTTTTGTTTTGGAAAATAACCATTTGTTATTTATGTTAACATATAATAGGTTTATAATTTTTAAATGAATCAATACATATTTCTCATTTTAAATTTCCAATATAAATATTCATAGCTAAAGCAACATACTCAAAAACTCTCTTTTTGGCTTTTTAAAATCACTGTTTATTCCATTTGGTAGAGCTATTTTTCTTCCATACAAATATTTGCAACAATTTTGAATTTCCCAAAATCATACATAGATGATAAATACCATGCTATTAAAGTATTAAATTTGTACAAAAATACTTTACAGTTTAATATTTGCTTGTTACAAATAAAAATACATATTTAAGTGACTCGTGACTTTTTTTCCCTTAACATGATTCTGCTTTATACTTTCTTGCCCTGATGGTTCTGAAATGTGATTGAAATAATAATTTTTTTTTGTACAAAAACAAAGGTGGGGAACCAGCAGTTAGCGTAATGGCTATGTCGCTGGACTCCCACGTAGTCGACCGTGGTTCATGTCCTGGACCCGGTGGCTTAAAACTCACGCCAGGCGCGTTGCGTGCGTGCCCAGGATCCTGAGAGGAGAATGGAGGAGAAGGGATTGCGGCGTGACCATCCCCCCTGGGGGGTGATTTCTCGCTTTCTGTCTCTATGTCTCTCTCTGTCTGTCTGGCGAGCGCATGCGCCCTATACCGAAAACCTCTCCAAAAAAAAACCAAAGGTGAATTTTTTCCGTAGGACCTCAGTGATTTTCATGGGTGCAGGCAATGTCCTAAGACTACTGGCTGAGCTGTCCATGTGGGACTGAGAGTGGCCTTGGAGCTGGAATCAGAATAGTGAGCAGGAGATAGAAGGCTGTTGAAAAAGATGGGCATTGAGGCCAGCAGGTGGCATGATGGTTAAGGGCGCTAGACTCCCACACAGCCGACTATGGTTTGAGTACAGGACTTGGCGGCTTGCTTTCTCACTTTCCCTTTCTCTCTCTGTTCCTCTCCCATCAAATTAAAATAAATAGATAAATAAAGTTAAATAAAATATTCTTAAAAAAAAAAAAAGGAAAGAAAAAGACAGGCATTGATTAGTCCCTGGTCTATACTGTTACGCAGCAAGCTCCCCCAGCTCCACTGACTTAGTCCATTTTGTGTTGCTATCCAGAATATCCAAGACTGGGTTTTTAAATTAAATTAAGTTTTATTTTATTATTTTAGTTTAGTTTAGTTATTATTATTATTATTATCATTGGAGAGATTTTTGCTGTAGAGCACATGTACTTGCCGGAGAGACAAAGAGACAGAAAGTGAGAAATCACTCCCCAAGGAGGATGGTCATGCTGCAATCCCTTTTCCTCCATTCTACTCAGGATTTTGGGCATGCACACAAACCCGGCATGAGTGTAAGCCACCAGGTCTGGCACTCAAACTGGTCAACTATGTGGGAGTCCAGCAACATGACTATTATGTCACCTATTGGTCCCAAGACCAGGTAATTTATAAAAAACAGGAGATTATTTGGCTCACTATCTTGGAGACGTGGAAGTTAGTAGCATTGCAAGGGTTATCCCACAGAAAAAGAGAGCATGACACACAGAGAGGACGAGAGGAGTGTTGCCCATTTCTTTTTTTTTTAGAGACAGGATTTCACTACATAGCCCACAGGCCTCAAGCTGGAAATCCTGTTTTAGCCTCTTGAGTAGCTGAGATTATAGTCAAGTGCCACCATGCCCATCTGAGAAGGCTGTTTTTATAACAACCCACTCTGTGGATAACAAACCCACTCCTGCAATAACTTGTTAATCCATTAATCCATGAATGGATTAATCCATTCACAAAAGGTAAACCCTCATGACCTAATCGCTTCTTAAAGGCCCCACCTTCAACACTGTTACATATTAGTTTTCCAACACATGAGTTTTTGGAGGACACATTCAAACCATAGCAATCACCAACATCTTCTCCCTTAAAACCCTGTACTTCCAAAGAGACCTAAATAGTCTATTCAAACACCCAAATGCTGTGGTTGAGCAACATGTGAAAGGCACATTATTTGAGAATTGGGACCAAAGTATTTAAAACTGACCTCAATAGCATGGCAGTCTTAAATGTAATATTATACTCGGACCTATTAAGACATACAGAGAGAGTAAAGGAGCCTCCCCAAGGTGTGGACACCTGTAGCTTCACCTGCTGCCCCCAAAACTGCCTGCTATTTCACACACTGCCGTCTATGCTAACCATCCACTTACAACCAAGATTTTTAAGTGCTGCTCTACAGGATAATGGACTGTAGCCAATCAAAACAGATATCATTTTCTGAGCTGCTGTGACAGACGTGAGCACAGACACTTGGGTGATAAACCAAATGGAACCTGGTCTCACATCACCTCCCTGACATTCTCCTACAACAGAAGAACCCTCTTCAGGGGACAGCTGGAGAGAAGCTAGTGCCAGCTCTTGAGGGCCTACTGCACATCTCTTCACAACTATGCCTTTAGTGGCCTCACACTGCCAGCTTAAAATTGGCTATGGCAGGAATATTTACAACAGGGAAACTGGTCAAAGCTACACATCCCAGCTCTCCTTGTCTTCCCCCAAAGAAAGTTGGGTGTTGAACATTTACCAGCACTAACCTGCTCACAAAACCAGTTACTGGGAGTGCTTAATTAAGTGGTCTTAGATTCACAAAATGGTTGATTACAGTCTCCATACAAATTCAATTTCTTTTTTTGGCCAAGATAAATGAAATGCTACCAGATTTGCTGTTTTTCTTTTCTTTTCTTTTCAAACTTGTACTTAACTCTAATTTCAATGACTTTTTTCTTTTTTTTTTTAATTGCCAGAGAGTACATGCACTCACCAGAGAGGTAGGGAGGGAGAGAGGGAGGGACAGAGGGGGAGAGAGGGAGAATGCACCCCTCCAATGGGGCATGGTCATGCTGCAATCACTTCCTCTCCATTTCTCCATACTGTCAGCATTCTGGGCACACATGCATGTGTGCCTGGTGCATTTCTCAAGCCACCAAGACCAGGATTTGAACTGCAGTTGGACATGTGGGAGCCAGCACCCTTACAGGGCCAGCCTGACTTACTCCTTTTTGTTTAAAGCAGATTGAAAGATATAACTAACCAAGTCCATCTTGAAGGGCTATTCAGGCTGTTTAAGCCTCTCCAGGCACAGCTGTGCTGATGAAACACTATGTAGCATCCCTCTCTGTCTATAGACACACAGAACCAGAGCAAGAACGAGGACAGATGGGACGAAGTGATAGCAACACCATCACGGTTGTACAGACCATACCTGACATGTTCAGTAACCCAACATTTCTGCCCTTAGACAGTAGTGTGGAAAGATACTCAGGTATCTTACTGGTACAAATGTGCAGTGCCCGACAGTAATTCCATCACAACCAAGACAGCCTGGATCAAGCCTGTTTTAACAAAACTGCTCAACAGAATTATGAAACACAAGAGAGCTGAAAGGCTCATGAGCAAAGAAGATTGTCCTGTCCAACAGCGGGTAAACCAGAGAGGCTAATTATCGTACTGTGCTCTGTTCATTTCTGCCTTTGTCCTCTCTCATCAAACTAGGAAAGGCCAGCATGTCACAGAGAGCCGCAGGAAGGGGATAGGAGGAAGCCTGAGCTAGGCCCATTGGATCCAACACAAGTCCCGCCCACTCACCACTGTGTGATTCAGTCTATGAGAAGAGCACAGATGGGCATCCTCGCTGGCAGCCCCCATACACCACAGAGCCGAGGTCTGAAGGGGACCTTTCCCTCCACTTCCCTTTGAGAGACCTGGCCCCTGGAGCTCTGGTTGTAGCATCAATAACCTCTCAAGACCCATATCCTGTCCCTGGGTCTCTAGTCCTGAGGGTCCTTTCCAGGATCCCCATGACCACTTGGACAATACCTCAGGGGTCCATGCCCACGGCCCAGACAGGCCCAAGACCACTTGTGGCCTGGAACCTGCTCCTCCTCCTGCTGCCCCCTGCCTCTGCAGCCAGAGACACTCTCAGTTCCCCTCCTCTCAGGAGCCTGGTCCTTGTCACTGCTGTCTAGAATGAACCTGCAGGAGCTCCAGTGCTCTAAGCCAGAACAACCTAAGCAGAATAAGTAGAACAGTAGATTCTAATCCAAAGTATAAAATTGATACCCATGAGTCCATACTGGCAGAAATGAATAATTGAATAAATAAATAAATGGAAGAAAAGAGACAAAGTCCTGTGCCAATTTCCACGTAACTTACATGGGCCCTCTATCAGCAAGGAGGGGAGCATCGGTCCCCCAAGTTTGGACTTCCTTCCAAAGAGTACAGTATGGGAGTCCCTGTTCAGTGACAAACTTGATAGACAGCCTCAGACCTAACCAAGTCCAGCATCAATAGCAACAAGTCATATGGACATGAGGACACAGGGTGGCAAGAAGGGCACCTTACTGCTATACGCTTCCTCCCCAAACCCATAAACTCAGTCCAGTCATGAGAGAAAAAAAAAAACAGATAAGCCCTCAATGAAGGATACCCTACAAAATATCTGAGCAACACTCCTCAAAACTACCTAAATCAGGGCATATCTGAAAAGCCATTACAGTCGAGAGGAGCCCAAGGATGGGGCCAGCAGGTGACATTGTGGTTAGGGTGCTGAACTTCCACATGGCCTACTATGGTTTGAGTCCCTGATCTAGCAGCTTTCTCTCTCTCTCCCTCTAGTGAGCACATGTACCCTATAGAGAATTTTTAAAATAATAATAATAAACACAATAATTTTTTAAAAAAGAGGAGCCCAAGGAGACAGGACAACTAAATGCTATGTGAGATCCTGATGGACTCACATAGGACAGAAAAGGGCAGCAGGTAAAAACTGAGGAAACCTGAATACTCATAGCTAATAATGTTTCAGCACTGGTTTATTCACTGGGGCCACTGCACCACACTTCTGCACTCTGTAGTAGCTTTTTTATTTTTCTGTCGAAAGCTTTTCTGAAAAGAGAGTTATTTATTTATAAATACATAAATATAATTGTAGGGCATGCACTCTCAACAGAGACACACTTACATATGCCCAGTATGCTTTTCAGGCTGCCACAGGACCCGAACCACATAGTCAGCCATGTGAGATCCAGACACCTTGACCACCATGCTACTGGCTGGCCTGAGAGTTTATTTAAAAGCACAGAAACCTCTGCTCCAGGAGAACCTAGAGACTTGATGAGTCCACCTGATTTCACCTTCTCTGCCCAATACCCCACAGAAGGGGTGGCCAAGCATGAGTGTGCGGAAGCCTGAGTCAAGGAAAGGCCCCTTCCTTTTTAGAATTCCCATGTCCTCTGGCTCTATCACCTTCAGAGCCACAGGGTGTGGCACCTACGCCTACCTCCACTGTCCTCCCCTAAAGACCCTTCCCAGTACCGGTTTTCCTACATCATTTAGCCTCAGGAAAGTATAATCTAGGTAGTTTCCAGGTAAACTCCACAGCATTAACACAATTATTTACCCACGCTTGTTCTGGAGACCACATCAAAAGAAGAAAAGCACTGATAAACCCTAATAGCAGAGAAGGAGGCAGAGGCAGCACGGGAACCAGGGAAGCAGGTGGCCCCACAGACACCAGCAGACGGGGCAGGGCTGCACCCTTAGGATAGCTGGAGCCAGTAGCTCTGGGTCTCAGGAAAGTGGATGCCCACAGTGCAGACTCCTGACCGCTAAGAAGGAGCTGACCTCCAGGCCTCCTTCCTTGCCCAAAGCAACCAGAACAAGAAGGCTCCAACTGAGGGGACAGCAGCAGCCTCCCTATCGAACAGCAGGCGCCCCAGCCTGTTCTCGGCCGGACACTGTCCTAAGGACGCAGACCAAGCACAGCTAAGGGGCTGCAGGAAGGGGCCCAGTTAGGCCACCAGACCATGACGCCCACCACCAGTTCATGGCACCTCAATAGAGATAGATTACTGAGGGTAACCAGGGCTGGGGGAGCCTCAGAACCAAGACAAATTGAAAAAATAAATAAATAAATAACTCAGTGGAAACAGCTGTATAAGAGGTCAAAGAAAACACACAGAGAGAGAGAGAAACTGAGAAAACAAGCCAACAGGAGGTCTGGGACTCAAACCATGTTTGGCCACGTGGGAGTGTCCAGTGCCTTAACAACCACACCACCTGCTGGCCCTAGCACATTATTTACTTACTCAATCCTCACCAAACCTGAGGACCAGGCCTATCATCATCCCCATTTACAAAGGTCTGAGACATGGGTGGATAGTGTTGTGATCAAGGTCTCATGGTTGGTAAGTAGCAGACCTAGGGTCTGACCAAGGAAATGCAGCAAACAGCATGGACTTGTGCTCAGCCTGCCACCAAGTTTCAGGCCTAGCCTCACCATGCACAAGCTATGTGATTTAGAAAGGTTGGATCTCTGTGTCTTAGGTGACATCCCCTCCACAGAATGGAGAAATAGTGGTGCCTACTTCACAGGTCATTGTGAAGATTAAATAAACTCATACATGTGAAGTCTTAAAGACATAAAAGTACATAATGACTGTTACATTATATTATGGTGTCTCTCAGCCCATAATTAATTATTGAGACAAAAGTAGGATGCCCTGTTTTACAAATGAAACTCCAGAGGTTCAGCCCCTTAGAGCATCCATTAAGCATTGTGCAGAGGAAGCTAGATCTCACATGACTAGCCAGGGTTCGAGTCTCAGCCCAGGTGGCTTACATGCTGGACACATGTGTACATGCTCAGGATCCTGACAGGATGGAGAAATGAAGGATCAGGTTCTTCCGGGGGAAGCATGTGCACTCTTTCACGTGCACATGCACTATCTCATATAGTAAAAATTTAAAATCCATAAAATAAAAAGAATCTTCAGAGAATAAAAAGGAGCTCTCAGAAATTAAAATTAAGAACAGGATGACAAACTTAATAGGTTTGGACAAGAAAACCTTAAGGTGTCTCCTAGGAAATAAAACAGACAAAGAAATAGAAACTAGAAAATAACAGAACCAGTTTAGGATGTTTAACAAGTGAACGGGACCAGCTGATGGCATAATGGTTATGTTTCTAGTCTCCCACATAGCTGAACACAGTTTGAGTCCTGGACTCGATGGCTTAAAATCATGCTGGGCATGTGTGCGTATGTGCCCAAGATCTGAGAGGAGAATGGAGGAGAGGGGATTGTGGTGTGGACATTTGTGGGTGATTTCTTGCTTTCTGTCTCTGTCTTTCCAGTGAGCATGCATACCCTATAGCAAAAACCTTTCCAAAAAAAAAAAGTAATCATGATAGCTTTTGAAAAAGGTAATAGAAGAGGAGTCAGTCATGAAAGAAATAACTGCATAGCAAAGCTTATCACACTAACATCATGAGTTTCCATATTGAGAGGCCCCTGCACAAGAAAGAAAAAAGGTTCCACATCAAGGCACACCATCATGAAACCACAGAAGAAAAAGAAAAGATTCTAAAAACTTTCAGGAGAAAAAAAATATACACACACACAAATCAAAATGGTATCTGACTTCTCAGTCATGCAAAAAGACAAAATGCCAAGAGAAAATTACTTCTAATACAAAACTCTATACCTAGCTAAACTATCATTAAATATGAATAAAAGCATTTTCTAACTAGAGTTAAAAAAAAAAAAATGTCACCCATACCTCTTTTCTCCAAAAGACTGTGATCAGGCTCTTAACCAGAGAGTAAGCCAAGAATGAGGAAAATAGGGAGCGAGGATCAAGAGAGCAGGCAGGAAGGAGAGGTGGATAACAGTCCTAGAATGAAGCATAGGGAGGCTCCAAGTCATTTTGGGATAAAACAGTGGGACTGTGACTGCAGGCATTGAGGGAGGGCTACCTCCTAGCTAATAGGGGTAAATTTCAGGAGTAAATCTGAGACAAGACTTCTAGAAGACTCAGAGAACGAAAATCAGGACAAGTATTAACCCCAAGGAAAACCAAAGTTGTATAAAAAATGGAATATAACTCTAATGTCTCACAAACATTAATATAACTCACAATAATATAAACACTCAATAGTTAAACAATAAATGGTGATATTAGCCCATTGGAAGAACAAAGGAAGGAAGGGAGATGTGAACTAACAATTTCTAGAAAAGAGAAGAACAAGTACTGTCCTAAACAGAGAAGTCTAGAAATAGCAGCATAAATGTATTGTTTAGAAATTTGGAAATAAGGACTGGCAGGCGGCATGGTGGTCAAGGGTGCTGAACTCCCACATGGGAGACTGTAGTTCAAGTCCCAAACCCAGCAGCTTGCTTTCTCACTTTCTCTCTCTCTCATTTTATCCTTCTCTGGTCAAATCAAAATAAATAAATAAATGGAAAAAGTTAAATAAAATAATTCTTTTAAAAATTGGAAATAATTATCAAGAAGAAACTGCTAGGAGTTGAAAGGGAGTTCTTTTGGGGAGTGGAAGTCAGGGAGAAGGAAAAGGCCAGGGACACATATCCTCTGTTTTTAAATGACACAAGACTATTCTACATCTTAAATTAGAAATATGTAAAACTCAAAACAAAATTTAGATATAAAAATAACATATAGGCCCAGCCTTTTGGTGCATGCTGGAAGCCATATATGTGTCTGAATCCCTCGGTCAGTCTGAAAACTTGCTGGGTACATGCATGGGGACCCAATATCCTAATGAGCGGAGGGCTGGGGAAGGAGCTCATGGCATGACAAGACCCTGTTGTCAGAGATGCTTCTTTCTCTATCTCTGTCCCTGTTTCTCTGTCTCTCATACATATACACTATCATAAATTTAAAAAATAAGTAACTTTAAAAATATTTTTAAAGTAGTGTACAGTGCAAACTTTATTTACAAGCACTTAGCAACAACAACATAATATCCTGACCACAATGAGACATGAGGCCCAGCTTTGTATGACCTCATTTGATTTTTCAAATGATCCCATCTCACAAAGGAGCAAACAGGGGGAACCCCCCAGGGCCACATGGCCAGGGCAGCCCTGGGTGGGCACTGACCAGCCTACTCCATCCTGGGTCCTTACCACCTTGCCCAACACTGGGCAGCTCTATCTTGCTGTAAAGCTATTCTTTTCAAGCTTCTATTGAAGAGACATTTTAAAAGCAAACTTTTAAAAGACACATTTGAACCACCAAATTAAACAATAAAATGTAAAGTCGGGGTCACTTCCATGCACTGGCACTCTGTATAAAATCTCCTGTGCACCTTATAAATCAGTGTGGACTAAAGTGATGCTGAAGCAGTCTCCATGCCCATCAGACCATGGTTCCGGCACCTCTAAAGTAACTACGAGGAAGGATTTGTTAGTTACCAACTTGGCATTCTTGCCTCCCCCAATTTTGAACCTCTCTTGGGAGCAAGGACAGACCAGTCCTGGGTTGGGGTGGAATCCGGCTGGCTCTGCTTAGAGGCCTCAGAGGAAAAAGGAGTTAGTCATAAATGAGGTGCCCTACTCTGAGTTTTTAGGATAATCCTAAAAATAAACCACCATGTGCAAATGCGCTGGTGAGGGTTTTGTTGTTCTGCCTCCTGAATGAACAATAACTGCTATAACTTTATTACCTAAAACAATTTAAACATATGAGCAATTGGTTCAGATGGTTTATTTTGGACAAAGTTTTTTCTGCCTTTGCATAAAGCAACAAACACTTACAAAGCGGCCTGCTTCATGACCCTGCTCTGGGAGCCAAGGCTATCTCAAGGGTGCCCAGCCAAACCCATGGAGTGGTGCTTGGTAGAGCAGTGGTCCCAAATGCCATTTGCCTTGCCAAGAGTGGAGGGAACAATATTAGCAAAGGTCCTATGGTAAGAGGCAGCAGGGAGACCAAGAGGGGATGAACACAGTGAGATGAGGCCAGACCTACTGAATCCTGACTACCAGACCTGGCCAATCCCAAGACCCTCAGACTCTAAAGTGCACACTGAAGGGCAAGCACAGAAAGGAAATATTCTCAGTTCTTCAAATGCCATCAAATCTTCCCAAGGAGCCCCCCCCGCCACCTCCAAGCCCAGTGCCATAGGGCGTCCAGCTTTGCTGTAAGTCAGCAAAGGAAACAACAGCTACCCTGTGTGTTGGGACCTCGGCAGAGTCTAGAGCCTGACCTATGGATAGGGAGGTTAGCCCTCCACATGCTCAGCTCAGTTCTCGGTAATCAGACATGCCTGGAATGGATACAGCATGCCGCTACACCAATGTTCAAGAGCACATGCAGGGGAACCTCCAAGGATGCTCACAGGGACTCTCTGCTGGGACCACAGATCGCAGACGGTCTGGCAGGTCTCCACCAGACCCAACTGAAAGAGTTGGAGCCACTGGTGGCATCCACCATGAGCACCCAGTTTGTAATGCCAGGGCTCTCAGTGCTCCATGGACAATGCAGCAGCCTGTGAGCTATTGAGACAGAGCCCAGTGGCATTGCAGGTGAAGTCTGGAAGGTTAGCGCTGAGCTGAATTGGGCAAGCAGCACACAACTCCTTACATAACTGGTAGTGGCTCTGAACTTTATGAAGATGGTGGGAGAAGGCGCCTCATTGGCAGCTGACGCAGCTGAGACAGGAATATGTGAACTCATGCAGATTTGGCCAAGACATAAATATAGGTGAAATACAGTCACAGCCCCTCTGGCAGCATCCACGCAGAATGCCTTTTTGGGGGTAAGAGAGCCCTTGATCCTCCGATCTGCCCCCCATCATAATTTTGACTAAACCCTTCTGAGGACTGTAGGCCCAGAAGCCACTAACTAACAAGGTCTAGATCCCGGCTCTGGTTCTACAGCCTCCAACAGCATATTTACATCTCGAAGACACATATCAACCATGTACTACCAGCATGTGGTAACATGAACACACAGAGGCCAAGCCATCCCCGACACCCCAAAGAAACTATGACACAGCTGGTTTCTCCCTGTTGGTAAGCACACATGAACAAGCAGCCTTCCCTTTCCTACTCACCCCATTAATACACCAAAATTTTTATAATTCAAGGATCCAAAGCAAACAAGTCACCCTTGCGACCTGAGCCGGCTGGATGGCTGTAGGAACAGCCTGGTATTTACAACAGTCCCTTCTGTGCCTGGGGGAGGGGCGCTGCCTGAATGGCCCCACTAGCACCCGGCACTCGGCACCACCTAAAGGAGCTGAGGCACCTTCCAAGCAGCCTGATCCTCCCAGGCCCCAGACTTCCCATGCACCTGAAAGGGAAGGTTGGTTGCTGTTTTGTTTTTGTTTCTGTTTTTGTTTTTGTTTTTTACTGAAACCCCTTGCAAAATGGACGTCTGTAAAGCACCCATATCCTCAAATCCCCGCTAAAGACCAAGAGCAGCCCCCAGACCCATCTGCATCTACCTCCAACCATTTCAGAACAGAATGCCGGATGCCAGAGCCGCGCTCTCGCCGACATCCAGGACCCTGATGGAATGAGCCGTGTGCGTTAACCCTGGCCATGCCACCCAGGCTCCAGCATGAGGCTGTCGTCCATGCCAAACCAAAGCTCAGACAGGCAGGAGGGCAGGCTCGCGGCTGAAAGACAAGACCGGAGCAGCACTTGGTTATGGGAACAGGTGCTCGTTACTGCCACCAGCCCTGGCGACCCGAGTCTCTAGACTTCACCATTGTGGTCCTATTGATCCATCCACTTGCAGCAATGCAGAACGAAAAGAAAGCAACAGACACACACGTTCGTTCATTCTGGCCACGACACAGACGCACACATTCACAACCATAAAAGCACCAGCCACAGCAATACTCCTTAATCACCAGAGGTTCCCCAGGGCCAGGGGGATCAGATGAAAAGGAGATGATTTCTCCGAGCCACACCAGCCTCTGCAGCAGCCGCGCGACCCACAGGCCTCAGCCACATACCATCTGTTCTCGGGGTATACATAGCCTCCCTTCATCCCCCGCATCAGGCGCATCGCTCGCTAGGCATGGTCCTTTACGGCTTATTTTTCTAAAATTCTGTCACCCCACAAAAACAACAGCCTCTCATTGCGCTTCCCCTACGTCGCCCAGAGCTGTGCAAGCTGCATCCCTGGCCGGCCACAGCAGCCGTGCCAGCGTCTGGAGCATCCGTGCAGCGTGCAGGCTGTGGCCAAGCCACAACACGGGACCCAAAATGCTGACTCGTAGCATCGCCAGCCGCATGCACACGGCCTGCAATGCCACTCACCGAGGGCCTGGCTGGAGGTGCGGAAAATCCATGGAAGAGATGCGCATTACTCACCGGTTTTCTTCTCCTGCCTCCTCAGCACTGGATTCTTTATGCTCCAAGGGCGGGGGGCGTGCAAGGAGGCATTTTCCTTCTCTTCAATGAGCCTATGCTGCGTCTGCTCGCCTCCGGACCACCGACAATAGGCAGGGTGGGCTCAAGCAGGAGTAGATATTTAATGGAAGGCTGGCCGTCCTGTCTCCTGCCTCTCACATCCCTGCCTCCTCATGTCTCCAGGCCCGGGTGGTACCCGGCTCCCCTGGGAAGCTGTAGCCGGCAGCTGAGGCACAAACTAAAACACGGCATGGATATCAAGGAGCTGACGTCACATGAAAACAAGCATCTCTGCATTAAAGCGGTCCTGAAAGAGGACGCGGTGAGGCAACAGCCAGAGCTGGAGAGGGCTCAGGCTCAGCAAGCCTTTAAAATGCAGCCTCTGGAACAGAGCCCAGCTGAACCTGGGGTTCTCCAAATCAGCCCCACCAGGCTATATTCGGGGATGCAGCAGCTGCGGAAGTGGCAAGTGACATCTGACCTGCATCCAGAGGCTCTGAACGGGCTCAACATAAATACTAAGGGCTCCCAGCACCAAGTACTGTGGCCCCAGATGAGGGGAGAGAGAAGCCTGAGCCTGGTCAAAGCTGGGGCCAAACCCTAGGGTCAGGTTGCAGTTTGGTGTTGCTATGTCTACCACACTAACTTCACCAATGTGCTGGGGTGACAGTGGACAGCAGGCAGGGCAGAAATGGGGATAGTTGAGCTTTCCAGGGAGGTGAGAATTCTCCTGGCTGGCCTGGAATTGCACACCCTCAGCCTAAGTGAGGAGGTGCTATATCATCCAAGGCAGGAACCTCACGCACTGTTCTGTTTTTTACCTGGCTGCAGTCAGCCTGGTCTCCAGGGCAAATCTGGTGCCACCAACGGACAACCTGGCCATCCAACCCCAGCATCAGTGCCTCAACAAACCGAGGGGCCCAGTCATCAGTCATCACTGGCTGAATGAGAACTGGGCGCTTTCTTCTAATTCTAAAAAGCACAGGGAGTGGTGGACAAGGGATATAGGATGGGAGAGACAGCACTAGTCTGGACCAGGGAACTCTGCCTAATTCCCAGAATTCCCGGAGCCCACTCATCACTCACACTGACCCCACAGAAGCCAGACTTTCAGCTGGGGGCAGACATGGGAAGTTGAAAGAAGCTTCTATTGCCCACCAAACAGTTTGCAATCAATATGCAACAGGGGACAGGTTTGAGAGAAGCCAGCATCCTCCTCTTCAAATGTCTGTCTCCAATCAGTTACAAGAAGGCATTGGGGGGACAGTAGGTGGTACAGTAGTTAAGGTGCTGGACTCCCACATGGCTGACCGTGGTTCAAGTCCAGACTTGGCAGCATTTTTTTTTCTCTCTCTCTCGTGAGCTCACATGCCTTATAACAAAATTTAAAAATAATAATAAATGAAATAAATCCTTTTTAAAAGACAAAAAGAAAGAAGGTATCAGGGTGTGCCAGCAGGTGGCATGATGGAGGTTAAGGTGGCTGAAGCCCACATGGCCAACTGTGCAACTCAATTCCTGGACCCAACAACTCAGAAAAACATGCCAGGCATGTGTGTGGATACCCAAAACCCCAAGAAGGAAAGGAGAAGAAGGGACTGCAGCACAGCACTCCTCCCCGGGGAGATTTCTCTCGCCAGTGAGTACGTGAACCCTACAGCAAACTTTAAAATTAAAAAAAAAAAAAAAAAAGGAGGAGGAGGAGGAGGCAGCAGCTTCAGGATATTAACTATGTTTTCTTATTGTCTGTATTATTCATCTTCTGGCATTTGGGGTCTTGCTCATCCTAGAAGGACTGTCCCCAGCAGGGCCAGCCAGCTCCTAGAGAGAAGCAAAGTATCCCCCCTTGCAGCAAAGGCAAACCAGCCAACCTACAGCCCATGCTCTACCACCTCCTCTATGTGGGGTCCTCAAGAAGTTCATGGAAAATGCATATGAAGAAAAATCCATGCATGCATGGTTCAAAGTTTTTTACACCAAAAATTCATACTTTAATTCCATTTTTCCACAAACTTTTTGAAGTACCCTCACATTGAGATCTTACATTCCCAGTCCAATATTCCCAATTATCCCAGAGCCCATACTAGGCAGCTAGGGAAAGTTCCGGCACCCCGGAGAGAGCCCACCGAAATTATCCTAACTCTCTAATCCTAAACCTGCTCACCCTACCTTGCCTTGCTTTTCCCAAGGAAACCACAATAAGGGCTCTGACCCACGTTTCCATCTTGCTTCTTCTGCCTCCCGACTGACTCCATTCTTCTCTGGTGGCCCTGTGTGGTGTGGCCTGTCCCCTCCTCTTGGGAGCTGTGAGTAATAAACCATCTTCTCAAGGGTGGTTGGCTGCTGATCTTCTGGTCTCACTATACCTGAATAACGAAACCTACATTTTAAAACAGTCAGGCTCATAAATCTGTGTTTATTTGCATTCATAGTGTGGACTCTGGTCAAAAGATTTGGGTTCAAATTCCAGCTCCTTAAGTAACTCATCATGCAGCTTGAAGTCACTTCTCAAAAGAGTAGAGCTTCCCTCACTGGGAATCAGCCTCCCTCATTCACTGCGGGCAGAGCATTTCATAAAATGTGCAGCTCACAACGCCCAGATGCTCCATTCAATTAGAAAGTCCCCAAACCTCCTTTACTAGAAATGAGGGTTGTCAAACCACAGACGCTTGGTTCTCTGAGCCAGCAAGCTAAGAATGGGTGTTATGTTTTTAATTGGCTAAATAAAATAAAAATAATAATATGTGAGATATATGAAAAGTATGTGAAATACAAATGCCAGAGTCCATAAATAAAGCTTCATTGGGACGCAGCCATGCACTTTCATGTAGGTATCATGGATGCCTGCTCTGGCCTACAGGGCAGTTAGGTAGTTACAACACAAACCACATGGCCCATGCAGCCCAAGGTATTTCCTATCTGGCCCTTTACAGGAGTTTGCAGACCCTGACCAAGACTGTAAGATCATAAAATAATTGAACCACTATATCCATGTTGGGCTTCAATAAGAAATAAAAATGTGTCTTGGGTCCAATGTAAAAATATACATATATGGGGGCCAGCAGATGGCATAACAGTTATGTCGCTGGACTCCCACATGACCAACCTCGGTTTGAGTCCCAGACCTGGTGGTTGAAAATCACTTGGAACATGTGTGCATGTGTGGCCAAGATCCTGGGAGGAGAATTGAGAAGGAATTGTGTCATGGCCATCCTCTTGGGGGGGTGATTTCTTACTTTCCCTCTCACTGTCTCTTCCATTCCACTCTAAAATATCCAGCTTTGCAGAACTCTAGAAAATTCAGGGTGGAGCTGGCAAATTGCTAATTTTACTGGAAGCCTATTTTAGGTGGAAAACTAGCTTTTCTAGCTTGTTGCAAACAATGTGAGACAAAGCTGAATGAAATTGGACTTTTAATAAAACAGGCATACCTATAAATACAAGGGACTCACACACATTAAGTTTGAAAGGACTCTGTGGTGGCTTGTCCACCATGTCCTAGAGGACACCCAATGGCTCTCTACATTCCACCAGCAATCCACGTTGCAGACTCCCTGATGGACCAAGTGGCCAACCAAGTGCTCTACGCCCCATTCTGGGCCTGGGTATTATCTCTCAATCCTGAGGATGCTGCAGTGGGCTTGGACACACTCAACGTGGGTATTTTCCTTCTTGTTCGATGAACTAAGAAGGCAGTAAGCTGTCATTACTGAGTACTAAGTGTTCCTGGAGCCCTTATAAATTCTATGAATCCTCACATAGGGCTACCTTTTGCTGAGAGAGGAAACTGAGGCACAAGGCACTTTACCCACCTATTCAAAGTTGCACAGTGAGCTCACTGCCAAGCTGGGGTTTGAACCCAGAAGCATGGCAGTATCAGCCTAAATGTTCCATCCCAGTACATCCAGATAGGTACCACAGAGGTGCCACCAGGACTATCACCTGTGGCTTCCCCATTCAGATCATCCCCACGAGGACTGTGACCTGCCCAAGGACCCCTCCCAGCCCAGCTCTGTCCTGGACTGTCACCTAGTCTATGTCGGGGGCACATATAGTTCAGAATCAGGAAACAGGAAGGAAGTAGTCTCCAGTTCAACAGGTAGGGGTGTGAGTGTGTAAGAGGCAGACAGGTCAAGGCACAAGAGGGGAGGGGCCGGGCTTGGGGATCCTGCCTGTGCTGGGGCTGCCCGTGAGACTCTGCCCAGCAGCTGGAGTCCCTTTCTTTTCTCTGACTCACTGTGGCCCCAACAGATGACCATTCCCCACCCCACTGTGGGGGTCGGGAGGTTAAGGAGAGAAGAGGGGCTCTTGCATCTCCTGCTCCTTCCCTATGACACAGCCACATGTCCTGCTACTACCCTAGACCCCACCCCTGCCTCAGGTCCTATGTGCCTAGGAGTGCCCCCCTTGGCTTCCCCGGCTCAATCAGTGCATTCTTGTCACTGCTGTGCCCTTGGACGTGCTGTTAACACCCAGACTGTGAAAACCTTTCCAACGGGAACCAGCAGTTAGCGTAATGGCTATGTCGCTGGACTCCCATGTAGTCGACTGTGGTTCACGTCCCAGACCCAGTGGCTTAAAACTCACGCCGGGCGCGTGTGCGTGTGTGCCCAAGATCCCAAGAGGAGAATGGAGGAGAAGAGATTGCGGCATGACCATCTCCCCTGGGGGGTGATTTCTCGCTTTCTGTCTCTATGTCTCTCTCTGTCTGGCGAACGCACGCGCCCTATAGCGTAAAAACCTCTCAAAAAAAAAAAAAAAAAGAAAAAGAAAAAAAAGAAAGAAAACCTTTCCACCGAAGTTGAAGTGGAAATGGTTTAGGAGCCTGGGTCAGGGGTTGAGCAGGGCATACACCTGGGCAAAGGGAGTGGTCAAAGTATCCTTTTGGCCAAACCCCAGGGTTCTGCTAGACACACAGGGTGAGGATGGAGAAAGCCCCAGCTTTCTGAGTGCTTGATCCAAGCAGAATTCCTCCCCTTCTCCCAGAGAGTGCTGCCCTGGATGCAGCACCAGAGCCACTCCGAGTGACAGGAAGGGACTGCTGCAGTGGGCTGCCTCTCCCCAGGAAGCAGGCTGGAACAGGGAGCCTGAAGCCTGATGAGTCTACCGGCCAGTCTGGAGATGCTATGTGTCCTGTGGGCAGGGTGAGACCAAGAACACAAAACAGAGTTGCCAACACCATTTCCAATGACCCAAAGGACACTGCCAGCTTTCATGTATCTGCTGCAGCCAAACCATTGGTTCTAAGGAATACACAGAGTCGAAGGACCCCACAGGCCTCGTCTGGGGGTTGAATCAGCTCTACACTCATCTGGGATCTTGGTACAGACCACAGTCCTCCCTGACACTGCTTTCACAAGGCGGGCATACAAAGTCACTACTACAGGCCACAGAAGGCCCCACTGACTACCCTGCCCAGCTGCCCATTGCCCTGGCTGTAGTCACCCACCAAGCATGCCCAGAGAATCTGCGCTAGAACAGCAGCAGAAATACCACGCCCAAAGAGGAAGAGGAAGAACCGGGGATGGCTGCCAGCAAATATCCTCACCTCCACGTGACAGGTCCTGCTATCCAGCACCGCCTCCTCCCAGAAGCTCCCCTGGGCAAACACAGAAGCTGGGCACTGTGAGGTTCTGCTCTTATTGCCAGGGGTAGGGGCCTTGTCCTCCAATGAGGACATTCTAAATGATAGAAAAGGCTTCAATTATCGTGTTGATGTGAGTTCCACCAATTGCCCTTAAGACACTTACTAATGCTTATTCTCTGGAAGGGTTGGTCCTAAGCATGTTTCCAAACACTATTTTATTTACAACCCCATTACTCCCATCTTATGGGTAAGGTAATAAAATCCTACACAGGTCAGCCATGTGCTTGTTCTCACTGGTGAAGGCCTAGCAACAATCCACACCCACACAGGAAGACTGCTATCATTCCTTGGTCCTCACCCAGGGACCCCTCCCTGCCAAGGTCAGGCAGCCCTCACCCAACACAGGCTGCCACGTTGGTGGTAGTCACTCCAGCTCCCAGTCACCTCCTGGCCCATGACTCCCCCAAGGTGACCGATGTGGCCAGAGCATGGAACCTGGGGCTAGATTATGGAGGGTCTAAATGCGGGTGGTCCTGTGCTCCAAACCAACTGGAACAGATTGGGGTGGGGACTGGCAGGAACCAGGCAACATGTCCCCAGAGTTTCAGTGGAAGATGCCCAACTGAGGCCTTTACCAGGTGGGACATCAACCTCAACTACCTCGAGCACACACTGGGGCTGCTCACAGCTGGGAGAACCTACACAACAGCTGCACACCCACCATCTGTGCCCTGAACACTGGCCAGCAGCAAACTGTACAGCCCACAAAACTCTCACAGTGACCCCACGTCAAGAGGGCGGGCTCTCACCCCTGAATGGGCCTGGTGTGAATTTACCACCCAAGGTCAGTTTCAGATACATCCATATATGCCCCTCAGAGCTCTCTGACGGCAGTGCCCCAAGGACCATACTGCCCACCCTGCCGACACCAGCCTCTACACAAAGTCTCTACTGCAAAGAGGGAATGTGGAGACCCCGGGGAGAAGCGCCTCATGGGCCACTCAAATCCAAGAGAAGAGACATGAGCAATGGTCAGTGAGGCCCCATGCCACCCTAGAAGCAGAAGTTTGTTCCAGACTGACCAAAGACCAAAGTACAAGAAAAAAGTATTTCTGTCACTAGGGGAAGGCAGAAAGAAAGCTATCAACAGATTGGAACGTACCGAAGTCAAACATGACATTTCTGAGAAACAAAGGCTGAGGAGAGGATTGGAGGAGTGCTGGAGCTGCAGGAAGTGCCAGCCCAGCACCATGCGGTGCAGCTGTGAATGCGCAGTGCACAGGAGGAACACGAGGATGGGGAGATGCCAGTTCTTGTGGCCCATCACAAAGCCCTCTGTGCCGCTGCCCTGGAGCCCTGGCTGCCCAGGCACCTGCAGCAGGTGGGCCTCCCTCACACACCTACTTCAGCACGTGATGAAGGGCTACCACGGACTCACATGTTGGAGGTCCCTTCTTGCCATGACTCACAGCCCTCACTTCCCACCAAACCACCCAATGTCTCAATCCTTCACCTCTCCTTCCCTGTCCCAATCCCCTGAAAAGGAACCATACTTCCACTTGAAGAACACGTCCTCCCAGTCTCAGCCCCCAACCAGCCCTCACTGCTGACAAGAGGGAGCCCAGTTTCTCAGCTAAACCCCCAGGGTGCATTCACCCCACTTACTTGCACTTGACAGACAACAAGGGTGGATCTGAGGTCCACTCACATAGAACCCAAGCCAGTCTGAAGTCAGACCCCCTTTAAGCGGGAAAACCTGAATCTTGTATATGAATAAACACGGCAGCAGTATCCATAATAGCCTCAGGTAGGAACAGCCCAGGTGTCCATCAGTAGATGAATGAACAAACTGCTAAATTCATACGATAGAATGTTATTCAGCCCCAGGTCAGCAGGTAGTATGGAGATTAAGGCGGCTGGACCCCACATGGCTGGCTGTGTGGTTCGAGTACTGAACCCAGTGACTTGAAAAACATACCAAATAGGGGGGGTCCTGCCTCCGAAAAATGGAAAAAAAGAAAACACACACACACACACACACACACACACCGGATGCATGTGTGTGTTTGCCCAAAATTCTAGGAGAAGGGATTATGACATGATCATCCTCCCTGGGGACGTGCTTGCTCTCTATCTCTGTCTCAGTTTCTCAGCCAAACCCATTCACTCTATAGCAAAACAAATGAAAAAAATATTATCCAGTCATTAAAAAAAATTTTTTTTAAGGTAGAGAGAAGATAAAGAAATAGAGAACTTGAATGACAGAATAAACCATGAAAGGGACCAGCAGATAGTATAATGGTTACGCTGGACTCCCACATAGTCAACCATGGTTTGAGTCCTACCCCAGCAGCTTAAAACTCACACTGGGCGTGTGGGTGTGTGTGCCCAAAAATCCTGAGAGGAGAAGGGATTGTGGTGTGGCCGTCCCCTGGGGGTGATTTCTCACTTTCTGTCTCTTTGTCTTTCTCTCTCTGACGAGCATACCCACCCTATAGAAAAAAATTCCTCTTAAAAAAAAGAAAACAAAAAAAAGAATAAACCATTCAACCTAACATCTAGAGCACCCCCCCCACCCCCGCAGCAGCAACATGCACACTCTTCTCAAGTGCACACAGGACATTTTCCGACAGGTACCACTGCAGATCCACAGATTAAATCTTAATAGTTAGGTCTCGGGCCCAGCAGATAGCGTAATAATAACATCGTTGGACTCCAATATGGCTGACCACAGTTTAAGTCTCAGACTCAGTAGCTTGAAACTCACACCAGGTGCATGTGTGTGCATGCCCAAGAGGAGAATGGGGGAGAAAGGAAATCACCCCCTGGGGATCTTGCTTTCTGTCTCTTTCTCTTCTGTCTCTCCACGTGCCTTATAGCAAAAATTTCTCTTAACAAAAAATAGTTCTCACACAAAGTATCCCCTCCAACCACAACAGGATGAAGTTAGAGATTAGTAACAGAAGGAAAACAGAAAATTCACAATTTATGGAAATTGAACAACATGCTCAACCAATGCACCAAAAACAAAATCACAAGGCAAACCACAAAATACTTAGAGACGAAAGAAAAGTAAAACACACCTTACCAAACAAAACTTAAGGGATGCAGAAAAAATTTATAGTTATAAATGCCCACATTTAAAGGAAGGAAGGAAGGAAGGAAGGAAGGGGAAGGAACGAAGGAAGGAAGGAAGAAAGAAAGAAAGAAAGAAAGAAAGAAAGAAAGAAAGAAAGAAAGAAAGAAAGAAAGAAGAAAGGGAGGCTGGCCTTGGTCTGGCCCCATGGTACAGTGGTTAAGTGCTACACAGAGGAAGCCAGATCCCATGTGGCTGATGTGCTTTTGAATCCTGACCCTGGCAGCCTCATATGAGGCTCCTATGCATGTGTCCAGGATTCTGAGGGGATGGAGAATCGAAGGAAAAGAATAGGCCTCATTGTGGGGGTGACCAGGCTCCACTGGGGGGTGCTTTCTATCTCTTTCTCTGGAGGGTTTGCGCTCTCTTTCGGTGTCTTGCATATACATGTGCTTTCTATTATGAATAAAAGTGAGCAAAAAAAAAAAAAAAAAAAAAGGCAACTAGAAGCCACCAGGTGGCATGGTGGTTAAAGGCACTGGACTCCCACATAGCCAACCATGGTTCAAGTCCTGGACCTGGTGGCTTGCTTTTTCACTTTCTCTCTCTCTGTCTGGTCAAATTAAAATAAATGAATGAATAAATAAATAAAGTTAAATAAAATAATTCCTTTTTTTTTTCTTTTGAAGAGGGTTTTATGCTATAAGGTTCATGAGCTCACCAGAGAGACAGAGAAGACAAGAAAGAGAGAATCAACCCCCGGGGGGATGGCCATGCTGCAATCCCTTCTCCTTCATTCTCCTCTAGGGATCTTGGGCACGCACACACACTCGCCCAGCATGAGTTTAAGCCACCAGGTCCGGGACTTGAACCACGGTTGACTACATGGGAGTCCAGCGACATAGCCATTACGCCAACAGCTGGTCCCTAAAATAATTTAAAAAAAAAAAAAACCTAGAAAAACCTCAAGTTAATCACAAGATAAGGAACTAGAAAAAAGAATAAACTAATTTTAAAGCCAGCAAAAGGAAGAAAATAATAAAAATTAGAGCAGGAATTAAATGTAAAATAGAAAAACAATAGGGAGAATCTGTGAAACCAAAAGTTCGCTCTCAGATTGGCTCAACAAAATTGACAAATCTTTTGCTAGATGGACTAAATAAAAAGAAAAGAATTCAGTGGCTGAAATAAAAAACAAAAATAGGGACATAATTGCTGATTCTACAGAAATAAAAAGATTATGAGAGAGTACTATAAATAACTGTATGCCAACAAATTAGACAACCTAGATGAAATAAATGGAAAATCGGGGCTAGCAGGTAGTGTGATGGTTAAGGGCACTGGACTCCCACATGGCCAATCGTGGTTTGAGTCCCAGACCTGGATGCTTGCTGGCTTGCTTTCTCACTTTCTCTATCTCTGTGTTTCTCTCTGGAAATATTAAAATAATAATAATAATAAATAAAGTTAAATGGAAAATCTAAAAACATAACTAGTAAGAAGACTGAATCAGTAATCAAACTTCTGACAAAGAGAAGCTTAGGCTCTGATGGCTTCGTTGGTGAAGTCTACCAAACCTTTAAAGAAAACCTAACATCTACTGTCTCCAAAATAATTGAAGAGAACATTTCCTCATTTGTTATACGAGGCCAGCATTTCCTTGACAGCAAAGCCAGACAAAGACATTACCACAAAAGAAGACTACAGACCAGTATTTCCGATGAACATTGATGCCAAAATCCTCAACAAAATACTAGCAAAACAAATTCAGCAGCACATTAAGAAGACTACACACCATGACCAAGTAAGATTTATTCATGGCACATAAGAATAGCTCAGCATATAGAATTAATCATTATAACAACCCACATTAACAAAACGAAAGGAAATAAAACACACTCAGTTGATGTGGAAAAAATTTTTGACAAAATTCATCAGTAGCATGACAAAAACCACCAGTGAACTAGAAACAGAAGATGACTATCCCAACATTATAAAAGCCATATATGAAGGCCAGCTCCGTGATGCAGCTATTACACACTACTCAAGAGAAGTCAGAGCTTACATGGTGACAATGGTTCAAATCCCCAGCCTGGTCAGTCTGAAACACCTTGCGCATATATGCAAGTGCCCAACAGCTGACAAACTGGAAGACTGGGGGAAGGCATGATCAGACCTGGTAAAGGGTGTTCATCTCGCTCTCTTGTATATGTGCACATGCTCTATCAAGAATTAAAAAAAATAAGATTTTTAAAAAGTCATATATGAAAAACTCACATTGAACATCACACTCAGTGAAAGAAAGAGAGCTTTTTCTCTAAGCTCACAAACAAAGCAAGGATGCTTGCTCTTGGCACTTCTAAACAGTACAAGAATTCTAGTAAGAACAGTTAGGCAAGACAGAGAAACAAAAGGCATCTGTAGTGGAAAGGAAGAAGCAAAATTATCTCTGTTCACAGTGATAAGCTCTTATGTGTAGATAAGGCTAAACATCTCACACACAAAAAAAGTTGTTAGAATAAATAAATCCAGCAAAGTAGCAAGACACAAAGTCAACACACACAAAAAATCAGTTGCATTTCTATATACTAAAAATAAACAATCCAAAAAGGAAATTAAGAAAACAATTCCATTCACAATAGCATCAAAAAGAATAAAATGATTAGGAATTAACCAAGGAGGTGAAATACTTGTAGATGAAAATTGCAAAACATTACTAAAAGAAATGTTTAAAGGGTCAGCAGGTGGCATGGATCCCACATACCTGACTCTGCAATTCAAGTCCTGGATCTGGTAGCTTGAAAATCACACTGGGTACATTTTTGTGCATACTCAAAATCCCAAGAGGAGGGACCAGCAGTTAGCATAATGGCTATGTTGCTGGACTCCCATGTAGTCAACTGTGGTTCGAGTCCCGGACCCAGTGGCTTAATCTCATGCCAGGCGTGTGTGTGTGCATGCTCAAGATCCTGAGAGGAGAATGGAGGAGAAGGGGCTGCACCATGGTCATCCCCCCTGAGGGTGATTTCTCACTTTCCCTCTTACTCTCTCTCTCTGGCAAGTACACACATCCTAGGGCAAAAACCTTAAAAAACAAACAGATAAATAAATAAGCAGTAAAGGAGGCAGTGGATGGAATGAGGAAACAGAGGTGGAACATGCAGCAGCAGATCATGGCCAAGAGGCCAGGGCCCAGTACCCAAAGTCTGAGCCCTGCAGTCTAAACTCTACCTCTACCTATGCATTTTCCATGAACTTCTTGAAGAGGTCTCACATATGGCTCATTTTTTTGCCAGAGGGCACATGTACATGATGGGAAGAGAGAGAGAGAGAGAGGGAGGGAGGAAGCAAGCAAGTAAGCACTCCTCTGTGGAGAATGATCATGCCACAATCCTTTCTCCTCTGTTTCTCCCTCCTTTTGTAATTTTGGGCACATGCTCACAGTGCCTGACATGCATGGCTGCTGGAACTGGACTCTAACTGTGCAGTCTGCCATGTGGGATCCAGCCACCAGTTGGCCCCAGATGGTTAATTTTAAACAAGGGTACCAGTACTATTTAATAGGAAAAGGGCATTCTCTTCTTTCTTTTTTAAGAGATATTTTTGCTATAGGGCACGTGCGCTTGCCAGAGACAGAGAGACAGAAAGCAAGAAATCACCCCCTGGGAGGGATGGCCATGCTATAATCCCTTCTCTTCCATTCTCCTCTTGGGATTTTGGGCATGCATGCACATGCACCTGGCATGAGTTTAAAACCTCCAGATCCAGAACTCAAACCACAGTTGGCCATGTGGGAGTCCAGTGACAAACCCATTATGCCATCTGCTGGTCCCAACGACATCCTTTTCAACAAATGGTTCAGAGAAAACTGGATGTATATCCACAAAGAAATAAAGTTAACTCAAAATAAATCCATGTCTTAAATGTAAAAGCCTAAAATTATAAAATTTTCGGACAATTGGAACCAGCAGTTGGCGTAATGGCTATGTCACTGGACTCCCATGTGGTCGACTGCGGATCAAGTCCTGGACCCAGTGGCTTAAACTCATGCCAGACGTGTGTGCGTGCGTGCCCAAGATCCTGAGAGGAGAATGGAAGAGATGGGATTGCGGTGTGGCCATCCCTTCTGGGGGAGGGGTTTCTCACTTTCTGTCTCTCTCTGTCTTTCTGGTGACCGCACGTGCCCTATAGCAAAAACCTCTCCAAAAAAAAAAATTTTTTTTAGACAATAACATGGGACAAAAACTTCACACCATTGGATTTGGCAGCAATTTATTGGACTTAACAACAAAGGCATAGAGAGTAAAAGAAAAAGGAAGATGAATTTAACTTCATAACATTAAAACTTTGTGCATCTAAAGGTACTACTGGGGCCAGCAGGTGGCATAATGGTTAAGTCACTAGACTCCTACAAGGCCAACCATCGTTCGAGTCTCAGACCCAGCAGCTAGAAACTCACACCAAACATATGTGCATGCATGCCCAAAATCCTGAGAGAAGAATGGCGAAGAAGGAATTGTGGTATGGACATCTCTCCTGGAGGGGAGGAGGGATGATTTCTCATTTTCTGTCTCTCTGGTGAACATACACATGCTATAGCAAAAATCCCTCTAAATCAATAAAGGCACTACCAATGAAGTCAAAAGGTAACCTACAGAATGGGAGAAAATATTTACAAAATTGTGAATCTGATAAGACTATATAGAGAACACCAACAAAAAGTCAGCCCAATTTTATAATGGCAAAGGGGCCCAGCTGCACAGCACATACCCTGATCCTGGCTGAAAGGCTGAGGGACAGGTACTGGTGCATGAGACTCTATTGAGGGTACTTCTCTCTCTCTCAAAAGAAATAAACTTTTTTATAAAATGGCAAAATATACACAAAAAGCACATGCGAAGATGTTCAATATTAGTCATTAGGAAAACGCAAATCAAAATCATAATGATTTACTGCCTTATAGTTATTAGGAGGGTTACTATCAAGAAAAGGCCAAACAGGGACCAACAGTTAGCATAATGGCTATGTCGCTGGACTCCCATGTAGTCAACCGCAGTTCAAGTCCTGGACCCAGCGGCTTAAACTCACACCAGGCGCATGTGCGTGTGTGCCCAAGATCCCGAGAGGAGAATAGAGGAGAAGGGATTGCGGCGTGGCCATCCCCCCCTGGGGGTGATTTCTCGCTTTCTATCTCTCTGTCTCTCTCTGTCTGTCTGGAGAGCGCACGCGCCCTATAGCAAAAACCTCTCAAAAAAAAAAAAAAAAAAGGCCAAACAGAAAATAACAAGGTCACTGGACTCCCATGTAGTCGACCATGGTTCGCGACCCGGAAGAGGTGGCTTAAAACTCACGCCAGGCACATGTGCCTGCATGCCCAAGATCCCGAGAGGAGAATGGCCATTGCCCGGCATGGCCATCCCCCCTGGAGGGTGATTTCTCACTTTCTGTCTCTCTGTCTGTCTGGGGAGCGCACGTTCCCTATAGCTAAAAAAAAAAAAAAAAAAAAAAAAAAAAACCACCCAAAAAAAAAAAAAAAAAAAAAAAAAAAAAAAAAAAAAAAAAAAAAAAAAGAGAGAGAAAAGAAAAGGAAGGAAGGAAGGAGGGAAGAAAATAACAAGTTTTGATGAAAATGTGGAGAAACTGGACCCCTTATGCACTGTTTGAGAATATAAACTGGAACGGCTACTGTGAAAAGCAGCATAGCGGTGCTTTATTTGCAATAGCTAAAACACTGGGAAGCAATCTCGATATCTGGGAACAGATGAGCAAGTGAACACAATGTGGAATAGCCATGCAATGGGATATTACTCAGCCTTGAAAAGGAAGGAAATTCTGTTACAAATTCTGTGTTCTTACAAAAGGACATATACCACATGATTTCACTTACCTGAGTTCCTAGGGTAGTTAAATTCATAGAGGGACAAAGCAGAATGGGTTGCCCAGGGCTGGGGGAAGGAGAATGGGGAATTAGTGTTCAATGGGTAAAGTTTCAGTTTAGGAAGATGAAAGCAGTCTGGTAATAGATGGTAGTGATGATTATATAATAGATTATTGAATACCACTGAGTTATACATTTAAAAATGGATAAGATGACAATTTTTATATGTATTTTACCCAAAAAAAAAATTGGACAAAAAAGGGGATAAAATATTGACACATGCTATAGTATGGATGAACCCTGAGAAGATTATGCTGAGTGAGAGATGCTAGTCAGAAAGGACTACATATTATAGGACTCTGTGTATGAAATGTCCAGAATTGGCAAATCCACAGAGACAGAAGGTAAAGGGAGATAGAGTAAACAGAGGAATGAGAGGTGACTGCTAATGAGTACAGGAATATACTCTGGGGATGGTGGCTGCACAACAATATGAATCTACTAAATGTCACTAAATTGTTTTGTTTTTTTGTTTGTTTCATTCTACTTTTGCCAGAGGGTAAATATGCTCAGCAGAGAGAGACAGACAGAGACAGAGATAATGAGTGGTCAGGATTTGGGGCAGGCACGCACATGTACCTGGCATGTTTTTCATGCTGCTGGGGCTGGGATTCAAACTGCAATTGGCTGAGTGAGATTCAGGTCTCTTAACCACTTTGCCAGAGAGCTAGCCTTGAACCGTTCATTTTTAAAGTGTTTAAAATAGTGAAATTTATGCTAAGTATACTTTAAAATTTAAAGGAAGAAGTCCTTTTAGATTGATGTCAGATTGACAACATGCGTAGAATGTACTGGAAGATATTCTGCTAAAAGTGAACACAGGCCAAGCCAGTGCTATGCAGAACTTCCAGCTGGACATGTTCATGTGCCATGATGCCACTGCATTCCATCCATGCTTCTAGCCAGCCCGCTTCACAGGTCCTGCTAAGGCTCACGGGTGCCCTTCACATCCCCAGCCGGACCCCTCTCTCACTGACATTTGACACTGGGTGGTGCTGTTTAAGGACAAGTGTAATCACCCACTCAAGCACCAAAATGACACAGCACACCCCATCCACAGTGGTCTTCAGGTTACTAGACAGGGTTGTCCTATGTCTAAGATTAGCATTAAAGTCAAAACTGAAAGTGCAAAGTATTAGAGAGAATGCCAATAATTGTAGCAGCCCCATTGCCTGGGAGACCCTATATGAGGGTCTGTCCACATACTCGTGACCCCAGCAAGATAACAGACATCCTGCACCTCGTACGCTGTCCAGCAGGCGGAGGTCAGTGCACACGGTGGAGGAGCTACTAGCAGGGATCTATTGGCCACCCTCAGATTCTCCCCAGTACCTGCTGTGACCTCTTAGCCTCAGAAGTTCTGGCAGAATGTTCCAAATAAAACTGACTGGTCACTGAAGCCTTGGAACCACCCCTAGCAAGCATCTCAAGGACCCACTCATGTGCCCAAGATGGTCCTTTCTCAAGACTTCGCCACATTCTCTGCATTCTCCCAGGGTGACAAGACCATCCCCCAATGTCACATCCCACTTCTACCCTCCAGTAGAGACCTGAGCAAGCCCTTGGCAGGGTCTAAGTGCTTAGTGTGGCAATTCTCCAAGCCCTAGTCATAGGCTTGCTCTGTCCTGGAGGATGGCATGGAGCAAAACTTCTCCCACCTTTTCAGGGTCTAGCAGCCTCTGGGCTGTGGTCAGAGGGAAGTCACAAGCTCCTGGGATTCATCTCCTTTTATCTCTTACCAAGAGATCCAATGCAGAAATAAGTGGGATGCCTTCAGCTCATCCCAAAGCAGTAGGAACTGAGGAGAGGACAGATAACCAGGTCTGTGAGTTGGACAGACACATGGGAGCAGTGTCTAGCTATCCAGGTTATGTCCTTTCTCTCCTAGAGAAGAACAGTACATCTCTTGAACTTTGCATTCCGCTATCAATCAACGGAGCTGGTCCCCTCCCTTGATGCAGGGCTTGTCAGCCAGAACATACACACAGGAAGAGGCCGAGGGTGCCTGCTGCAGTGGAACCCCCACTCGCAGTCAGTGGCTGCTCACACCAACTTTAGCCCCTTCAGGAGCATAAGCACCCCCAAGCCATGTTCCACAAAAAGCAATAACTTCCCCTTCTTGGCACAACAGATGGATGATCTAACCCATGCATGGTTACCAGTTACGGGAAACAGTCCAGTACTTACTGTCCTCTCCGGGACAAGGCATGCCCGGCTGCTCAGGGATGCTTGGGAAGACTAGAGAAGAAAAAGTAAGAAGAAGGTTAGTGCACTGCGGTGCCACTGAACACAGCCTTTTCTAAAGTCCCTGCCCGGCATTGGTTGACCAGATGTACTTTCACACAAAGTACTCACTATAACCAATGAAAATCTGCTCTTTGAAGATTATTATTTTTAATAGAGGTCTTTGCCATAGAATGTGTGCACTTGCCAGAGAGACAGACAGAGACAGTGAGAGACAGAGACAGTGACAATGAGAATTCCCCCCTCCAGGGGTATGGCCACAGCACAATCCCCCCTCCTCCATCTTGGACACACATGCCTGATGTGATTTTCAAGCCATGGGGTCTGGCATCCATGATTGGCCCATGGAAGTCCAGAAACTTAACCGCTATGTAACCTGCTGGCCTCAGGGAGATTCTTTTTAACAAGGCAAAACCTTGGAAGTCCAAGTACATCTATTTACACCAAACTCCATTTTATAAAACTTCAAAAGCCACTGACAAATTTGGGAACAGCAGTTAGCATAATGGCTATGTCACTGGACTCCCACATAGTCGACTGTGGTTCGAGTCCCGGACCCGGCGGCTTAAACTCATGCCGGGTGTGTGTGCGTGCATGCCCAAGATCCCGAGAGGAGAATGGAGGAGAAGGGATTGCGGCATGGCCACCCCCCCTGGGGGGTGATTTCTCGCTGTCTCTCTGTCTCTCTCTGTCCAGGGAAGGCACACGCCCTATAGCAAAAACCTCTCCCAAAAAAAAAAAAAAAAAAAGCCACCGACAAATTCATGGGAAAAGCTATCAGAGGGGTATTATCAGCAAAGCTGTTGGAGGAAAACTACTGATTTGTATTAAGAAATAAATAAGGCAATTGGAGGGAACTGCAAACACTTTAAAAATCAACTTTTAAAAGCACCTTAGATTCCATTTCTTTATACTCAAGACAGAGTTTAAAATTTAATTTTTGTTTTGAGAGATTTTTGCTACAGGGTGTGTGCGCTTGCTAGAGAGACAGAGGCAAAAAGTGAGAAATCACCCCCCCAGAGAGGTGGGAGATGGATGTCCATACCACAACCTCCTCCATTCTCCTCTCAAGATTTTGGGCACACATGCCCGGCATGGGTTTTAAACTGCCAGGTGTGGGACTTGAACTATGACTGACTATGTAGGAGTCCAGTAATATAACTCTTATGTTATCTGCTAGTCCCCCAAATTTAATATTTTAACATATATTCTGAGCTTCTGCAATAAATTACTAAAATAGAAGCTTAAAACATATTAAGACATAGGGGCTGGCAGGTGGCAAGGTGGTTAAGGGCACTGGACTACCACATGATCAACCGTGGTTTGAGTCCTGGACCTGGTGCCTTGCTTTCTCACTTTCTCTCTCACTCTGTCCCTCTCTGGTCAAATTAAAATAAAAAAGTTAAATAAAGTAATTCTTTTTTTTTTTAAGTATTATTAAGACATAGTTAAAATAAACATTTTTTCTTTTTTGTAGTTTGCTATAGGGTATATGTACTCAGTGAAGAGAGACAGAAAGAAAGAAGGAAAGCGAATGAGAAATTGCTCCCCTCGCCCTCCCTCCCAGGATGGCCACACCCACAATCCCTTCTCCTCCATTCTCCTCTTGGGATTTTGGGCACGCACATGCATTCCCAATGTGTTTTTCAAGCCACCGGATCCAGAACCTGAACTGCGCAACTGGCCATGTCAGATCCACTGCTTTAACCACCACATTACTCAGTTGGCCCAAAAAAACTATTTTCTTTATCAAGAAAATAAAGCAAATTTGTAAAGCACCATACTTTAATGAGAGAGGCAAAGTATATATTTGCTATGACAAGTGGACTAGGTTAGGCTTTAAATTAACACATTTATATAAAGGACTGTGAAACTGGTATTTAAACCTACTCGCCCGGTGCAGGGAGAATGGTGACAAGAAATATTTCTGACAAGAAATAACAGGTGGTTTGAAGCTTAGGTCCCATCCTTCAAGCTTAATGATCTGTGTCCAGACCTATGGCAAAGAGTCCAAGCCACAGCCTAACCATAGATGCCAGAGCCAGACACTCTGCAGGACCCTAAAAATGTTGGGGAGCTCAATCCAAAATGCCCAACCTAAAGTATGTATCTGAAATAATCACAATGAATACCACCCATGAATCAATTCATAACATGGCTCTGAGCTTAGAAAGCTGAGTCTGGAGACAGGCCAGGAAGCCACACACAGAGAGGGGGCCGTCAGGCCGTCTCCCACTCTGCCTGCTCATGCCACAGACCCTGGACTAGCCCTGAGCCCTCTGAGCATGTAAAAGATCCACCCAGATGGGTGAGTCTGGCTTCTGATGCACCGAGTAAAGCCAGCCTGAGGCAGAGCGGGCAGGGAGAGAC
>NW_006198360.1:155830-159179 GCF_000334495.1 Tupaia belangeri chinensis | reverse complement strand
AAGAGCGGGCAGTGAGAGCCAACAAGCAGAACTCGTTTCCATGCCCAGTGAGAAGACAGCTGCATTGCACTCAACTTAGGACTCTCGACCAGTGGCAGCGATTCTCATTTGGGTTAATGAAATGTTAGAGAGAAGGCACTTGCCCAAGTGGCATTGTTTTCAACATCCTAACTTCTGTAGCATGGTCCTTTGTGGCTTCTAATCCCCCAGGTGTTCTGGCAGATTCCCATGGCCCAAGAGGTCCCCAGAGCTACCCATCTCCACAAACCCCAGGGCAAATGAGGAAGGCCCTGCTAGCTGTGCTTACCATGAATGATGAGCCCTTCATCCCTGCGCTGACAGGCCAGGCGGAACGCCTCCTCCAGCTCCATCTGGGAGGACACAGTGCAAGGGTCACCTACACAGGGCAAGAGATATGCTGAGACCGTCAGAGGCCTAAGGCGAAGGGGTCTGTGATGGTGCTCACACAGGGTGTAAGACACGAGACTCGTGGCTTGTGATCGCCACCCCAGCGCAGGGTCAGAAGGTATAAGGCCATCCAGACCAGCTGGTCATCCAGCCCATGCTCCCACACCAGAATCAACCAATCTCTGGAAGGCAAACGAGTTCACCTGCAGCCTGAGAGCCCTCTCAGAGAGTAAGCCATGAGGAAGATTAAGAATGTCCTCCTCAGGTCAGTCCTAGCCAGAGAGGAAAGATCTCTCAGCTTCTGTTGGACAGAAACACAGACCTGCACGAAACCAAGGTCCTAGTGGCTGCACCAACCCGAGAGGAGCAGCTACAAGGCTCTGCCTGCTGGGCTGTGTCCTAGACCCACAGTTACCAGTCAATCCTGGGGAGGAAGGGGGTCTCTCTTGAACTATCAAGTCTTCAGTCTTTTTTTTAGAGACAGATTTTTACTATAGGGTGCATGCACTCACCAGAGAGACAGAGAGGCAGAAAGCAAGAAATCACCCCCTCTCCCCAGGGAGGATGGCCATGTTGCAATCCCTTGTCCCCCAGTCTCCTCTTGAGATTTTGGGCATGCACATGCCCATGCCTGGCATGAGTTTGAAGCTGCCAAGTTCAGGACTTGAACCACAGTCGGCCCTGTGGGAGTCCAACAATGTAACCACTATACTATCTACTGATCCCACACCCCCAATGAGAGAGAGAGACTTTTGCTATAGGATGCGTGTGCTTGCCAGAGAGACAGAAAGTGAGAAATCAGCCCCTGGGTAGATGGTCGTACCACCATCCCTTCTTCTCCAGTCTCCTCTTGGGATTTTGGGCATACACACACACCTGGCATGAGTTTTAAGTTGCTGGGTCTGGGACTGGAACTGCGGTCAACTATGTGGGAGTCCAGCCATTATGGCATAGCCATTATGCCATCTGCTGGTCCCTAGCTCCCAGTCTTCTAAGATGTATATCTGATCAAGAGGGAGAAGGAGTTGGGGAGAGAGAGGAAGAAAGTGACACAGAAGAGCAAGCGAGAAGGGAGGGGAGAGAAAAGGAGAGAGGAAGGGCGATAGAGAGAATGTGACAGAGGGGAGGAGGAGAGACAGAAAGGAAGAAAAAGGTGGGGAGAAGCAGGAGAGAGGGAGAGGGAGAGAGAGAGAGGGAGGAATGGAGAGAAGAAGCCCTGGCTACACTCACCCTCCCCACTTTCCCCAAGAAAATGAAGACTTATCTTTCCCAAATTACCAACCAGAAGAACCCAGGATAAGAGAAAGGAAGGTTGGGGAGGAGGCGAGGCCCTGTCTTAGGAAGGGACCGGGAGACTCTCCCTGTGTTCAAGATCAGAGTCCGCCACGCGGCAAGGATGTCCTCCTCCCAAGTGGCATCACGTCCTCTCTCCACCCCAGCCCAGTATCCATCTGAGCACTTGCAACCAATCTCTGTCAGCCATCCCTGGGAAAGGCTGGCTCCAACAGGTTTCATTCCATGGTTTAAATCTCCCCATGGGACAGATGAAGCAAATTGTTCACACACAGGGATTTCCGATTGTGATCCTCACAGGACAAAGGGCTACCTTCACTGTCCACCCACTTGAGGGTGAGTGGATGCTGCTGGTGTAGACCACACATGTCTCTCACTTCCTCACAGAGCTCGTCGAAGGTTGTTGAGGCATCCACACTGGTGATCAGGATGTCCCTGGGAAAAGAGGACAAGGACTTCAGTCACCAGGAGGCATATTCCAAACAAACTAAATATTGATGCTTGGTAAACCAAAAAAATTTTTTAACTTGCCTGATGGCATGTATGCTCATAACAGAGAGACTGAGACAAGGAGAGAAAGGGAAAGTGAGAAAGTATCCCCATGAGGGCACTGTAATCCATCTCTTCTATTTCTCCATCCTCTAGAGATTTTGGGTGTGTGCATGTACGTACACACACACACACACACACACACACACACACCTGGCGGCTTGGCACCCGGCATGGCAAGCAACCACCAGGACTCAAACCGCATAGTCAGCAACCTTAATCACCATGCCACTAGCTGACCCACCAAATTTTTGATTAGCTAAATGAAAGGAAATTATCCCCCAAAACAAAATGACATACACATACCTATAAAAAATAATCAATGACCACAGGTTTTTTTTGTTTTGTTTTGTTTTTTGTTTTTTGTTTTAATTACCACCATAGATTCCCTCATGCTGAAAAGGAAGATTTACCTTGGGTGGAAAGACCAAGATGAAAGCATGAGAAGGTGCCCTCTAGTGGGAAGTCAGGCAACTGCGCCTGATTAGGCACCAGATTTGTTTTGCCCAAAGGTTTGACTTCACTAAGGTAAAGGAACCCCATTCAAGCTCCCATGAACCTCAATGGTACAAACAGTAGCATGTCATCCATGGAAGAAATACTTTTCAAGACCAGCAGTTGGCACAATGTCTATGTTGCTGGACTTCCATATAGTCAACTGTGGTTCGAGTCCCAGACCCAGTGGCTTAAACTCGTGCCGGGCACATGTGCATGTGTGCCCAAGATCCTGAGAGGAGAATGGAGAAGAAGGGATTGTGGTGCGGCCATCCCCCCCCCGGGGGATGATTTCTCACTTTCTGTCTCTGTCTCTGTCTTTCTGGCGAGCATGCACACCCTATAGCAAAAACAAAAACAAAAAACAAACAAACAAAAAAAACTCTTCAAAAAAGAAAAAAGGGACCAACAGTTAGTGTAATGGCTATGTCGATGGACTCCCGTGTAGTCGACCGCGGTTCACGTGCCGGACGCGGTGGCTTAAAACTCACGCCGGGCGCATGTGTGCGCGTGCCCAAGATTCTGAGAGGAGAACAGAGGAGAAGGGATTGCGGCATGGCCATCCCCCCTGGGGGGTGATTTCTCACTTTCTGTCTCTCTGTCT
>NW_006198360.1:151275-155811 GCF_000334495.1 Tupaia belangeri chinensis | reverse complement strand
CCAATAGAAAAAAACTCCACAAAAAAAAAAAAAAAAAAGAAAGAAAAATACTTTTTGAGGGGTAGAAATAGGAGTGTGGGGGGAAGGGATTAAACAATTTAACGATGGAAAGCTGCTTTTTCAAACCTTGAAAAGATGGTTCCAACACCTTAGTTAAATAATTCCAGACCCATGTTTAAAACCAAGTCACAGATCGCCACTGCCTTTATATTATTTAAAAATGGGATTTAAAAAATTTTATTTAATTTTGTTATTATTTTTTAAATTTGCTATAGGGCAATGTGCACTCACCAGAGAGAAAGAGACAGAGGAACAGAGACAGAGAGAGAGTGCAAGCTGCCAGGTCTAGGACTCAAACCGTTGTTGGCCATGTAGGAGCCCAGCACCTTAACCACCATGCCTGCCGCGTGCTGGACTCCAAAACTGGGATTTGAATCTTGATAGCTGGGAATGGCTCTGGATTCCCAGTCATCCTTTGAGGGAGGCTATTTACTGGTGAAGGAGGAAACCTGAAACCCCCCAATAGAAAGAAGGAATTGTTTTTTTTGAGAGGTTTTTCCCATAGGGCGCATGCACTCACCAGACAGAGACAGACAGACAGATGGACAGACAAAAAGCGAGAAATCACCCCCCAGGGGGGATGGCCACGCCGCAATCCCTTCTCCTCCATTCTCCTCTCGGGATCTTGGGCATGCACGCACACGCACCCAGAGTGAGTTTTAAGCCACCGGGTCCGGGATGTGAACCACGGTTGACCAACTACATGGGAGTCCAGCGACATAGCCATTATGCCAACTGCTGGTCCCAGAGACAAGGAATTATCACAAGGACTAACTTATTTTTTCTGAAAACTGTGAGCAGGAATCACTGAACCCACTGAACCTGCAGGGAAAACTTACCAGTGTCTGACTCCCACAGGAGAGCCTATGAGAAGAAATCTGAAAAGCTCTGAGACATTCCACACAACAGAAATAAAGGTTCTGCCCAGTGGCTCTCTGACCAGATTACCTGAATTTCTTCCACAAGTTCTTACGAATAGTCTTTGCCCCCAAGACAATGACTCCAGAGCAACTAGAGTTCCACCAAGGCCCTTGCTGGCTCCCAGGTCTCACGCACTCTGCATCATCACCCCGGTGGGCTGGAGGAGAGAGGCTCACAGCTACCCACCCCTTCCTGCTGGAACTGGCCACCCGGAACCTGCCCCAGTGCCCCAAGCTCTGCAGTGACCTATCCCAGCCTGTCCCCACCAAAGCCTGTAGGACCATGGCAGATGAAGAAACTGAGACCGAGGGGCCACATGGCTAATCAATGGGCACTCCAGAGACCCGGCTCCCGTCTCGACACGCCCCGTCACTCTGGGATCCCCCAGATCTGGTATCCACACTGTCCAGTGCACTCACTGCCTGCCTGACCCAACGTCCACTAGTTCTACCACCAGCATCTCCAAAACTTGGGGTCTGCCATCACTTCAGCTTGGGCTTCTTCCTGCTCCCAAGTGGAAGTTATCCAGCTTCACATCCAGACGCCAGGTGGGCAGCTCCTGCAGAACTCCAGAATTTTAGAAAGGCCACGCCAGTCACAGGCCAACCCTGAGTCATGCAACCCTAGACCCCTTGGCAGGTCTCCAACTCAGGAAGACAAGCCTGAGTAAGGGCACCTGGGCTGCTGGTCCTTAAAGGCCTCCAGGAATCAGCACCTATTGGCTGGGTGGAATGTCCGTTCCTGAACTCCTGTGTCTCTCTGGGCAGTAGCCCTAAGCCCTGGGCTTTGCACACAGCAGGTCCCCAAATATGAAAGTTCTGGAACAAAAGCCTGAACTGGAGAGAGGGAAGAGCCAGCAACTGGGTGCCCAAAACTCAGCCGGGGAGAGTAGGGTCTCCAAACTGGCTATCTTCACCTAGAGCCCCTGGAAACAGGGGCCGCCAGCCCTTCTCAGACTCTCCAATGATGGTCTGTGTCGGGGGTGGGGTGGGAGGGTGAGGCTCTGATTTCAAGCCTTCAAAGGCTGTAGGGGACCAGGAGGTGACCGAAGACCTCCCTGGTTTTAGGAACAGTCATCAGTGTATCCAGTCCTCAGCAGCACATGGCCCTGTTGCTACAACAACCTCTCAACACCCTCACCTCCCTGGGGGCAGTCACGTCTCAGCCCAGGGAGGGCTGTCTTCTGGGGACAGAATTGTACCTGGACCAGAGTGCTGATCTCAGTTGACACTCTCTAGACGCAGCCTTAATGCCTGAGTACCCCCACCCTCAAAGGTGGTCCCCTGAAATAGGCACCAAGGCAGGAAAGCAGGTGCCAGGAGGAAGGAACTGCGATGGTAGGGGAGAACTCTCCTCTACAGCTTCGTGCAGAAAGAGAAAAGGATAAGAGAAGGGGAGTGAGGGGAGTCGGGGGAGAAGGAAGGACAAAGGAAGGAGTGTGGATGGAGAGATGGGAAGAGGGAGAAGTGGGGGAGTAATGAGAGGGAAGGGAGGGGAGGAGGGAAGAAGATAAAGGATGAGAAGGGGGGAAAGGAAGAGGTGGAGGAGGGAGGGGGAGAAGACAGTGAGAAGAGGCGTGGGAGAGGGAGAGAGAGAGGAAGAGGAAGGGTAGGGAAGGGTAGGGAGAGAGAGAAGGGAAGGGGAGGAAGGGGTGGGAAAGGAGAGGCAGGAAGAAAGGAAGGGAAGGGGAGGAAGAGGAAGGGGTGGAGGCTGGCCTCATCAGCTGGAAACCAGAGTCCACAGGTTGAATTACACCCCACCCAGTAACAAAAGTGTTCCTCAGGGACAGAAGCGGGAGGGGGCAGGCCAGCAGCTCAGCCCAAGCAGGGGAGGGGGACACTCACTACCAGCCTTGATCTCCTTGGTCGCCTGGGGGGAGGTTGGAGGGTTTGGTTCCCATGCACCCCTGAGGCCTGAAGGGAGTGGACTTCTAATCATTAGGGGTCAACCTTGACTTCATCACCTGTTCATTTGTGGTTCGTGGTTCCGGGCTGGGAAGGGAACAGCAGTCCCTGGTATGTTGATGAGTACTTAACACATCCACACCCTGGACAAGTCTAATATCAAGGATCTTGCTGACCCTTTACCCATTTTAACCACCCCCTTCCAGGCCAGAGACAGGCCTTCCCAACCTGTTCAGGAGTGGGGATTTGTCCAGTGAGTTCCCCCAGAAATCTTTCTTCTTTCTGGTTCTGCCACCAACCCACCCGCCCATACGCCCCCAGGCTTCCCAGATGCTGTGGTTGGGGCAGGGGCAGAAAGGACTGGAGAGGACTGAATGGTCCCAAGGAGCAGATTCAAGTTCCTAAGACAAAGTTCACACTGGAGGTCAGCTAAACCCCTGCTAAGGGTTGCAGGACATACAAGATGACCCCTAGGGCGCTGCCCAGGAGGACACACAGCCTTGGGGGAGGATGCCACCCTGAGCTTGCCCCTGCCTCTAGACCCACAGAGCCATGGAGCACCTCCTCAAGACTCCAAGGAATGCTCAGACTGCCCAGTTCAAGCTCAGAGCCAGCCCACCACTCCCTTCCCCCTCAGCCCCACCCGTCGGCTTATTCCTTTGAGAGCACCTAGGTCCACGTCAGGGCTCCTGGAGACGCAGCATGTGGAAAGAGGAAGGCACAGAAGACCAGCCCCTCCTCACACTGATTTACACCTCGCATATGATGGTGACCATGGGACCCTTCTGCAGCCCTCCACCCCCATCAGGGCTGCCCCCAGGGGCTGGAGCCAGGGGTCAAGTGCTGTCTGAGGCCGGCCCCTGGGGTCCCTGGCCACGGGCCCCTCTGAGGTGCCTGCTGGTCCCATTTCACAGCGAGGCAGGTGGAGACCTGGGCACCAGGCACAACGGCAGCCCAGTAACCGGTGTCCCCGAGCTGAGTCTCAGAAAAGCCCTGTCCCCCGCCAAGGACCCCTGCATTCTCGCAATCTCGGGCTTGCCCTTCCGTGCTGGCCCCTCGTGAAACCAGCTGAGGAGCCAGGGTTCCACAGCGGGGCTCCCGGTGCGCCTGGAAACTTGATGGAAATGCAACTTTTCTTAAACCGACATCTCTGGCCAGGTAAATTGCGGGGAAATTTTTTAAACTCCAATTTCTAAAAGTATGCTACAAGTTTTCACAGGTTTATGGCTTTAATGTCCCTAGCCAACTTTCGGGTAAAAACGTCAACGGTGACCATGGCTAAGGAGCGCACCCGCGCTGCGGGTCCTCCCTGTAAGAACCAGCTGGGCAAAACTCCGTTTCCAGGGGAATAACCAGGACAAGGAGACTCCAGAAGCCGCCGTGCCCGCCGCATTGCCGCCCCCGCCGCATCCCCCGCAGGCCCCGGGCCGACCCCGCCCTGCCCCCGAGGCTTCCCATGGGTAACGTTCAAGGGCGCCGGGAGCGACCGCGGACCGCCTCATCCGGGGCCGTCTCCCAACACTGTCAGGTCAAGACCTCCCGGGTCGCCCTGGGCCCGCGGAGGCCTCGCTGTCCCCACCCTCTCGCGCCGCGGCCCGCACCTTCCGACCCTCGGGGGCCCCTAAGCTCGGCCGCCCCCTGCACCGTCCAC
>NW_006198360.1:140652-150654 GCF_000334495.1 Tupaia belangeri chinensis | reverse complement strand
CGCGGCCCCGAGACCGCCTGCCCTCGGCGCTGGCCCCTCTGTGAAACCAGCCCGGGGCTGCGGTTTCTTGATGGGACCCCGCGCCCCCGGAAACTTGCTGGAAATGCAGAGTCTCGGCCCCCACCCAGACCCGAGTGGAAAACCCCGCAGTCCGCGTCAGCGATCCCTCGGCGACCCCCGGCGGGCACAAATCTGAGGGCCGCAGGTCTGCGGAACGGCGGGCAGCGGTCGCTGATGACTCCGCTGCAGACAGCTGCGCCTCCCGGAATCCGGTCGTCAGCTCAGACCGAGAGCCCCGACGGCGCTCGCACCGCGGTATACCCTGTGCCGGCTCTTTCAGAAGCGGACGCTGAGGCCACGAAGACCGAAGAACACAGCTAATCCTAACAGACGGAATGGTCCTGCCCGCTGGTGCCCTCCTTCCCAGCAAAATCCAAGATCCAAACAGGAAGTGCTACCTGCGCTGGCTACTCGGCGCTTCACGCCAGTTCACTCCTCAGTGCTTAGTGGCGTGGACAAGGAGACCGCACTGGCTCAGGTCACACACGAAAACTTTTTTTTTTTTTTTAGAGAGATTTTCCTATAGGGCGCGTTTACTCCCTAGAGAGACAGGAAGTGAGAAATCACCCCCAGAGGGCGTGGCCATGCCCAAATCCCCCCTCTTCCATTCTCCTCCTGGGATTTGGGCCACACAGGACCACTGGATCTAAGTGACCAGGTCTGGGACTTGAACCGTGGTTGACCACATGGCAATCCAGTGGCAGTCCAGCGACGTAACCGCTGATCCCCGAACCACGACCGCTGGGTCTTTCTAACTCAATTGCCTCCCACCCCTACCTCCCCTGCACCCCAGGTTCTTCCTTAGATGTAGGTGTGGTTTTCTGCTGAGTAACCCATGCCTTGTAGGCTGCATCCCTTGAGACCCAGATCTGCTATTGGCAGGACCTCACCTAGACATCACACGGACACCCCAGACTTCAGTCTGTAACCCTTTCCTTCCTGCCATCCCTGCTAATCCCAGTCCTGCCTCCACTACTCCCCCACGGCCTTTGTCCCCCTCCCCACTTTACCCTAGTGGCTAACCTCTGACCCTCGCCTGGACTGTTGAAAGGACTTCTCAGGCACTGTTTTCATTCTATGCAGACTCCTGGCATCTCCGTGGTGTCAGGCACTGGTGTGACCCTGAGGAACTACAATGGTTTAAATGTACCCCTGTCGCCCCACATCCTAAATTCATATACTGAGGCGAGGTATTGAGATTTGGTCATGAGGGGATTCTGTGGTGTTGAGAGGTGGGGGCTTTGGGGAGATTAGGATCAGGGTAGGGCCCCCATGTCAGATACCCGTGGGTTCATAAGGAGAAACAGACGTGCAAACTCTTGCTCTGCCTCCCTCCCCATGTGTTGCCCTGCACCCCGTCAGAAGAACCTCCACCAGCAAACTGACCTTTCAGATGTGGCTCTTTTGGCCTCGAACCAGCAAAACCATGAATTAAATAAATCTCTGAACTTTTAAATCACCCAAACTCATATATTGCTGTTATTAGTAACAGCACAGATGAAAACAAGGACAAATGGGCACAATCCTTATGGTCCTAGGACCCGTCTGTTCTCTGGAGCTGGATAGCCTGCCCCTCACCTACTTCGATGCTATCAGTTCTTAACAACTCTTGAGGGCCAGCAGGTGGTGTGGTGATCAAGGTGCTGAACTCCTACATGGCTGACCACACTTCAAGTCCCAGGTCTGGGGGCTTGCTTTCTCACTCTCTTTGTATCTCTCTGGTCAAATTAAAATAATAATAATAATACATAAAATAAAATTAATAATTCTTTTTAAAAGAATTATTTTCACTTTATGTATTATTATCATTATTATTTTTCCATTTGATCATAGAGAAACAGAGACAGAGAAAGAGAGAGAGAGAGGAAGTGAGAAAGCAAGCCACGAGGTTCGAGACCTGAACCGTGGTCATCGGCCATGTGGGAGTCCAGCGCCTTTAACCACCATGCCACTTGCCAGCCCCCAAAATTAATAATTCTTAAAAAGAGGGAGAAAAAATTCTTTGGACTCTCCCCCCCTTACCTACCTGCCCATTTCTCTCCTCTTTACAACAAAATTCCTGCCAAGAGCTGTCCGCACTCCGTACCCACTTATGACTCCAATCGCTTTGTCTTGAACAGTCCTCCTGACACATGTACACATTTTAAATACACTGGCCAATTCTCAGTCATTTCCTTCCTTTCTTCTTTACTTCTTTCCTTCCTTTTTTGCTGGAGGGCATGTGTGTTTGCCAGAGAGAGAGAGAGAACCTCCCATCTGGGTTAGTCAGATGCAATCCCTTTCCTCCATTTCTCCATCCCCTAGGCACACACATGTTCCTGGTGTGATTTTCAAGCAGTGGGACTGGGATTTGAACCACAGTTGGCCATGCATGATCCAGCTTTCTACACACAGCACTTGACCACTATTCTATGCTGGCCTGACTCAGACTTTTCTTAACCTTTGACAGCAAACCCCTAGAACAGTTATAGTTACTTCTCTCTCCAAATCCCCTCACTCCTCCTCCTGATCTTGCAGTCTTTAAAAGTACAGTGCCCAGATTTCAGCAGATGGTATAGTGGTTAAGGCTCTGGACTCTCACATGGCTGACCATGGTTCAAGTCCCAGACCTGGTGGCTTACTTTCTCACTTTCTCTGTCTCTCACTGGCCAAATTTTTAAAAAATAATAAGATACATTTAAAAAAAAAAAAAAGTCCTCATACATAAACTCTCCCTTAAAAAAAAAAAATTACAGCGCCCAGACCTCAGCCACTAGCCAGCTTATCATCCCAAGCTCAGGGCAGGTCTCATCCCTCCCACTTACATGCACTTCACCTCCACACGCAGGATCCTCCTAACCAGCCCTCCTCAGCTCTGCTCTTCCCACCCACTCAGTGCCAATTCCACTTTCCATGTGCTCAGCCTGAAAACCTTGGTGTCACCTCTGACTCCTCTCTTTCTGATACTCCTCAGTCCTCCACTTGAAAATCCTGGCAGCTCCACTTTCAACACATTTCCAGAATCTGACCAAGTGCCACCACCTGGCCCAAGTCATACCCTCGGCACTGGCACATTGTGGCAGCCTCCGTTTTTCTTTTCTTTTTTTTTTTTTTTTTTTTTTTTTGAGAGATTTTCACTGTAGGGCGCGTGCGCTCGCCAGACAGACAGAGAGAGACATAGAGACAGAAAGCGAGAAATCACCCCCCAGGGGGGATGGTCACGCCGCAATCCCTTCTCCATTCTCCTCTCGGGATCTTGGGCACGCACGCACACGCGCCCGGCGGAGTCCAGCAACATAGCCATTACGCTAACTGCTGGTTCCCGTCCTCCGTTTTTCTTAAAACGCAAGTCAGTCCACGTCCATTCTCTGTCCAATCAAAAGCCTACAATGGTTCCCATCCCACTCAAAGGAAAAGCCAAGTCTTCACTATGGTCCACTGGCACTACAGGATCCCAGGCCCCATTCCTTTCTGCCCTCATGTCCCACTACCTTTAACCTAGCTCACTCCACTCCAGCGCCATGGCCTCCCTACCAGTCCCTTGCCTCAGGCCCCTTGCACATGCAGTTCCCTCCACCAGAAGCACAGATCTCTCCTGGATCGGTGTCCTCACACTCTTTGAGCCTCAGCATACCTCACATACATATTCACAGTTTTCTCTCCATCTCATCTTCACAGGGCAATTCTCTGTACCCCCAGCATGGGCACACAACAAAGGGTCAGAGGAGCAGCTGGAAAGGGCATGGCAAGGAACAGGAATCGGCCGCCATGCTGCAACCAAGTTGCAGGTGTGTCTGATGCCCGTAGAAGTCTTGCCAGCTGTAAGCAGTCAGCCCAGGTGCCTCCATCCCCTCCCCATCCCTATGCCAGGTCCCATAGCCAGTCAGTCCCAAGTCCAGGGCTGCAGCCTTGTCCCCTTGGCTACCCAAAACACAGCCCGGCACATGGCCTTAGGTGCTTTCTGATGGATGGGGAGTGTTTCCGCTAGGTGGACAGTGTTTCCGCTAGGTGGACACAGGCCACACCTGAAGTGAGGTCCTCTGACACCCACGGACCTTCCTCCATAGCCTTCTGGGGTAAGGCAGAAGGTCCAGTTCTTAGTGCCCACTGCAAAGGTTCCACCCAGGGCCCCACCATACCTAATAGCCTAAGCAGGCCCTGTTGGCCTAAGAGCCCTTCCTAACTGGGTAAGCCATTATTTCAGTAGGAACCCTGGCTGGTCCCTGGGGCAGTCCCTCAGGCACTGGCCTAAACAGGCAGGTCCAGCTGTCAGGTGGGAATTTGTCACTGTTAGCCCTCCTCATCCTGGTGAGGGAGGGTCCTAGAAGAACCACTGGGTGCAGTTTGGAGGGTGAGACCTCTGCTCTCTGTGGGGGTTTTGGAGAGAAAGGAGGCCTTATCCTGGAGGGAGGTGGTGGAGGGAGACCTATTGTTTAGCAGGCCCCAGCAGAGGACTGAGAACAGATGGGATGCCCTGGCATACTGAAAATCTACCCAGGCCTCTGGCTTCACCCGTACAGTTCTACCTCTGGCTCTCCCCTCCCGAAGGGCAGAGGCCTCAGTATTTGCATTCTTTGATGGACGAAACCTGCAAAATAAAGGCTTCACCCTGGGACCAGCAGTTTGTGTAATGGCTGTGCCGCTGGACTCCCATGTAGTCAACCGTGGTTCAAGTCCTGGACTTGGTTGCTTAAACTCATGCTGGGCACGTGTGCGTGCGTGCCCAAGATCCCACGAGGAGAATGGAGGAGAAGGGATTGTGCCATGGCCATCCCCTCTGGGGGGTGATTTCTCACTTTCTGTCTCTCTGTCTCTATCTTTCTGGTGAGCACATGTGCCCTATAGCAAAAACCTCTCAAAAAAAAAAAAAAAAAAGGCTCTATCCCACCTGCCTCTGGAAGGTGGAGTGAGTCACAGGGTAAGGAATTCCCTGTGCCCCTCCTGTGAGACCTTGAGGGCAAGGAGTACCGTCCTGAGGACCTGTGGCATTGTGCCACCTAGCCACAGAAGCAGGTGCATGCCCCCAGAGTCACCAACCTCCCTCCAGACTTCAGCCACTGACTGATGGCCCTCTCAGACTATTCTTGCCACGTCCCCCAGGTGTTTGGTATGTGGCAAAATGAATGAGTGAGTGTGTGAATGAATGAGGGGGCCCCTCAGGAGTTCTGGGGCCGGGTCATACTTATAGACCTCAGGCTCTGTTCTGGGGGGACTCTGTCTCCACCAAGGGCAGGGCAGAGGTACTGTCATCTTCCCACTCCCCTGGCCGCACAGACAAATTGCAGTCCTTGGCATAATTGCAGGTTTTGAGGGCTCACCCCTGGGCCTCCAAGAGTAGGAGGAGCTTGAGTGACCCTTGGAACAGGAGATAGGCTGGGCAGACATGAGAAGGGCCCCTGGAGCAGCTACGAGCTGGTTCTTGCCTCCTCTTGGCAGTTTCTGTAGTTCCCAAATTTTCCACAAAGAAACCATATACTTGACTAATCATAAACACCTATTTCCAAAACAAAAAACTTTTTAACCAGATATAAAATTAATACAGGCTTATTATAACACTTTAGAGGGGCTTGCAGGTGGTGTAGTGGCTGAGACACGGACTCCCACATGACCAACCATGGTTTGAGCCCAGATCTGGCAGCTTGCTTTCTCACTTTTTTCTCTCTGATTACATTTAAAAACAGTAATAAATAAACAAAAAATCAAATAAATAATTATTAAAAAAAAAAAACCTTTAGAGGGACCAGCAGTTGGCGTAATGGCTATGTCACTGGATCCCCATGTAGTCGACTGCAGTTCAAGTCCCAGACCCGGTGGTTTAAATTCACGCCGGGCACGTGTGCGTGTGTGCCCAAGATCCCGAGAGGAGAATGGAGGAGAAGAGATTGCGGTGTGGCCATCCTCCCTGGGGGGGGGGGTGATTTCTCACTTTCTGTCTCTCTGTCTCTCTCTCCTTCTGGCAAGTGCAGGTGCCCTATAGCAAAAACCTCTCAAAAATAAAAAAAAGCTTTAGAAACACAGAAAGATGTAGGGAGAAACGATGCCTCTACCCCAAACCCCAGCTGGGCAGAGAAGATAAGTGCCGAAGCAACTAGCCTTCCTGTCCCTCTCCTGTCTCCTGGGACAGGTGGTGACCTGGCTGCACTCCTGCTAGGTGTGTGTGTAGGGCGGAGGACGATGGCCAGTGGCCAACTGAGGGCAGAATGAGGCCCAAGGGTGAGCTCCCAGCAGGGGCGGGGCTCCCAGAGCCTGACTGCTAACCCTGAGGAGGGATGGCTTCACGGAGTGCTGGACTAACCCTCTGATTTTTGTCTGGTAAATGTCCTTAAGACACCTTCAAATGACTGCAATCCTGGAGACAAGAAGGAGCTATGCTCAGCATGACTCATGGGACATTCCTGGGGCATTGATCGCCCTCCTCTGGGGTCCCCACAGCCCCATTTCCTTGCTGGTGTCTTCCTCACCAAAGTTCGCTTTTGCCTTTATGCCGGCTCAACACTTGGGCCTGCCCAGAAAGAAGTGACTGTTGGGAAGTGGTGACACAGAGCCCAGGGCATGATCAGTCATCCTGGCAGGTGTGAGGCTGACCAGGGTGGAGCCCAGGAGGGCCATGCTGATCACGGGAAGGGCTGAGGACCTTTGCTGACTGGTGCTTGGCACAGCAGCTGAGGAAGGGACCCGGCCACAGATGTTTCCTTTCTGTGTCATGGATCACAGGTTTGGAGAGACTGGCTCAGGCAATCACACCCACTTTGCTCACTCACTCACTCAATGCATGTTGATCAAGGGCCTCCTGGGTGCTTGGACTTGTGCTGGGGATACAGCCGTGAGTGACCCAATGGGGTTGTCCCCTCGTGGGCTCTGCATGCTGGTGGGAACTGGCCACTGTCCATGAGTCACGTAGGCATGCACAATGGCAGCTCTGCCTAGTCATAGAACAGAGCTGGCTATAGGACCTGAGGCCGTGTGCAGTGAGCATGGAGAAGGCTGAGTGGCAGCCAGTGCAAAGGTCCTGTGGCCCCAGGGAACAGAGTGGTCAGAGGCAGAGAAGGGTAGCAAGCGGGTGAGGAAGGGGCCAGGAGCAGACTCCAAATTCAAGAGAATAGGGAAAGTAGTGAAATAAGGAAGTGTTCAAAAATGGTCTCTCCATCCCCACTGTGCAAGGTTCTGCTAGAATGGCAGGAGAACTATGTGAATGTGTGTGTGCGTCCTAACACCTGTGTGCCTGTGCCAGTTTGCCTCCAGCTCCAATTCACCTCTCACTACCTGTGATCATAAATGTGATTCCTTCAAGTCAGTTTCCCACCTGGCACCGCTGGCATTTGGGCGATGGCTCTTTGTGGGACCGTCCATGCATCACAGGATGCAGAGCAGCAAACCTGGTCTCCTAGTGCTGATGGCCGAGAGCATCGTGCCTTCCCAGAGAGTGCAGTGCTGAACTTCCCCAGGAGAGGGCGCAAGAGGGACGCTGTGGAGATAAGGCTCCCCTGTCTGCTTCCTGGGCAGCCAAATGGTCGGTGGTGAGTAGTGCAAGCCTGGTGCATGGTGGTGGTAGTGAGATTGCTCTGCCCAGCCATGCGTCCAGAAAGCGCAGTCTCTCAGTGGCCTCGCAGCCCTGGTCTGCCTGCCCCACCCCACACGGGCACTGTCAGTTCCATGCCTCCCACTGTCACTGGTCCCCACTCCCTCTGTGTGCCTTGAGCCCCCACCCACTGCGCCAAGCCCCAGGAGAGCTACTTCCTGCTTGTCCACTGCCTCCCACCATCTCTGACTGCAGCTCAGCGAACTTCTTCCCACCCAGGAGGCATAGCTCCACCTTCAGTGCCAGGTACCCTCCTTCAGTTTACAGAACCACAGGAGTCTCCTTCCACCTTCTGGTCACTCTTGTTACAGCTCAATAATCCTGTGTAATAAATGGCCCCTGTTTAAAATCTACAGATTGGATAAGGTAGATACGATCTGTGTGTACCTGTGAATGTGTGTGTCTGTGTAAGTATGTAGTTTTCTGTGTGTGTATAAGTCTGTGTGTGCTTGCAGTGCAGACATCCTGAAAGAGGTGTCAGGGAAGGCCACCTGGAGTAGTGGCAGCAGCTCAAGGAGGGGGTGGGTTTACTGTTTGGGGATGGAGACATAAGGGGAGGGGAAGCTGGACTAGAGGCCAAGGAACTGGGACAGTACCAATTCCCTGGCCCAGCAATGTGCCACACACATTGTCACCACTGAACTTCACAGGGAAACACAGACCACTTCTAGCACCACACCTCGCACCCCTCAGAGAAGCCCTCTGTGCCAGGCATCACCTCTGGGGCCCTCAGTGCCTCTCCAGATGTAGGGATGATAAGCCACTGAGAACCTGGTCCAAGTCACAAGGCCAGCAGGGGCAGGGCTGGGGTACCAGATCCCAGGCTAGTGAGGGGTGGACCACTTGTCCTCCCTCTAGACTGGCAATACCCACAGAGTGGAGCCCCTCTTCCTGGGGCCTACACAGGGACAGAGGACTTGGGCCTAAGACAAGTTGGTCAAGGCTCTGTGGATGGACAGGAACTTACGCTCCTGAACTGCAGGGGTGGATGCTGGTCTCCTGTAAGCTAACCCCTTAGCTGTCTGGGGTTTTATTTAAGACCCAGTGCAGGGCCGGCAGGTGGCATGGTGGTTAGGGGCGCTGGACTCCCACATGGCCAACCACAGTTTGAGCCCCGGATGTGGTGACTTGCTTTCTCACTTTCCCTTTCTCTCTTTCTCTGTCTCTCTGTTATCAAACTGAAAAATAAAGATCAATAAAATAAATCTTAAAAAAAAAAAAAAAGACCCAGTGCAAGGCTGGCACATCTGCAGAGGCAGTGCCAGAACCAGTCACCATGGCGATGCTGGGAATTGCTCCAGGAGCTGTTAAGGGGCTGCTACAAGGGCTATTTAGCCTCATGAAAATACACAGAATCACTGTTACCTAAACAATTATAGGAAGGTTCCGGTGGTGGGGCCAGGAAAGGCCTCTCAACTGCTCAGCTCGAGCTCCTTCCCTCCTTCCCTCCTTACTTGGGCAAATGGAGCTCACCGGATGGAAGGGCCTGCCCATGCCCCTCCACAGGTGTCTCAGGGTACCTGCCAGCTGTGAGGCCAGTGCCTCACTGGGCCCTACTGTCCTTAGGGGTTTTTCTTGGTTTGGTTTTGTTTTATTTTTGCCTTTTCTCAATGACCAAGCTTGTGGGCCCAGGAGGCATAGCCTGGGGCCTCATATTGCTTATTAATTGTGCTAAGGTCAGGCTTCCAGGGTGCCTGTGGAGGAAATAGCCAAGGTTGCCCTTTAGGCCCCCAGCCTGTGGGGGTGGGGGAAAGGGTCCCTCCTATCACTCACTGTGGGAGCATGGAATGCATCTGGGACTATCTTCTACAAATAAAAAGCATAAAAAGCATCCAGGGCCTCAAAGATGTCCGTGTCAGTTGGACTAGTAGTTCCACTCTGGGATCCAGCTCAAGGAAGAACTGGACATGCAAACAGCTCTGCGTTCCACATGCCATCTGGCGAGTCAGTCGCGGTGACCTATGTGAGAGTGACTGTGGCCAGCAGCAGAGGGGAGCTGAAGTCCTCCATGGGCTCTACTTGACCAGTGACTCTGTCCCTTTGAGATCAAAGACTGCACATCCCCCACACATGTACACGCACGTGGCCTAGAGCTCACTCAGCAGGCCAGAGCGGGTCGGCCAGGACAGAAGGAGGCAGCCCCCTGCCGGGTGTCGCTGGCCCCAGCAAACCAGCAGATGGATGCACAGGGCCCTGCCCAGCAGGGAGGCTCTGAACCTGAAGGCCTTGCTGCCTGACTGTGTCCAAGCATCCCTATCTTTGGAAGGCAGCCCAGCCTCCCCTTACAGGGAGCAGATTCCCAGGACCTCATCAGCAAAGGTCAGGAGCCTTCTGTGAGCAGGGACCAGGCAAGACTGACAGCTACCGTCAAAGCAACACTCAAC
>NW_006198360.1:134397-140621 GCF_000334495.1 Tupaia belangeri chinensis | reverse complement strand
CCCCCCCAACAGAACGCCCTTTAATCTCCACAATACCTGCCAGGGGACGTATACCCCCACTACAGGGTGGAGAGCTGTGACTTTGACAGACATAGCAACTTCCTGGGATCCACAGCAGGAACCCAGGATGCGTAGTTTAGTGTACACGTTCACCTCCCACTATGGCGTCTCAGGGGAGCCCTGACAGCTGTGCCATGGAGGTTATCTCAGAGGACTAGCAAAGATCCTGCCTTTCAGGTGAAACCAGCCAGCCCTGCCTGACCCAGCTCTGCCTGGGGATATAGGGGCCGTGGGGCCTCCCAGGCTAAGGATGTGAAACCTGTGGCCATCCCTGACCTGCTCAAATCACCTGCACAGAGCTCAGGCCCGTAGGCCTGTCCTGAGGGACCATGATGAGGGAGAGAAGATCCCAAGAGCAGCCTGGAATGAAGGGTCACCAGAATTAGTGAAATGGAGGGATGCATGCTGGAGTGCAGGGAGGAGGCCCTTCTGGAATGAAGGCTTCTGCTGACCCAATGCCAGGCCAGGGAGCTGGCCTGGGAGACACAGGGAAGCTCAGGGGTAAGCGGGGGGAGGTGGATGTCGAGCCAGCTGGATCCTTCCCACCAAATGGCCAGCTCTGTTCCTAACCTTGCTAAGCCTTGACTTCCTCACCTGTGAAGTAGACATTAACCCATCTCCCTCCCAAGTGGGTGAGGGTTACATGGGATTGAGTGTGTCTATGCAGTGCACAGCTTGTCACTGGACTCTCAGGAAATGGATGAGTTGAGTTGTTTTGTTTATTTTATTTTGTTTTTGTCTTTGCCAGAGGATGCACACGCTCACCAGAGAGAACAGAAAGAGGGAAGTGAGAAAGCACCTGTGGGGAAGAGTTATGCCACAATGATTCTCCTCCATCTCTCTCTCCTTTTGGGATTTTGGGCATGCACGCACATGCATGTGCTGAAGTATTTCCTCAAACCACCCGGTCTAGGACTCGAATGACATCCATGACATCTCATGGATGCTGTCAAAAGACACGAATGAGATTCCTGGGTCAGAGACAAAGCATTGTCACAGCACTGCAAGTGAGTCAACCCAGGTGGATGGGTGCCTTGAACAACGAGTACCCAAAACTGACACCTGCTGATTGGTGCTGGGTGCCAGGCATGATCTAGGTGCTTCAGTTCATTAGGAGACCTGCTGATGTTCACGACAACCCAACGGGGAAGGTACCATCGCTGCCCTCTTTTCACAGACGAAGATGTAGAAGCCCAGAGAGGTTAAGTAACTAGCATGAGGTTAAATAGACAGTAAGTCGCAGAGCCGAGACTCATACCAGGCTGGCTGCAGGGCCCAAAGGACCTCTCTCTCCCCGGTCCTAAAGCTCATTTCCTGTTTTTCCTTCTTCCTCGCCTCTCTCTATCCCTGCTTCCTAGTTGCTGCTTCTAGGGATCACTGATTACTGACTGGGACAGAGCCCCCCAGAACGGCAGTGTAACCATATTTGGGGACAGGGACTGTGCAGACATAATCAGTTAAGATGAGACAATGCTGGAGTAGCGTGGGCCTCTAACCCAGTGCTAGGCACCTGTATAAGAAGTGACACAGGGAACCCCATGTGGTAAGAGGCAGACTGCAGTGACGTGCAGTGATGTGTCAACGAGCCGAGGCATGCCAAGGGTTGCCAGCAGGAAGCTAGAAGCTGGAAGAGGCAGGAGAGATCCTCTGGAGCCTCTAAAATGAACTGTTACCGGTAGACAGCTCTGAGCAGGGAGTCACAATGTGCCCACAAAGGGGACATCTGACACATCAATCACCGTTACCAGGGATCGTTACTAGACCCCTGATGCCAAGAGGGGAGAGCTTATCTACTTTTATGACCTAAACTTCTTCAAAGAACCTAGAGGAGGTTACTGTTTCCCCTCCTGCATAAGGAATCCACGGGGATGTCCAGTCAACATCCTTCTTCCCACTGGGTAATAAAACAATATGGCAGAATCGTCCCTTTGTGCATCCTTGTACTTTGTTTTTTGTTGTTTTGTTTTAAAGAATTATTTTATTTAGTTTTATTTAATCATTCATTTATTCCATTTTGACTAGGGGCGGGGGAGTAAGAAAGCAAGCCTCCAGGTCCGGGACTCGAACTGTGGTAAGCCATGTGGGAGTGTCCCATGCCTTACCCACCACACCACCTGCTGGTCCCCTCATGCTTGCACTTCCAGAGTCCGGACTGGGCATGCATAACTGAACCAGAAGTAGCAGGCACAAAAAAAGTCTGTGAATTCAAAGAAAGGGGCTGACTACAACAACAGACTCCGCCCTCCTAAATATTCATGATAAGACCCCACAATAAAAGTAATCCTGAACCCCATTCCCAGGGTAGTTGTCCTCAGATAGCTGCCCACTCACACACCTTCCTGGCGTAGGGTGTATTTTTTTCTGTTAACAATCTTTTCTATTAAAATCTTGTTTTTTCCCTTTTATTTTTTTTGGAGAGGTTTTTGCTATAGGGCGCATGTGCTTGCCAGGAAGACAGAGAGACAGAAAGCGAGAAATCACTCCCCAGAGGGGATGGTCACGCCGCAATCCCTTCTCCTCCATTTTCCTCTCAGGATCTTGGACACTCACACACATGCACCTGGTCTGAGTTTAAGCCACCGGGTCTGGAACTCGAACCGTGGTCGACTACGTGGGAGTCCAGAGACATAACCATTATGCAAACTGCTGGTCCCGTTTTTTTCCTTCTTTACTCCTGGTTATGGTTTCACTCAGCTTCCCAGGGTAGGTCTCTAACCTGAGAGGCCTGGACCCAAAGAAATAATATTTCATGAAACATTCCCCAGCTTCTCCAACCGAGAGCACCTGCCAACACTTTGATTTTGGACTTTCGTCCTTCAAAACTGCAAAAGAATACATTTCTGTTTTGAGCCCTCTAGTGAGTGATACCATGTTATGGCAGCCTAGGAAAATAATACTCCTGACTCCCAGGTAAACTCCCTGCACCCGAGCCCTTGTCTCGGGGTCGTTTGTGAGGGAACCCTGACTAGGACACCCCATGGCGTGGGCCCCACTCAGCGTGAGTGCTGCCTGCCTTACTTTGAGGCATGGTCAGTGCTTGTCCTGTCTCTGCTGCAGGAGAGAGAAGTAGGGGGGCTGTCCCTGACACCTGGCCCTCCTTAACTCCTACCTACAGCCTCAGGGAAGAGCAGCCCCAGCGCTCAGGAAACTTAAGGACTCTACATTCATGTCACACATTCCAGCCTTGAACAGAAACAAGGAAGCCTCTGACCCCTAAAGACTTGCCTCACTAGGATGGGGTACATGGAGCCCTGGCTGCACTCCACCCTCTGCCCACTGACTTCTGCCCCAAGAGCCCCCTGTTGCAGGACATGCCGACACCCCCTTCCCACGCAGTTCCTCTGGGCTGCCAACTTTGATCTGCCCCGGCCTCCAGCCTGCTCCTGTCATCACTACCGGAATAGAAGGCAGTGTTTAAAAGCATCAGTTCTTCCCGTGCTTTTTCCTGGCCCTGTAAATATGTGGGCAGAAATAGCAGCCTGCAGGCGGGAGGGAGTGATTGCCGGTTGCAGAATCAGGCGAAGGCTGCTGCCCGGGTGGGCCTTGCTGCGTGGGTGCCTGAGGCAGTCGCAAAGGCCGGCTTTAAATAGCTCCCCGTGGGTACGCACAGCAGAAAGGGGGCAGCCTGCAGGTGGCAAGGAGGGCAGAGCAGAGGCAGGCGCTGGGGTAGGGCAGGGTCCTGGCAGCAGAGAGGTCGCCCAACTGAGCCCAGAGTCTGACTCTGCTTTAAACCTGCCTGCACCTCCTCCAACAGCCTGAATTGGCGCTGATCCTCCCCCACCTGGGGCAGAACCCTGGCTGTCCCTAGAGATGAGGTGGTGGGGGGCACTCCTTGGGGCCAGTCCAGCAGCTGTATTATGTGCCATCTGGGCTGAGGCCCCCACTCCTGGCAGCTCTCTGGGTTCCAGGGAGGAGAGCAGTAGCCCTGCAGGGAGGCACACAAAACAGAAAGGACCTGGCGCCTGCACCAGAGCAGGGGACGTCATTGTCGGACACAGAGCTGGCTGGGCTTGGCCTGCTTCCCTCTGCTGCTGTGAGGTGGCCTGAAGCCCCAACTGACCCAGATCCAGCTCTGCCACTCCTTGACCACCTGCTCTCTGCTTACTCCAAGGTCCACCCTGCTCTGTTTACTCCAAGATCCACCCTGCTCTGTTTGCACTCCTGGTCATCCTGGAGCCTGACTGTCCCACCTCCCAGGACAGCCCTGCTAAGTCTCACAGTCTTGGCCTTTAGAGCAGGAACCCAAAGAGGTAGACTGAGTGTGAAGAAGAGGCATTAGGAGGTGAGGGGTCTTCAAGACAGAGGCAAAGGTGGTAAGTGCCAGGCCATGCTTTGGGCAGAGAGCCTGTCCTTGGATCCAGACTGGCCCCGTGGGAAGCAGCTTGAACCTGCGTTTCTAGGCCCCAGCGACTTCATCGCTCTGCCAGCTAAGTGTGCTGGGGCTGCTGCAGGCCCTGGGCAGTCACACGGGCAGCATTTTCGTGGCTCTTGACTGTCGGGCACTGCAGTAGACACAGAGCCCCAAACAGCTGTTCCCCTAATTGCCCTTCTTGTTTCTCCCATGTGTAATGACCCAGTCAGTGCAGAGGAAAATCTGGACCCTTGTATTAGGAACTGCCTGTCAAACGGTCCAATGGCTGCAGAGTCCTTGGACTGCAACAATGTCACTCAAACCTGTGGCAGTAGTGGCAAGTAGGGAAGGACTGTAGGGTGTTTATAAGCCTTGGTGGCCTCTGAGTTCCCATCACCACATCGAAGGCTCAGTGGACTCTTGTTCCCCTGGGGGGGACTACTTAACATCCAGGCCCCTGTACTTCTGTCCTCCTCCAGATGCGCCTATGTGGCCACATCTTCTGGGACAGAGCCCCTGAAACCCTGACCCCCAATCTCCACCCTTTAATCTCTGGCTCTAACCCCTGGGGCTTCAGGAAAGCATACGACTTTGGGATCAGTTAGCCCTGACCTCACTGTCCTCCATCTGTGAGCTCAGGCTTCCCTCTCCAGCCCCTAGATCTGCTTCTCCATTAGAGAAGACGGCCCCATCACAGACCAGTGGCATGACAAATGCATGAAGCCAGTGTCATGAATGCTTGCTCCTCCTTCCCAAAGCCTCCTCCCTTATCCCTGCTCCTGGGGAGGACAGCCACCTTCTGAGGACTCTGACCCACTGCTTCCCTGGTGCAAGGTGCACGTCCAACTCTAGCTGTTCCGTGGGCTTCCACAGGCTGCCTTCATCCAGATACTGCCCATAGAGCCTGCGTGGAGAGAGCATTCCAGGCTGCCAGCTGGGCTCCAGGCACCAGGAGAGGTGGCTGCAGCAACAGAGAAGGTAACCAGCCGCCAAGCCAAGGCTTTATTTCATGCTGGGACCAAAGAGGCCTCGAGAGTGCCCTTCTGCACCAGGTCACTGAGACAGAGGGTGAGCGCCGTGTACTCCCGCCTCCTCCACATGGCGGATTGCAATCCCACAGAGCAAAGGCCTAGAAAGCAGGGTCACTTTCTGAGTCTGGAAACTCATAGCTCCCCCGGGAGCCCAGCACAGGCCTGGCGCATCCTCCGGTCAGGCTTCTCTGTCTCTCTGTGGCAGACCTGTCTCACTCGTCTGTCGGAGAGCAGTCTGCTGGTCTTCCAGGTGAGGCTGGGGACAAGGCTCAGGGAGGCCTGGTTTTATGTGGCCAATTGCCAGTCCACGAGGCCACCACGTCCTCCCAGCAGCCATCAGACAAGCAGAGGCCTGCATCCTGCCTCACATGGTGTATGCCGCCCAGTAGATGATGTTGACGGCCGCAAAGGCCGCGGGGAACACAGCGCGGGCGTAGATGTCAATGGTGTCTGCATCAATGGGCTTGAACCGTGTGCGGATGCCCCCCTGGCCCCCTGAGCGGGGCCCTCCCTCCTTCTTCGTCTCCCCAGTCTCCACCTCCACCGACCTGTAGGAGCCCATCAGATTCCCAGGGATGCGGCGGCACTGCCGGCGGGAGACCGCCAGCTCCTGGGTGACACCGGCAGCGGAGAGTGAAAAAAGGACAATGGCATTCCTCACGTCCATCTGCAGCAGAGTGGGTGGTGGGGGGACAAGGATTAGGTGTGCTGTAGCCCCAGTCCCAGTCCAGGGGTCACTCAGTTGTGACCTGTAGCAGGCCAAGGTTGAGAGCTTAGACCCC
>NW_006198360.1:122511-133993 GCF_000334495.1 Tupaia belangeri chinensis | reverse complement strand
GTGAAAGCCGAGGCTGAGTACTTAACCCCCCCCCCCCCGTGGAAGACAAGTGACCTCACCAGAGCCAGCCAGCAGCTGGGCCCCGCTCCCCACAGTGCTTCCCTTCCCTGTACCAGCCAGGGTCCGACTAGCCTCACCTCTGCCCTTGGCTTTGTGACCTTGACCTTGGCCTTTTGCTTCTTCCTGTAGTCAGCATTGAAGTGGGCGAAGGCGTACTCCACCAAGGCAGCAAACACGAAGACATAGCAGATCCAGAAGTACACGTCCAGCGCCTTGATGGCCGACGCCCGCGGCAGGGAGGAGCGGGCGCTGACCATGAGCGTGGTCATTGTCAGCACCGTGGTGATGCCTGGTGGGCGCGGTTTGAGGGGTGATCAGAGCTCTATCCCCTCCCCACCCCCACTTCATCTCAGTAAGCCTGGGTCTCAGAGGACAGAGGGCCGAGCAGGTCCCATGCCCCATCCCCGGGATCAGGATCCTCTGGCTACTGCCCCAAAAAGCTGCCATGGGGGGATTGGGGTTCAAGGACTGGGCTCATGGCTGATGGGTCATGGGAAGGGTGAGGGCCCCCATACCTAAAGACACCCTGGCAGGCACTGCTGCCTGGCTGATCCAGAAGGACACCCAGGACATGGCCACCAGGAGGATGGAGGGCATGTAGGACTGGATGATGTAGACACCCCGATTCCTCCGGAGGTGGAAGTGCAGGCTGAGTCGAGGAAACTGGCCAGCTGTGGGGACAGCACCATCAGGCCCAGCCTTTCCTGCCCAACCCATCTACCCCGTGGGACTCAAAGGGAGAGGAGGTGTGGTGGGCACCTGACCCACTGCAAGCCTCAGAAGAAAGGGAGATCCTGAACCCCAGCCTTCCCTACCTGCCCCACACTGGCTGGCCCTGGCATGGAGTGGTCCATACTGCTGGCCTCAAGTGTACAGAAATGGCTCTGAGAGACCCTCCCAGCCAGTAGAAAATGACTCAGTTCCTCTACAATCCCTTGCTCCACGCACAGCCAAGCTCTGGAAGGAGCCAGGCTAGGAGTGGGAGGGGCAGGAGGTGGCAAGACAGATAGGAAGCCAAGGTGGCCAGGGAAGGCTTGTCCCTGAGCTCTGCAGTCCTGGGACTAAAAGAGCCCCCACATACCCAGGTTCCCCCTGAACCTGGAGTTCTAGAAAGCAGAAAGAGCTGGGGAAGAGGTGATGAAACCTGACCTATGTCTGAACAATGGCATGTTCTGAGTCCCTGGCTTGGGAGCAGCCCGTGCCACTCAGCAAGTTCCTAAGTCAGTGGTTTCTCCAGCTGCATCCTTGGGGCCCTTCAAAGCCAGCTGGTGGTTCAGTTAAAAAGCATTAGGAAACCACCGACCAGCTTCACAGGAAGAGGCGGTGCGCAGCCTTGTTACCCGATTTGAAGTTCATGAGCTCCGTGGTGAAGCGGTAGCTGGTGATGGTGAACTGAGCCAGCTGCAGCTTGTCCAGCCCATGGATCTGCTCCTGGTTTTCAGACCAGTAGTACACAATGTCCTCAGAAGAATAGCCATCTGCAGGAGAGTCCACAGGTGGGTATGGGGGCTGGCCCCCAACCCCCGCCATTCCTGGAGGGAGTACCCCATTCACATGAGGAGCCTGAGGGTGGGACTGATGCAGCTATGACCGAGACAGTGCAAGAGCCCAGCCAGGAGCAGTGAGGCTCCGCTCGGGAACCATGTCTGGCATCCCCGGGCAGATGGGTGGGGCCAGAAGTGGTGTCACCATTGTTGGGTGACACACGGGGCTACCAAGCTAGTCCAGTAGCACATTTCTGGGCTCCACTGCCCAGGTCTGCCAGGCAGGACTCTGACCCAGAGGCCCAGTGGCTCTGGGCCTTCCAGCCCCTCCTCTTCCTGCCCGGGCTTCTTGCTCATGTGGTTGCTCACCCTGGATACCCCCTGGGCCGCACCAGTTTTGTCCACCCCCCAAGTTGCACAGACCATGGCCAGTCAAGTCTGAGTCCCTTTTCCTCCCACACAAGGTCACTAGACCAGAGAGGCAGCCTGGACCAGAGAACAGCTTCCACCCTGCCCTGTTGGCACATGCCCCACCCTATCCCACTGCTGAGTACCCCACTCACAGCTCTCCAGATCCAGCATGCACTCCTGTTCATCCATGGGGTACTTGGCCAAGTCCATGTCACAAGCCACTGTGGAGGTGATTCTGCCCGGACAAGCATGTGGTAAGGGCCATGAGGTGAATTCAGCCCTCCTGGAAGCCACCTGCTCACCAGGCCACCTGACCCCAGCTACATCTCGGGCTTTGTTTGCATGTAGCCTGACGTGTGGGTGAAAACTGAAAACCAGTCAACTTTACAGATATCCATGAGTCTTCCTTGAAGACTATTAAGAACTGCATTCTATTCATTTCCTTCATCCTTCAAAATGCCTATTTGACTAAGTTGGGGCCTACAAGACAGGGACAGCCTGAACACCCCAGACTCCAGCCTGAGAAATAGCTAAAGGCCACTTCAGAAACAGGCCCAGAGGCACCAACAGCTCCAATTTCCCCAGAGAGGCCAGGCATTTCAATTCTTATGTAAAATCTCCTCATTTTTAAAATTTTGACAACAAATTTCCACTTTTAAAGACATGCATCTGCAAACAGGTGCCCAGACAAGTATATGAACATACCTGTTCACATTCACCGAAAGGTGGAAGCAACCCACACTCCCAGCAAAACAAACGGGTCTGTCGTGTAATGGAATATATCCAGCATAAGAAGTTATGATGCTCGGACCCATGCTACACACGGTGGAACTTTGAAAACATGATGCCGAGTGAAAGAAGCCAGACACACAAGGTCACATACTATATGACTCCATGTAATGAAATGTTCAGAACAGCAAGTCTGTAGAAGCAGAATGCAAATTGGTGGTTGCCTAGGCCTTCTGGGGAATGGAGAGTGACTATATAAAGGTATAGGTCTCCTCTCAGGGTGATGAAATGTTTTGGAGCTATTAATACATAAAGGTTTGCATAACAGTGAATGTGCCAAATGCCACTAAATTATTCACTATAAAATGAATAATTTTGGGGCCAGCAGGTGGCGTGGACTTTCACATGGCCAACTGTGGTTTGAGTCCAAGACCTGGCAGCTAGCTTTCTCACTTTCTCTTTTTATCTCTCTGGTAAGCACACATGCCCTACAGAAAATTGAAAAATAATAATAGTAAATAAAATTAAATAAAATAAATAATTATTTTTTTTAAAATGATTCATCTTATGTTATATAAATTTTACCGTGCTTAAAAAACAAAAAGGTGGGGCCAGCAGGTGGCATGGTGGTTAAGGTGCTGGATTCCCACATGGCCAGTTGTGGTTTGAGTCCTGGTCCTGGTAGCTTGCTTTCTCACTTTCTCTCTCTCTGTCTCTGTCTCTCTCTGGTCAAGTTAAAAATATAGTAATAAATGGAATTAAATAAAATCATTTTCTTTTCTTTATTTTTCTTTGCTTTTCTTTTCCTTTTTTGGAGAGGTTTTTGCTATAGGGCACATGCACTCACCAGAAAGACAGAGAGAGACAGAGAGACAGAAAGTGAGAAATCACCCCCCAGGGGGGATGGCCATGCTGCAATCCCTTCTCCTCCATTCTCCTCTCGGGATTTTGAGCACATACGCACATGTGCCCAGCAAGAGTTTAAGCCACCGGGTCTGGGACTTGAACCAAGGTTAACTATATGAGAGTCCGGCGACATAGCCATTATGCCAACTGCTGGTCCCGATAAAATCATTTTTTTAGAGGTTTTTGCCTTAGAGTGTGTGTGCTCACTGGAGAGAGAGAGAGACAGAGATAGTGAGAGAAAAAGTGAGAAATCACCTCCTGGGGAGATGGCCATGCCACAATCTTTCTCTATTCTCCTCCTGAGATCTTGGACACACATATACACGTGCCTGGTGTGATTTTCAAGCCACCAGGTCTAGAACTCTAATAGCAGACAGCCATGTGGGAGTCTAGCGACATAACCACTATGCCATTTGCTGGTCCCTAAATAAAATAATTCTTAAAAAAAAAAAAAGGCACTGTATTAAGCAAAAATCCACATCTGTTGGCAACCTGTAGAGCTGATGTTTCATAAGCAGCCACTGGTTGTCAGAGGATATAAATAACGTCAGTTTCTGCCTCTCCTCACTGTCGTTCCCAGCAGAGATGTCCTGGGATTTCTTTGGCCTTGGAACATCCCATGCTGGGACCTGGATGGGCATCCCTCCAGGACACAGAGGGTGTGGGAGGGGGCCCGGGCTCACCGGATGCTGTACAGGATCACGCCATCGGGCTGCAGCCGGATGAGCTTGTTCTCCACAGTCACATCGTGGAACCAGGCAGATTTGGCATTCACAATGAAGGTATCGGGGAGCCAGAGCTTGTCCACAAAGCGGCTGTCCAGGCCCAGGGTCTCATTGGTGTGGTTGTAGGACAGCCTGCTGTCCCGCCAGCTCTGGTGCAGAAACACGGTCATGGTGTACTCCTGCAGAGGGAGACAGGACCAGATGCCACGTCAGCCCTCACTCACTCCGAAAGACACATGGCCCGGGAGCAGAGACTAGCTGGGCACTTACCATGTTTGCCTCTGAGATGTGGTCAATGCTGGCCACCTCCAGGGCGAGAGCCACATTCACAGGGGGCCCTGAAGGAGAGAGCAAAACCAAGGAGGGTGGGGCCAAGGCTGGCCCAGCGTGGGCTCCATCCCAGTACCCCAGCCACCCTGCCAAGACAGGCCCTCCACCTGGCGCGAGTCCAGGGAGGCAGGATGAAGGAACAGAGATCCTGCAGGGAGCACAGGGTGGGTGTGCCGTCCTGGCAGGCAGAGTCTCCTTCCCAGCTATCTTCCTGGGGAGCCTGGTACTTGAGGTCTGATGGAGCCCCACAGAGCAAACCAGGTCTGCTTCTCAGACCAGAGCCCACGGGGGCACACACCCACAGCTGATCCAGAGTGCAGCAGTTCCTGCCTGCCACCCTCACCTCCAATGCCAGGCCGGAAGTTGCGAGCATAGCCCTCCACCAGGCCATCCAGGTTGGGGAGCCAGGAGATCTCCAGGTTGGAGCCCACGTAGTCCCCAATGTCGTTCATCGCCCTGGGACACAAGAACAACTGGTCACAGACAGGCAAGGCACCAGGAACTGAGTCTGGGTTCTTCCTGGGGTGGATGCTGTCCTGAATTTTGGGGTGCAGTTCAGCCCAGTTCAGGTGAGCAGATGGAGGGGTGAGCGGGTGGAGGGCTGCTGGGGGGGCTCTGCGCTCTGGTGGTGCAGTGCGTGTGGAGCCCAAGGTGCCTCCACACTCTTCCTTGAGCAACGTGTGGGTCACTCCTTGGCCCTTGGGATGAGTAAGGCAGCCACAGGCCAGGCTGGAGCAAATTCCTATGAGCCTCCTCAGACACAGGAAGGCCCCGGGCAATCTTGGGCCTCATGCACCCACCTTTCTTCTTGGCCTTTGGCCCTGCCCACTTGTCTTAGAGGAAGGCTACCCAGAGTCAGAATCTATCAGCATGGGCTGAGCCCCAGGCTCACTCCACAGCCTCCCATGGCTCCCACCACAGTGGACCAAGATAGGACAACCGTGAGGACAAGCAGGTGGCCTCCACCAGAATCCTCATCCCTGAGGTCCCTCATGTAGAGGTCTCAAAGGATCCCCACCAGAACACAAGACCTCCCTGTCAGCTTCCAAGGGGTAAAACTTCCCCCAGGAGATTTTGGGAGAAAAGAGTGACCAGGAGGCTGGGGGGTAGGACAGGAAGAGGGCAGTGCTCCAAACCCAGGGCCAGAAGTCCTGTTCTCTGTCCCCTCCCAGACAGGCTCAGACGAGCCCTGAATCCCTGAATGACCGCGTGTTTCTGGGGCTTAGCCTGACCCTGGAGCAGCTGGGGCAGCTAATCACATTGCAGTCTGGGCTGCCTTGCTCATCCCAGCAGAGCAAAGGGGTGCCACTGAAAGCGGCAGCATGAGTGAGGGAGGCATCTCGGGTCTCTCACATAGCAATTCCTCCAGAGCAGAGCCCCCCGCAGCCCTGCCCACTTGCCTCTTCCTCTGCTCGCCGGAACTGAGCAGGACAGTGTCCCTACAAAATCCATGTTCACCCAGACTCTCAGAATGGGAGTGGGGCCTTTGCAGACGTAGTTGAGATGAGGTTATATTAGGGTGGGTCCTCGATCCTGTGACCGTGCCCTCGTAAGAACAGAAAACAGAAGGTCATGTGAAGGCAGAGGTGGAGGCTGGAGAGATGCGTCTATACACAGGGACCAGCACTTCCAGACACCACCAGACGAGGAGAGAAGTGGGATGGATTCTCCCTCAGAGCTTCGAGAAGGAACCAGCACTGCCCATACCTTGATTTGAGACTTTTGATGTCCAGAATTACCTATGAGAGAGTCAATTTCTGAGGTTTGAAGCCGTCTACTATCTACTGTGGTCACTGTTAAAGCAACGTTAGAGCAACCCCAGGAAACCAACACTCCATGCTCCTGTCCACGGGTGAAGTCAGACCACAATGCGGGAGGGCAGTTTCTCCTAAAGCTGAGTGGGGGTGGAAGAGGGGCACTTGAGGGTGACTCTGTGCTGTTCCAAGGGGTATGGGAGCAACTTTAGACAAAGCCTCTGGGTTACCACAGCCCCAGCTTAGCCCAAGCCCTCGGAGGATAAGTGACCAAGTCAATCAGCCCCTCCCCCTGCCCCAGGCAGCTGTGGCCCCAAGTTAGACAGGGCCTCTAACCTGGATGCCCCTCACTGGGCCACCCAAGCCAGACCAGCTCAGGAGGACCGCGGTCTCCCAGCAGTGCTGCACTTTCCCTCCTAAGGGAAGAGAGGTGGGGAGAAAGACCTGCAGGCTTATCCTCAGCTTCTGCTCCCTCGGGAGCAGCCTGGGTGTGAGACACCCCCACGATACTTCTTCAGCACTCCTCTCTCCACTCCTTCCTCTTCCCGCCCACCCCTCCATCTCCTAACTCTCTCCATCTCCGGCCTCTCCCTGCCTACGTGCCTGCTCATTCCTCCAGACCTTCTGAACCCCTCCCCTCATCCCTGAGTGTGGGCGCCCCCACCACCTAACCTTCTATCACCTCTCTAAGTCCTGCCTTAAGACATAGCCCCAAGCACCCCTCAGGAAGTAGTTCTTAACCATTCCTTCATTCACCTGTCCACCCAGCAGATGTCTGACAAAGTGACCACTCAGTGCTGGTCGCATTCTAGAGATGACTAAGCCATGAACAGAGTTACAGCCCAGGCCCATGTGGAGGTCCAGGTCTTGGGGATAGTGACAAACAAGTGGTTTTAAGTGTGATGAGTATTACAGAGAGGGAAGGGAAGAAACAGACTCCCTGAGAAAGTGACAAAGATGCCCAATTCGTGAGGACACAAGTGTCCAAGGAGAGGCCAAGCAGGGCTGCAGTGAGGGTGCTGAGCTGTGGGCGCTGGGCAGGGCACGCTTCCAGGCTGAGACAGGAGTAGAGATAGAAGGGGCAGACTTGAAGGGCGCAGGATAAGTCTGCAGCCTCCATCCAGGCCAACGATGGGGTTCTGAACACAGATCAGGTTCAGACTTTAAATACCCAGTTCCGTGTCCAGGCCTTTACATGCATCCTTTCTGTTCCTTAGGCTTTACTCTTGGTGGGTTATAGGACCAGCCCTGCCTCCGTGCTGCCCCATGGAGGGGCTGCCTGGGCCCCTTCCTTTCAATCACAGACACTTTTCTTTTGTGTATTTCATATACTGCCCTTCTGAAGAGGTTGACTTTGACCCAGAAGTTCCTGATCAAGTGAAATTCTGCAAACCCGTGATCTATCCCGCAAGGTCCCTTTGGCACATCACCATGGTCAGTAGGAGCAACTTTAGACAAAGCATCCGGGTCTCCTCTCTGTTAGGACAGACACTGCTCCCTGCTGGTCCCCCTGGGTGGTGGCCAGGTGCAAGGCTGGGGACAGGACAGGGACTTCGGTAGCAAAAAAAGAGATGGAATTAAATTAAGTCTGGTCCAAATTAAAAATGCAAATAGAAGTCACCCTGAAGGTCAGATGTAAAGGCATTTAAATGAAGCTTTATTTTTGGACCAGCCCATCTGCCATCCAGCCTCTTGGAATAAGGCCATCAGGAGGCTCCGTCCTTCCTGGGCTCCATCTCTTGCCTGTCTCAGAGTGGTGGTACATGCCCCAGGGGGTGCAGAGGGGCAAACCACAGAGGGCCCACTCAGGGGCAAGGCCAGGAGTAAGCCTCTGCCAAGAAGCTCACCTCCACATGGCAGAACAGTGGCCTTTGCTATCTCCTGGGGGCCAAAAGAGGAGGTACCCCACTCCACACCACTTACCTCCTAGTAGAGTGGCCAGTCGTTTGCCAGCTGGGAACTAATGTGAAGGGCCAAGGTGCCAGGAAGATTTGCTTTGTGTGAAACTCTCAGCTCAGGAAGCTCAGAGCAGGCAGAGCTGATGGGTGGGTGGGCTACAGGCTCTGCACTTAGGGAGCTCGGCACGGGTCAGGGATGTCTTGAACTCTGCCTGGTAAGTCACAGCTCTTGGGAGAGAGCTGCTGGTTCATCAGGTGGCTTTGGAACCCAGCAGTGAGCAGCAGCCCAGGACTGGGGCTTCCTTTACGTAGATGGACAGAGAAACTCAGACATATTCAAGGCTCCAAGTCAGATTTAGGAATTCAAACAATGGGGAGAGTAGATACCTTCCACCTTGCATTGCTCTGGATGTGGGTCAAACCTCCTACCCCTCCTGGCCCCCCTGAGAAACAAACCCACCTCTGTTACTTGTCTGTGCCTGGGGGACAAAAAGGAAAGGTAGGTGTAGCTGAGCGAGGCAGTGGGATCCTCCTCCCTCTGAGGAGCCTTCCACCCAGCACACACAGCCCACGAATCCTGACAGCTCTGCTTTTAGAGCAACACAAGCCCCACCAACATCACAGTTACCAAGGCAAAGAAGAGCACCACGGCAGTCGTACAGAGCTGGTGAGGCAGGAGATGCAGCACAGCTTCCCCAGGGAGACAGAGGAGCCAGCAGCCCAAGAGGGCCACCCACACGGGCATGCAGTTAGCAAGCTCAGTGCCTGCTGTGCGTGCAGGTCCTCAGACTCAGAGGTCGACCCACAAGCCCGCATAGTACACACCCTTCTTATCTCTCCAACCCATTCTCTCTAGGAGATGCTGGGATGTGGACTGTGGAGTGACAGCCAGAACAGGTGCCACTGTCCTCCAATACCACTCCTGGGACAAGGACCTGGAGACTGAGGGAAGGGAGGGCAGCTGTCCTGGTTTCTGGAGTCAAGGAGACACAGGCGTGATGGAAAGGAAACCCAGCATGGACAGCACCATGCTACATCTGAAGGTCATCTCCAAAGGCTGAGCTGGAACTACTTCCCTGCTCCTTTCTACCTTGGGGAGACCCTTCAGACCTGCCCCACACCATGCCATTGCCAAGCTAAAGTCAAGAGCAGCAGGTAGAGCCCGGCACACGTGCATGGCCACAACCCTCTGGATAGACTTTCAAATGTAGCAAGGAGGTAACTATTTTTAACAAGAGGATGAGCTGGAAGCTCAGCAGAGCAGTGCATCCATGCTGTGCGGAGGGCCCTCCCCCACAGCACCCCTTTCCAGAAACAAAGCTGATGGCAAGGCCCAGAGGCTCTCCTCCCCGGGGGGCCTTCCAGATTTCCAGACCAGGTAAACAGGCCCACAGTCCCTGACCCAACACCCCAGGAGTCAGACACAGGACAAGATTCAGAATTTTTCATGTTGAGAAAGGGGATATGGGAGAGGGCTGGAGAATTTCCCAGCAGGAAATGTATAAATAGGCCCCTTAAGTAGGATAAATAAAGACAAAACGAGCTGCCTCATGTCAGTGCAGAACAGGATTTGCCACCGAATGAGTTTTGGTGTCAAGCTTGGGATAAGACGTCGAGGTTTCAGAGCTGTCTGGATTTCAGACTCTCAGCTAAGCAGCCGTGGGTCAGAGTCAGCAACCAACCCCAGTACCTCCAGCACATGCGTCTACTGCTGTGCTTCAGCTCTTTGCCCATCTTGTTGCCCTGACTAGGGAGAAGAGAAAGGTCCATCAGGACTGATGGAAGAACAAAACTCTTCCAAGGACAGGGGCATCTAGAGCCTCATGGGCAGTGCTGACCCCATGGTCTCCAACCAGAGGGCCACATCTAGAGCCAGACCCGGGCCTTCTGGGCTCTCTCTCCCCACCCCAGCAACAGGAAATCCTTATATCCCTGTCCCCCATGTTTCGAGCTGAGTGCCAGCTGATACTCGACCACTTCTGGTTGCTAAAAGTCTTCCACAGCCATCAGTTCTTTGGCCATGACCTCTGGAATGCTGGAAGATCTGTTTTTGCTGTTTATTTTCTGCAACATTTGCATGGAGATCATTACCCCCAAAAGTCCCCTCACTGGCTTCTCACGACTCCCATGGAAAGTTCCCTGACTGCTGTGCCCCAAATGCCCAGGTAACTCAGGAACGTGGTTCAGTTCCCAGAGAGGAGAGAAGAGAGCTGGGGACTGAGCTAGTGGCTGGAAGGGAGATTCAGCCCAGGGGGACCTTTCTTAGGCTTCTCTGGGGAGGAAGGCTCTCTTCCAACAGTTAGCAAGAAATCCTGAGTCTCTTTCCTGCTGCCAGAAGCCCTGGCTGCCAGGCACCTACCTACTTGAGAGTTCAGGCTATGGCATTCGAAATGGCTCCTGAAAGGAGACCCCATCACATTCTAGGCTCCTCATCCCTTAACAATGGATACACGGCCCTTAGGATGTACTTTCCCCGTGGCCGTCCCAGACCTGCAGCTGAAAAAAAAAGCTCGTTCTGGTTCTGTGCTCCGTGGGAAAGAGAGCGGCCTCATCCCCAGGGCTCTAGGATCTTTTCTTTCTTCCTGCCTGCACCGCGAGCCATGCTGAGCGCTCGGCTCCGCGCCTGGAAGGGTGCCAGCCAGAGGGGGACCGGCCAAGTGCTGATGAGGGCCGAGGACACAAGGACCTCTCCACTAGAGCTGCGGAACCTGGAAGAACCAGGAGTGGCTCCGAACCTCGTCTTGCTGGTGGCGCGGCGTTCAGCACCGGAGCTGCGGACAGCACCCAGGGGTGGCCAGAGCGAGGGAGAACCCGGGAAGGGTAGACAGGGTGCAGGAGACTTGGGGGTCCAGATGCCCGAGGTTTGAGCCAGCTTCTATCCCAGCAGCTCTGTCTCTGACCGGTATGGGAGTCCTCGGAGGGTGCCCCTGGGTGGAGGAGTTCCTGTCCCCTCTCGACTCTCATTTCCCCCTGCCCCCAGGAGCAAAGTGCCCGCTCACCTGGTGCCGCGGTGCTGCTGTGCGCAGAGCGCTAGGAGCAGAGGCAGCAGCCAAGCCAGTGCGTCCATAGCCTCGGCGTGATGCGCTGGGGACCAGGTCGCCGGCCTCGGGCGCACACAAAGTTGTTTCGCCCGCTGTCGCGGCCGCGGCTCAGGCGAGGCGGGAGCTGGAGAGATCTCGGTGCTG
>NW_006198360.1:115800-121782 GCF_000334495.1 Tupaia belangeri chinensis | reverse complement strand
CGCCCCGCCCCGGCCTCTCCACTCGCTCCTCCGGAACTGAACTGCCTCCCAGCCCCTGAGCCGCGCTGCACCGCCTCCCATCCCGGCCTCCCCGCCCAGCCGCCCCCTCCCCACTCGCCGACCGCGCTCCCCTGCCCTGAATCTGGCGCTTCGGACCCCTAACAGTTACCCTAGCCAGCGACCAACGGGTCCCTCAGTGGCTCAGGAGAGGTGGCATCTAGAGGGAGCGCAGCATGGGTGCGAACAGGAGGACGGGAGTCGCCTGCGGCTCAAGACCCGAGCGGACACCTTGGACCGCTGGGCGCCGCAGAACCTAGTCGGCGAGTCGGTGCTAGCCAGGCAGAGTTTGTGGAAGTCCCAGGTCCCGGGTTGCTGGTACTGATCGTGTCGGCGGGTGCCAGCGGACCCGCAACCAACATCGCTTTGTGCGTGGAAAGAGGCATCAACACCCATAGTCCCCTACACAAGCATCTCAACCAGCAGCCACTTTCAAAACCCTCCTCTTTGGGACAGGGCCGGAACAACTCGGCTTGCAGACCCTCAGCTGGGAAGAGGTGGGCGCGGGTGCCACTCCTCTGGCCATGGTTCTACGGTCAGAACCCGCATGGGCCTGGAACGTCAGGTTCTGTCACACTCGCGCGGAGGGCCCTGCGGGTGACTGGGTTCTGACAGCAGTGGCACCCGCCCGCCACACCCGGAAAGAGCTGGAAAAGTCAAGGCATCACACATTTTCTATTTTAACTTTCATGAGCATAAAGTTTGGGAGAAGTTTCTCTTAAGCCCACCATAAACTTTAATCATTATTCAGTGTCATTTATTCATTTCTGGATTCCTGATATCAGCAGATAGTATAAAAAGAACTAAGAAAAACACTTAAATATCAGTAAGCTTGTCCAGGAATAGGCTGTCTCCTTAGGTAACTGCCACCAACGGCCAGAGCTTGGGCAGTCCCGGGAAGTGTAGAAAGAGATTTGCTGGGGGAAATTTTCAACCGAATCCTAAGTGCCAAGAATAGAAGAATGGGACTGATCCCCAGCATCTTTCTTTCTTTCTTTTTTAAAGACTTATTTTATTAACTTTACTTATCTATTTATTTATTTTAATTTGACCAGAGAGGGACAGAGCAAAAGAGAGAGAAAGTAAGAAAGTAAGCCGCCGGGTCTGGGACTTGAACCACGATCGACCACGTGGGAATCCAGCGCCCTTAACCACCACACCACCTGTTGCCCCCCCCCCCGCTTCCTTCTTAAACCCAGTAATGGGACCCTAGAAAATACTCTCAGATCTAAGCCCCTCAGAGCCTAAATGCCTTGCATACTCCTCACCAGCCCTAACCTCAAGAGGGTCCTTTAGTTAATAAGCATTGACCTACCTGTCCCCACAGTTCCTGTCTGGGCCTGTGCTTGGCACAACACACTGGGCATCTGCTGCTTTCCCACCTGTCCCTTCTGCTTAAGTTCATCTGGAAAGTTGGTCCATGAACACCTGTTCAGGGCCCAGTCTGGCACTGGGATGACCTGTGAGCAGCCCCCATTATTATTTTGATCGTCCCCCACCTCCAGAACAGGGATCTTGTCTGTCTGTTCCTTTGTAGGGTCACTCATGTTTAACAATCTCTGGCATACAATAGGTGCTTAATAAATGTAGAGAAGGAGCTATCAGATGGTGTAGTGGCTATGTCACTGGACTCCCATGTAGCTGACCACAGTTCAAGTACCAGACCCGGTGGCTTGAAACACAGGCTGGGCATGTCCGCATGAGTGCCCAAGATTCTGGAAGGAGAGTAAAGAAGAGATTGCAACATGGCCATCTCCCCCAGGGTGTGATTTCTCACTTTCCCTCAGTGTCTCTTTCTTTCTCCAGTGACCGTGCATGTCCTAAAGCAAAAACCTCGGGACCAGCAGTTAGCATAATAGCTATGTCGCTGGACTCCCATGTAGTCGACCGTGGTTCAAGTCCCGGACCCAGTGGCTTAAACTCACGCCAGGCACGTGTGCGTGCATGCCCAAGATTCCGAGAGGAGAATGGAGGAGAAGGGATTGCAACGTGGCCATCTCCCCTGGGGGGGAATTTCTCGCTTTCTGTCTCTCTATCTGTCTGGTGAGCACACGCGTCCTATGGCAAAAACCTCTCAAAAAAAAAATAACTCTAAAAAGAGGTAAAAAATAATAACAAATGTAGGAAAACATATGGGCTCGGAGTCTCTTAAAGCTAGTACAACAGCTGTGGTCAGCACCCCCTTTATTGCCTGGAAATGATGCAAAGCACTCAGTCCTCTGTCCTGAGCTTGGGAACAGTGCACTGGATTTGGTTTTCAGTCACACTCTTTTTAGTGTCTGAGAGGACCTCGGTGTGGATGGCCTCTGAGAAACATAGTTGACCTGAATTCACTTGATCTAGTTGTTTGTTCAGGATGAGCAAGACCCCGTTGCTATTTTCTTCACGCTTCTCCACCATCAAGGGCATACAACCAACATTCAATGTTGACTGTAGAGTTTCACTATTCCATACTGCTCTGGCTTAGCTGGACAAGCATCTTAGCCATGGATCTGCTTGTTTGGTGGGATCCAATCATCTCTTCTGCCTCGAGTTCTGGAAGTAAATGTGTTTCAAGACCAGGAATAGAGGGACAAGCAAGAATAGGAGTCATCTGTAGACATACTAGGCAATATTGTTCCATCATTCACAGAGTTCCCTACCAGCATCTTCTCTCGTCACTTGGGAGATTCAACAACCTGAAAGCAAAATACTCCATTTCTCCCCTGGAGTCTGCACATTTCATTTCTGTTCTGTATTATCCCTCACTGACATTTCAGTTTGAATCTGAAGAATGGGAATGTTCACTATTTCTCCTTTAAGTTTTTGTTTTGTTTTGTTTTGTTTTGTTTTAGGCAAGGTCTCACTGTGTCTCGATCTTTCCACCTTGCCCTCCCAAGTAGCAATGACTCTCTCTGGGGCCTCCCCCATGGCCTCAGCCTGCTGAGTAGCAGTGTCAACTAGTGCATGCTGCCGCTGCTGAGCCTTCAGGTTTTTAGAGGATTAGTTTGTTGCCATTTCTGAATTTTGGTCCCATTCCACTGATATGCACAACCAGCTGGTCTTCCCATTCTCACCTTCGGCTCCACCCACAGAAGCCCCAGCTGTCCCAGAACTGAGAGAGCTATTTGGGGAGCAGCCCCACCAATGGTCAGGAGCCAGAACCTAGGCCTATGTGCTAATCCCTTACCAGCCTCCCTTCCACATCTGTGAGGAGAAGCCTACCCTTCTCTCCCTTCAAGAATTTGAAAAATGGCCCCCAAAGCCAAAGGCCTGGGTGCTGGTCCCAGCTCTGCTAATTGTGTGACCTCAGCAAAGTCATTTTTTCTGGCTTTGTTTTCTTCACTTACAAAATTAAAGGCTGATAGTAGCAATCTTTCCCTTGCTGTCAGAAGTCCACAATGCTGAGCTCCATTAGAGAGTCTGTTTAATTAAAAATAAAAATCAACTTGTACTGCTTAAGCTACTTCCCTTGGGAAAATACTGTAGGTTGTTACCCATGTTTATTGCATTCTTATCATTTTTTCTTTCTTTTTCTTTCTTTCTTCTTTTTTAACTTACTATAGGGCACATGTACTTGCCAGAGAGGGAGAAAGAAAGTGAGAAAATACTCACTAGGGTAGATGGCCACACCACAATCCCCTCTTGTCAATTCTCCTCTCGAGATTTTGGGCACACCCTGCCCCGAGTGTTTCTCAAGCCACTGGGTCCAGGACTTGAACTGCCAGTCCGCCATGTGGGATTCAGCTGCTTTAACCACCACGCCATCAGCTGCCTGTCTTGGTACTGAGAGCATAGGGGATCTGGAACCACATGGGAACAGCAATGAAAAAGAAGCTTTACAATCCATTCTCCTATACATTTATTTACTTTTCTGTGGTCTCCTTTACTCCTTTGACAAGTAAATCATAGTGTAGGGGATCTGGAACCACATGGGAACAGTAATTCTTTGACAAGTAAACCCTCACTTCTGCATCAGATAGGATCTATTCAGAGACTTTTGGGTAGGTTCTTAGGGCAACAGCTGCTGTCTCTTTCTTCTTTTCAGTGAAGGGAGGCATTATGCTCTCCCCATATGGCATTGAGCAGGACACACTCACATTTGGCCCTGGAAGGTATGAAAATCCTGCTTCCTTAGTTAGCCCTGGGCATCTCCAACTGGGTGGTTCCCTGAATAACTGTGTCCTAAGCGGTGTCAAGAAAGTATGTCTTGCTGGTCTACCTTGTTTTACATACAGATGAGCAGCCTGCAGCCATGTTTGCGTTATCTCTTCTGGATACCACCTTGCCGAAGGTTCACAGGATAGGGGAAGGGATAGCACCAAGTCCCAGGCTTGAGCAGAGAGCTGGCCTGAATCCATCTCAGCAGCTCTTCAGCAGCGGGACGGGCCCTGGGAGGTAGAGGTGAGTCATAGGGATCTGGGAGAGGAACCTGCCCTAGCTAAATTTAAAATCTCTGCCTGGCATATTTGTGAGGTTGCTTTGTTATTTTCCTGGGAAAAAGCACCAAATAGAGAAAATGGCAGTGACAGAGAATTTTAGTAAGCTTAGAGTGTAATTATTAATCCTATGATTTTCAGATGGAATCCATTCATTCAGATCAGCAGAGGAAACTTGGCAGAAAGGATCAAATGCAAAATACTGTAGCAGCCTGAGATCAACTGTCTGCTTAAACAAAGGATGTGGTTCACGCAGAAACCGGGCTTAGCTTTGTTGCTGTTTTTGGTAATCAAGGTTCCAAGAACCAATAAACAATCAAACTTGGCCCAGTAGAACATTTTTTCCTACACTTGAGTTAAGTAAATGTCCAAGTACAAGCACATATTTAATGTGGAGAAGTAGGGGTTTTACTTATATTTTATGCAGTTTTTTTTTAAGTGGCAATTTGAATTCTCTATATGATAGAAAATGTTAAACACAAATTAGCATTCTAACAAAAGGGCTGTCGATCAAGCGGGGTGGGGGGTGGGCGGGGGGACACTCTGCTTCAGATACTAGCATGACTGAGTTGACAACTCAGCTCCTAAAACAGGCTGCTGCAGAAACAAGATCCTCCTGCTGGACTGAACTTGCAACCGCTCAGACATGTCTATTCTGCCCCAGGGCACTATGTGAGGAATACCACTGCGGTTCCCTCAGCTTCTGTGGTCCTAAATGCTGATCCTCCAGGCAGGGTGATAGAGAAATAAAAGCAAATTTACTGTAACTTTTTTATACCTGATGTTGGAATGTAGTCATTAAACTTCCTCCACACAAACCAATATTGGTATAATAAATGTTGATGGAATTATTAATCCTACTATGTGCCATGTATCTTCATATAGGTGTTGGGTGTGAATAAGAGCTGAACGATTTCCACCCCTTGTAGCTCACCTTCTAGAAGGGAGAAAATAGACAATACGTGACTAAACAAAAGAGAGAGAGGATTTACAACATAACATGTGCTCTGAAAGGATTTAAGCGAGATAAAACGATAAAGCATTAACTGTCAAGGGCTCTTGAGACAGAGCAGTCAGTGTAAGTCTTTCTTAGAGGTGACATTTGATCTAAGGCTTGGATAATACTGATGCAATGGACCGAGGGTACAGGGGTTATCGCACCCACAGCAAGACACACATTCTTGTCTACAGCTCATAAGGAATGAGACGTGGCTATAAGTAGGAAATGGAGTTTATTCAGTGATGGAAGGAAGTAAATCCTTTCAAGCATGAAAGGGGAGCTCTCAACTGAGTAGACCCCGAAGAGTCAGATGTCTGAGTTTTTATAAGGCCTTTTTGGAGAAATGATTGGGTCCCATGAGGTCATGGTCACAAGACTTATTGCTTCATCTGAACTTATGGTCTGGGTGCCCCTTTTGTCTTTAATTATGGCCCATTTTGATTCCTTTTTTTTTTTTTTTTTTTTTTAAAGGTTTTTTTTTTTGGTGGGGTGCGCTCACCCGAAAGA
>NW_006198360.1:108516-115569 GCF_000334495.1 Tupaia belangeri chinensis | reverse complement strand
TTTAACTTACTTTCTTTCTTTCTTTCTTTCTTTCTTTCTTTCTTTCTTTCTTTCTTTCTTTCTTTCTTTCTTTCTTTCTTTCTTTCTTTCTTTCTTTATTTCAATTTGACCAGAGAGGGACAGAGCAAGACCCGGGGTTGGAGGGGAGTGAGGACGCAAGTAGTCAGGTCTAGGACTCAAACCGCAGTCAGCCACGTGGGAATGTGGGAGTCATGTGCCCTTAACCACCACGCCACCTGCCAGTCCTCATATTAATTCCACTTTGCATTCCTTAGACTGAAGGATTGCCTGTTCTTTATCGGAGTATGATTTACGTACAGTGGGCCACTCTTTGGGCTGTAATTTTCCATGCACTTAAGCTTATTGACCTATAATTTCCTTTAGGTCCAGACATTTCAAATTCTAAACTTAGGAGTTGTCCGGTCTTGGGTCCCTGACTCTAATTGTTTTACCTGAGGCACATAATGCTAATTTTGGCCAGAAGGACAAAGGGCAGGAAAGAATGTGACTTCCATTAAGTTAAAGTGGGTTGACCGGTTTCAAAGTCCCTTTCTCCCTCTCAGTGTTTGTTCCATCATGGCCCCTGTCACGTTACCTATTCTAACTGCCTAGCCAGACTGCCATAATACCCTGCCCTTACAGAGAAAAAATCCAGCCACATTAAGACCCACGTAAGTGCTCTAGGCAGAAAACAAACTGCCACGGCTCTAAGTCAGAAACCAAATGGCAAATTCAAACAGAAACAAAGCCAGGCCAGTGTGAGCTCTTGTGTGGGGAGTGAGTGAGGGTATCAGAGTATAGCAGGCAGGAGTTAGGTCCAGCAAAGCCCATTACATCATGGCCCGGAGTCTATCGTATATATACCTATAGATAGATAAATTGATGGGCAGACAGATAATAAATCTGTTTATTTTATTCATGATAGAGAGCACATATGCAAGAAAGAGAGAAACACATCAACAGGGTCTCATTGCACCCGATCCTTCTCCCCCAGTCCTTTAGCTTGTCAGGATCCTGGGTACCTGGGCAGGCGCCTGGCATGCTCCAGGTCTACCAGGCCAAGATCTGAATCTGCGCTGGCCACGACGCTTCCAGCACTGCAGTTTAGTGCACGACCGACTGTGTCACTGAGGCTGGGCCTATATTATTTGAAATCAACTTTACTAAGATAAAATTTATATGCAACAGAATCCACTTTTTTTTAAGGTGTTTGTTTGTTGTCATAGGGTGCCTGTGCTCACCAGAGAGGGCAAGAGAGGAAGCGGGAAAGTGAGAAATCACCTCCTGGGGGGATGGCCACACTGTAATCCTGTGTCCTCCATTCTCTCCCTGGGATTTCGAGCACACATGCACAGGTGCTGGGAGTGATTTTCAAGCCAACCAGTCCAGGATTCAAACTGCGGTCAGTCATGTGGGCATCTAGTGCCTTAACCACTACTCCACCACTAATTTTGTTTAGAAACTTTTATTATTTTAAACATAAATTATGAACAAATGCATTTTAGTGTATATAAATTATACCTCGATCATTTTGATTTAAATTTGTTAATGAATCTCTATCTTCAAAGAGATTTCAGATAAAGGCAAAATTCACTAATTTTTTTTTGAGAGAGAGATTTTTGCTATAGGGTACGTGTACTCACCGGAGAGACAGAGACAGAGAGAGAGAGAGAGATGAATTCGATGCTGCAATCCTCCAGCCTCCATAGATTTTTGCCATAGGGTGGACACCACCATGCCCTGGAGAGACAGAGAAAGACAGAGATAGAAAGCAAGAAATCACTCCCGGGGGGATAGCCACATTACAATCCCTTTTCCTCCTCATGCCTGGCTGGCCTTTTAAGCCACCAGGTCTGGGACTCAAGCCATGGTCAACTATGTGGGAGTCCAGCGATGTAACTGTCACACCATCTGCTGGTCCCAAAATTCACTCATTTTAAGTGTACAATTTGATGACTTTTGAGCTATATACAGGGTCATTAACCAGCACCATAATCCTGATGTTGTACATTACTACAAAAAATTTCCTCATGACCCTTTACAGTCAGCCCTGGCCCCAAGAGACTTAATAACTGATGATGCAAGGCTGGTGGTTGGCATGGTCGTTAAGGCACTGGACTCCCACATGGTCAACCACGATTCAAGTCCCAGACCTGGTGGTTGCTTTCTCACTTTCCCATTCTTTCTCTCTTTGTCTCTCTCTGGTCAAATTTAAAAAATAATAATAATAAATAAAATAAATAATTCTTTAACAAAACACACAAAAAACCCTGATAGTGCTGTGCATCTTTGCATGTGCTTATCTATTTGTTTAATTTTCAATTTGCCAGAGCACACATGTGTTCACCGGAGAGAGAGGGAGAATGAGAATGTTTTGCAAATATTTTCCCTACTTTGAGTCTTGTCAGCGCCACCTGCACAGGGCAAGGTCATGCTGCAATCCCTTCTCCATTTCTCCCTCCTTCAAGACTCAAACCACACACTTGGCCATGTGGGATCCAGCCACCTTAGCCACTGTGACACTGGCTGGTTCTTTCAAGATTTCATTTGTTTGTGTGATTCTTTTAGGTGACAAATTTGTTCAAATCTTTGGCTGATTATTTATAAAATAAGGTTGTGACCCAGCCATAGTGATATAGAGGTAGCACCACCATTTGGGAAGCTGGAAGTGGCAGGAAGGACTGGGTTCCGTTTCTGGGTCAATTTGAACATCCTGGGCATGCTTGCTCATAATATAATCCTAGTTAATTAGGAAGCTGGGGGAGGAAGATTGCAACATGGCAAGATGCTATCAAAATATACTTTTTCTCTCTCTCCTTCTCTCTCTCTCTCTCTCTCTCTTTCTCTCTCTCTCATAAAGGGGTGCACAGGTGGCGTAGTGGTTAAAGGCACTGGACTCCCATATGGCCAACTGCAGTTCAAGTCCTGGACCTGGTGGCTTGCTTTCTCTCTTTCCTTCTCTCTGTCTCTCTCTGGTCAAATTAAACTAAGTAAAGGAAATAAATAAAATAAATAATTCTTTGATCCATTTTGAGTTGATTTTTTGCTAGTGGTGAAAAATGGGGATTCAGCTTCATCTTTCTGCAGGTGGATACTCAGTTTTTCCAGCACCATTTGCTAAAGAGGCTTTCCTTTTCCCACTGGATCAACTGATATTCTTAGTTAAAAATCAGTTGGCTGTAAGTTTTGGGGTTTATTTCTGGGGTCTCTATTCTCTTCCATTGGTCCACCTGTCTGTTTTTATGCCAATACCATGCTGTTTTGATCATCACAGCTTTATAGTATATTTTGGGGTCAGGGAGTGAGACGCCACCCACTCCACTTTTCTTGCCCTCTTCATATATTTTCAATACGAGTCTTTTTTTTAAAGAATTATTTTATTTCACTTTATTCGTTTATTTTAATTTGACCAGAGAGGGACAGTGCACATGTGCGAGAGAGAGAAAGTGAGAGAACAAGCCACCAGGTTCAAGAGTCGAACCATGGTCGGCCATGTGGAAGTCCAGCATTCTTAACCACCATGCCACCTGCTGGCCCCTCAATACGAGTCTTCTGTTGGATCTATGTTTTGCAAATATTTTCCCTACTTTGAGTCTTGTCTATGTATTTTATTAACAGTATTTTTTCATTGCCAAAGGGTGCATGCACTTGCCAGAGAGAGAGACAAAGAGAGAGAGAGAGTGAGAGGGAGAAAACACCTACCAGTGAGATATGATCATGCTACAATCCCCTCACCATTTCTCCATCCTGAGGGGATTTGGAGCATACAATGCACACATGCCCAGTGTGTTTTTCAAGCTACAGGAGCTGAGACATGAACCGTGGTTGGCTATGTGGGATCCTGTCCCCTTAACCACTAGGATACAAGACTGGCCTAACGATATCCTTGAAGACCGAAGGTTTTTAATCTTGATGAAATCCATTTCATCAGTTTTTCTCTATGCTTCTCCTTGGTTCCTTTTCCCTGTTTAGTGGCAAGAAGCTGGCATCATTTGAGGGCCCACCTCGTTCATTGCCATCTCTCAGGGACCATTGTCCTGGCTCTCTGATGTCCAATAACTCGAGAACTGTTGTCTCGTACGTTGTGTTTCATTTTTTAGTTGTTTCAGGCAGGAGGTAAATCTGACCCTGTTTCTCTATCTCAGTCGGGAGTACAAACTTAATCTCCATTGAAAAAAATAATAATAACAGCTTTATTGAGAAATACTTCACATGCCAGGAAATTGCTATCATTTTTTAAAGTAATTTCTCTGGGCATAGACATTTAGGTTATTGGAGTTTTGTTTTGTTCTGTTTTAATCTGCCAGAGGGTAGGTGTATTCACTGGAGAGAGGCAGGCAGAGAGAAAGAGAGGGAACCCCCACCATGAGGGGGGTTTTACCAATAGGTTGCCACTTTATTCAAGGGATCCATCTACAGCCCAGGAAGGGCTCATCATTGCCAGCTGGGCAGTGACTGATCCTGTTTCAAATCCCCATCTTACCATCACTTTTTCAGACTGCTCCTGGTACCAACCCTATCAGTTTGCATCCTCCAGTAAGCAGGCCATGAGATGGAATTAGACATGCAAAAGATTTCTTGGGAATTCATGCCTATGAAAGATCAAGGGAGGGAAAGTGGCAAAGAACGCCTTCAATACTTGCCTGACATCTGTGGAAGGAAACAGAACTGGGTCGGGAGAAACTAACTCTAATGTAAGTCTGTATTAGAGCAGTAAACATCCGGTGGAGGCATTCTGTGTTTAGTGGATACGGATGCCCTATCCACGTCCCTGCATGCTCAGTCTCTGGCCGGGGACTACCCAGAGAAAGGGAAGGTTCAGCTCAAACACCGTGACGGATCCCTGTGGCACGGCAGCTACAGGTTGGCATCTAACTGCACTCCTCACAGCTAAATGCAGATCCTTCCTTGCGGGGAGATTAGACCAGTGCTCTACATGGCCGCCACAACAGTTCAGAAGAGTAACCTAGTGGTATCCCAAGCACGCTTCGGAAGAAACCGGTGAGGGGTTTATTTTAAAAATTAACTCACAGAAACTAACATCTTCCTTGTGCTTCAATCTACTAAGTTTATTTTTCTTCATGATACTCAGATTGTCCTTATTTTGGTCAGTGGATGTCCCTTTAAACTGGCTAATTAGTCCTCCGACAAAATACTAGAATTTTTGTTTTAATTTGCTATAGGTTATGTGTGCTTGCCTCAGACTTGGGGGAGAAAGGTAGAGAGAGAGAAAAAGAGAGAGAAAGAGAAAGTGAGGAAGCACCCCCAAGGGGAGATGGCTACACCACAATCCATTCTCCTCTCAGGATTTTGGGTACACCCAGAGTGTTTTTCAAACCTCTGGATCTGGGATTCAAACCATACACTTGGCCATGTGGGATCCAGCCACCCCAACTGGCACAGAACCTGCTGGCCCCAAAATACTAGAATTTTTGATAATTCCTTGCTTTCTGCTGATAAGGTGTTTCAAGATCATCTTGTCTGTTTTCCACCTCTTACCTAAAGTCAGTCGTTTTCCCAAGAAGCTGTGGTTCCCTTTAGTGGAAAATGGCATCGGGTAACAGTCTGAGCGCCAACAGTACTCACTGCTACTGAATTCATGACTTTCTAGATCAACATATGTGAAGAGCGCGATGGGCATTCTTATATACCTGTGCTGTGCAACATGTAGCTAGGAGCCACACAGGGTTACCAAACACTGCAAATGTGACCACTGCAACTAAAGAATCAAATTTTAAATTTTATTGAACTTCTTACTGTGATAAAACATGAATAACATAATATTTACCATTTTAACTTTTTTTTTCCCCAGAGGGTGGATGTGCTTACCTGAGAGGGGGGGGAAGCAACGTTCACCCCCATAGAGCGCAGTCACGCTGCAATCCCTTCTCACCTGTCCTTCCGTTCAGAACTGTGGACACGCACACACGAGTACCTGGAGTGCTTCTCAAGCCGCAGGGTTCAGGACTCAAACCGCATAGCTGGCCATGTAGAATCCAGCTGCCTTATCCACCAGGCCATGGAGTCAGTCCACCATTTTAACCCTTTTTAAGTGTACAGTTCAATAGTGTGGTGTGTGTGTCATGCAATCACCATCGCCATCCACCCCTAAAACCCCTTCATCATTACAAACCGATGCCTGGATCTATTCAATACAAAGTCCCCATTGCTCTCTCCCGCCAGTCCCTGGCAACCACCGTTCTACTCCTGTCTTTATTTGACTACTCTCTGTAACTCCTACTTGTGAAATCACGGTGTTTGTCCTTTTGCATCTGGCTTGTTTTACTTAGCACACTATCTTCGAGGTTCATTCATGTTGTAGCATGTGTTAGAATGTCATTCCTTTTTAATACTGAATAATATTCCATTGTATATACATTTCACTTTTTTCTTTAACTTGTCAGAGAGCACATGTATTCACCAGAGCAAGACAGGGCTAACGAGAGGGAGAAGGAGGAAACGTCCCCTAATGGGACATGGTCATGCCACAAGACCTTCTCCATGTATCCATCTCACTTGCATTTTAGGTATGCACGTATATGTGCCCAGCATATTTTTCAAGTTGCCCAGGCCAGGATTCCAAATATACCGTCGGCCATGTGGTTTCTGGCTCCCTTAAGCCACTGGGCTGGCCCCCTACCACATTTTGTTTATCCTTTCATCTGTCTCAGACATTGAGGTTGAATAATAATGCTATGAAAATTAGTAGACAGATATTTGTTCTCGGATCTAATTTTAAATCATTTAAATTTAAACAACCATGTGTTCAATGGCTGAGTAATTGGACAGTTCCAGACCTTTTCCGTGAACAAAACTAAGATATATATTTTAAAAGGAAAAAACTCAGGCTGGTCCTATGGCCTACTAATGAGGGAAGCCAGATCCCACATGGCCAACCATGCAGTTCAAATCCCGGCCCCAGTGGCTTGAGCAACACACCAGGCACATGTGCATGTATACCCCAAATTCCCAATGGAATAGAGAAATGGAAGAGACAGGATTGCAGCATGATCACATCCCATTAGGGTGTGCCGTCTCCCTCTCCCTCTTTCC
>NW_006198360.1:66399-108124 GCF_000334495.1 Tupaia belangeri chinensis | reverse complement strand
CTTTCCCTCCTACTCTCTGGCATTCTTTGGCGAATTGAAAACAAAAAGAAAAAAAATTATGGCCAGCTCAATGGTATGGCAGTATTGTACTGTTCAAGTGGCTCAAGTGAAGCTGGAGCCCAAGAGTTGATGGCTAGCGTTGATGGATTGTGGTGTGGCTAAACCCTGTGGAGGGTGTGCCCCCTCTCTCTCTTGCCCAGTCTCATTTGTGCTCGCATGTATCTGTCCTATTGTGAGTAAAAAGAAAAAAAAATCGTATTAATTCCTACTAAACTTCCCTTTCAATTCAACATCACAGGATTTTTACTTCTTCTATTTGTATTTTCTTTCTCAAACAGGAAATATTGGCCCAAATATTATTTTACTTATTTGCTTTACCCCACTGTATATGATAATTCCAGAATAGCAATACTATTACTATGATCAGAGTTACTGCAAACAATGTAAGGTTTCTTCATAGCACTTTTTGCCCTTAGGATATAGTCTACTCTACTAGACGTGTACAGATTGTTGATTTATAAAGTCACTTTAAATGACACTTTTCTGTTTGGTTAAGTCCCCAATTTGACATACAGTTCTTTTGTTTCATTGCATTTCCAATTTTTAGAAATTTTTTTTATTTGGATTTATTTGGAGTTTTATAATTATACCATTCTATAGTCAATTGTATAAGCACATGTAGAGGAATCTAGTTTCTTTTCTTTTTCTTTTTTGTTTTGTTTTAGACAAGGACTTGCTATGTCATGATCCCCCAGCCTCAGCCTCTGCCTCCTGAGTAGCTGGGACTATAGGTGCACACCACCATTCCTGACTGTAGAGTGGGCAGGGAATCCAGCCTGGACCTCCCACAGAGCTTCAGTCTGCTAAGTTAGTGCACCCATCAGTACACGTTACTAAGGCTGGGCTGAGAAACCAAGTTTCTATTCCTGTACCCTCCTGCCTTGACTGGTGAGCCATTTTTATGGTTTTTTCTTTCTTTCTTCTTCTTTTTTTTTTTTTTTAATTTGTTACAGGGTGTATGCACTCACCAAAGACAGAGAGAGGGAAAGTGAAAAAGTACCCTCTAGGGGGAATGGTCAAGCTACAATCCCTTCTCCTCCATTCTCTTCTCAGGATTTTGGGCACATATGCACACACACACTGGTATCTTTTTCAAGCCGCTGGATCCGGGACTCAGACTGCACTCTTGGCCATGTGTTTAACCACCGTACGACCAGCAGGCCCTATGTTACCCCCCCCATGTTACCTTTTAATGTAAGAAAATATGCATGCATATTTTTATTGCCCCTAGTCCTGCCTAAATAAAATACTATACTGTTCTGCATCTTGATTCTACACCCCAGGAGTACATTCAGCTGCACTCCATGTGTGAGCTGCACCATGGCTTCTGCAACCAGTTCTCTATTAGTGGACAGTAGACAGTTTTCAGTCTTTCAGTATTTCCCCCTTCTTTAGTAGAAAATACAGAAATCATTAACATGGGCATTCCAGAGAAGCGAAGCTGATAAGAAACAACATAATTTGGGTAGGCTGAAAGAAGTATAATCTATCTTAGAAAAACTACTATCGGCTGATTTGGTGATGCAGTTCTTTCCTCAAGCCCAGAATTCTGAGAAGAAAAAAGGTCTGGCACCGCTAACGGGAGATAGGGAGATAGATGCATGTGGAGGTGATGCACTTTCTGCAAGGCTTCTTGGCTCTCTGATGGCGTACCATCCCGGAACAGAACCAAAGGACTTCTCAGCCTCACTGTGGCATCAGAAGGCAGTAACCCTGCAAGCCACATACAAGCAGGTTGCTGAAAGGCTCTATGGGCAGGGGACATGTCCCATTCACTGGTGAGCCCAGGTCCTGGTACAGAGTTCACTAGTGAAAGGGTTGCTCCCTCTCCTCAAACCCCAATGTCTCCATTGCAAACAGGACCCACAGAGACTAGGCCACATAACAGGAGAAGCTAGTTAAAGGCTTAATAGCAAGAGGCTGGGCCAGCAGGTGGCATGGTGGTTAAAGCGCTAGACTCCCACGTGATCAACTGCAGCTCAAGTACAAGACCCAGGAGCTTGACAATCATGCCAGGAGTGTGTGCCCAAAACCTAGAGAGGAGCCTGGAGAAGGGATTGCATCATGGCCCACCCCCCTTAACCACTGTGGGATGATTTCTCACTTTCCCTCTCTCTGTTGCTTTCTGGCAAACACACACAACCTATGGCAACATCCTTAAAAAAAAAAAAAAAAAAAAAGAGGCTGCTGACCTTGCAAGAGTAATGGGGACTGTTGAGAAGATAGTCAGAGAAGTTAGAATTCAGCCCCCCCAATTTATTACATTGTGCCAATCTTCCTTTTAAAAAATACATTGGGACCAGCAGATGGCGCTGGACTCCCATGTAGGGGTTTGAGTCCCAAACCGGCAACTTAAAACCTCCACCAGGTGCCTGTGTGTGTGCTTAATATTCCCAGAGGAGAATGAAGGAGAAGGGATTGTGATGTGACCATCCCCCCCAGCGGTGATTTCTCACTTTCAGTCTCTCTGTCTCTCCAGAGAGTGCATACTCCCTATAGCAAAAATCTCTCTAAGGAACCAGCAGTTAGCGTAATGGCTATGTCACTGGACTCCCACATAGTCGATCACGGTTCGAGTCCTGGACTTGGTGGCTTAAACTCACGCCGGGTGCGTGTGCGTGTGCCCAAAATCCCGAGAGGAGAATGGAGGAGAAGGGATTGCTACGTGGCCATCCCCCGGGGGGTGATTTCTCGCTTTCTGTCTCTCTGTCTCTCTCTCTGTCCGGCGTGCGCACGAGCCCTATAGCAAAAACCTCTCAAAAAAAAAAAAACTCTAAAAATTAAATAACATTTTAAAAATTGATAAAATAAGTGTATTTTCAAATTTTATTTATTTATTATTAATTTTAAATTTTACATGAAGTCCCCATCATGATGTATATATTTTTTCCAAGAGAGATTTTACATTTCCCGCCTCTGTCTACCTCCCCCCCTTTTTTTTTTTAAATTCGCTATAGGGCTTGCGCTCTGGCCGGACACAGAGAGACAGGAAGACCGCCACGTTGCAATCCCTTCTTTTCTATTTTCCTCTCGGGTTTTGGGCGCGCGCGCACACACACACACACACACACACACACACACACCCCTGGTGTGATTGTTCAGGATCCAACCTCGAATACAGTTAGGTGAGATTCAGCCAGTTTAACCTTCGCGCCACCTGCTGGCCCCCCAGTGTCCCATTTTTTAAAGAAACGTGGCTAATCCCGATTTTTATGTAAACTCTCCTTTTTATTTTGTTTTAAATTTGCAATTAATCCAAACCGGCTTTGGCCAAATCTTCATGCACCTAAATCGAGTCTCTGGGCTACGAAGCGGTAACTCCTCCGGGGCAGCCAACTCCGTCACTTTCCGGGCTCGGTTCAGGCAGGCCCTGGCTGCTTGGGACCCAAGCAACACCTCCGCCTCGCGGTCTGTGCCCTCGGACCCTTGCCCTACGCCCGGGAGCCCGAGACCACCACGCTCCAGCCTGGAGGGCGTGCCCGGGCTCGGCCGCCTACTCCGCGCCTGTGCCCGAGGCGGTGCAGTTGGACTGAGCCACCGATCGGAGCCGGGAGCCGAGATGGAGCCTTCCGTTGCCATGGAGTTGCCCGCGCCAAACCAGAGCGGCAACAACCGCCGCTGAGTCACCACAGCCTGGGGACTGCTGCAGCAACCACTGAGGAGCCATTGTCCAGGGACCCCCGCCGCTCAGGGCCGGCTGCCGAGGGACCGAGACTCAGGAGCCCGCGCCACTCCGACCCAGGCCCGCGGAGAGGTGGGTGAGGCGGGCGCAGCCCAGGGTTTGACACGTTTGTCCCGGAGTCTGCCGCTGCGGTCGGTTGTTCTGATGGCTCCAGCAGAACTCCGGCACTGGTAAAAATGCTTTACCTGAACTTCTGCCGGAGAAATAACGGTCGATGCAGTTCTCGGCCTCGGCTGGTTTCAGGGAACCTCAGGACAAGAGACAGCTTCAGTCGCGGGTTTCGCTCCTGACTTTGCAGCAGACGCTGTGAGGTTCTAACGCACGTCTGAACGCGCCCAGCGAAACTGAGGGGGAAGGCTGGCTGGGCCAAAGTCTGGCCCTCGGGTGTCTGAGAAGACGAAAGGCAGAGTATGGTTCATAAGCCCCGGGTCATTCCAATGTGCTTTAATATGTTTTAACCTGTTTTGGAAGTCGTTAGCCTCTATCGTTTTGTTTTTTTCATAAATGCTCCTTTTATCTTCATAAATTTATTTATTTAGCAAAACAATCCTTAACTAAACTTCAACTATGAGCCATATACTGAACTAGGTGATGTGCAAGCCTGGCCCAGTACCCATAGTTCAAATGAATTTGTTCATGAATATTCTTTGCATACAGATGGTGCCTGGATTCACCTGTGCAATTTTTTGAGAGATTTTTGCAGGACCAGCAGATGGCGAAATAGTTACATCGCTGGACTCTCACGGAGTCAACCATGGTTTGAGTCCCAGACAGGCAGCTTAAATTTACTCTGGGCAGGTGTGCATGCCCAAAATCCTGAGAGGAGAAAGGAGGAGAAGGGATTATAGCATAGCCATCCCCCCTGGGGGTGGGAGTTCTCGCTCTCTGTCTCTCCAACAAGCACACACACCCTATAGCAAAAATCTCTTTTCAAAAACCAAGAAACAGAAATCTTCATGTTCTGCCTGTTACTAGTCTAATTACCATTGTTTGTCCTCCTAATTAAAAAGAGACATTTTTCCTGTAGGGCACTTGCATTTGCTGGAGAGACAGAGAGACAGCAAGAAATCACCCCCCAGGGGGGATGGCCACATTGCTTTATAAAGAACCCTTAAATTGCACATAATAATAATCAATAAAATAAAATAATGCTTTAAAGGGACCACGGTTTGAGCCCCAGACCAGCGGCTTAAACCCACTCTGGGTGTGTGTACCCAAAATCCTGAGGGCTTAATGGTTACACAGTGATTAAGGCAGCTGACTTCAGCTGGACTGACTCTGGTTGGAGTTCCCCATCTGGCCAGCTGGGGCAGCTGGCCCCAGTTTCACCTATGTTTAAATGTTATGTAAACTGGGGGCCAGCAGTGGTTAGGGCACTAGACACTCCCACACCGCCAACAGCAGTTCAGGTCCTGGATATGGTGGCTAGCTTTCTCACTTTCCCTCTCTGTGTGTCTCTCTCTGGTCCAATTAAGATAAATGAATGAATAAATAAAATAAAATAAAAATTATTTTTAAAAAATTATTAAAATGTATGTAAATTGAATAATAATGTACATGTTCTTTAAAAATTTTTTGCAGAGATTTTTGCTATAGGGCACATGCACTTGCCAGAGAGACAGAGTCAGAGAGACAAGGTGAGAAATCACCCCCAAGGGGAGATGGCCACGCCTCAATCCCATCTCCTCCATTCTCCTTGGAGGGATTTTGAGCATGCACGCATACATGCCCGGTGTGAGTTTTATTTATTTATTTATATATATATATATATATTTTGAGAGGTTTTCACTATAGGGCGCGTGCGCTCGCCAGACAGACAGAGAGACATAGAGACAGAAAGCGAGAAATCACCCCCCAGGGGGGATGGTCACGCCGCAATCCCTTCTCCTCCATTCTCCCTTCAGGATCCTGGGCACGCACACACACGCGCCCGGCGTGAGTTCTAAGCCACCGGGTCCGGGACGCGAACCGTGGTCGACTACATGGGAATCCAGTGACGTAGCCATTACGCTACGTTCCCTATTTATTTATATGTTTTTGGAGAGGTTTTCGCTATAGGGTGTGTGCGCTCGCCAGAAAGACAGAGAGAGATAGAGAGATAGAAAGCAAGAAATCACCACCATCCCCCCCCCAGAGGGGATGGCCACGCCACCATCCCTTCTCCTCCATTCTCCTCTCGGGATCTTGGGCACGCACACACGCACCTGGAGTGAGTTTAAGCCGCCAGGTCCAGGACTTGAACCGCGATCAACGACATGGGAGTCCAACGACATAGCCATTACACTAACAGCTGGTCCCCCGGTGTGAGTTTTAAGTCACTGGGTCCAGGACTCAAAAGGAGGTCAACTATGTGAGAGTCCAGCAACGTAAACTTTATGCCATGTGCTGGTCCCATATTCTTTACATTTTTTGAGAAAAATACCAAGCTTTACATAAAAGTTGCAAGTTCACAGAAAACAATCTTTCCCTGAAGCATTTGAGAGTAAGTTTTCTACATGACACTCTTATCCCCAGATACTTGATAGTGTATTTCCTACAAACAAGGACGCTGCAACGTAGCCGCAGCCTGAGCACAAGTCAGAATGTGATAAGGGCACTTCCCCATGTCTGTCCTCAGCCCTTGCAAGCCTGTTTGCCAGTTGATTCAATACAGAGAGCAAAAGGATCTAGCCCAGGATCACGCTTTGCCCTGAGTGGTCACTATGCCTCTTTGGTCTCCTGTAGTCTGGAACATTTCCTTTCTGTTCACGACCCTGATACTTTTCCTTTCTTTTAAGAGTTGTTCGCCTTAGGGCACATGTGTGCCCAAGAGAGAGACAGACAGACATAGTAAGCAAGAAAGTGAGAAATCCCTCCCCAGGGAGATGGCCATGCCACAATCCCTCCTCTATTCTCCCAGGATCTTGGGCACACGCACCTATGTGCCCAGTGTGATTTTCAAGCCACTGGATCTGGAATTCAAACCTCAGTCGGATTCTGACACTTTTGAATATATTTTCCAATTATTTTGTGGAAAGTCCCCCTGTTTGGTTTTGTCACTGTTTCCTCACGATTAGGTCTTCCTATGTGAATTTATCCGGAAGGTCATGGAAGCAACACACTCTGTCTGTTTGTTCTGTCCTGTCAGGTAGCTCACAGTGGTCACTTTGTCGCATTCGTGATGAAGCTCAGTTTCCCCACTTGATTACTGCAATATTAGCCGGCATCCCCTCCTTAGTAATTAAGAACTGTTTTGTTGGGAGGCACTCTGAAGCTGCGGAAATGTGTCCCCCCTCCCAGGCTTGAGCTGGGTGGCTCTCACAGTGGACACGTATCTCACCTCACTTGGGCTCTGACGCCTTGTCCTGGAGCACCTACGTGGGGCACCCCTTCCCTCTCAGGCTCTGACATCCAGCTCGGGACCGCTGCACCTTCGGCTACCTCTGCCCACCCAGAGGACCCCGCCTGAGTGTGAAGGAGAGGGGAAGAGGAAGACAGTGCGTGCCTTTGTGTCTTGCTGCTTCCCTGTCGGCTAAGAGGCTCGCCCCCATCATTGCATGTAGCTGTACCTTGGGGCCGGCAAGTGGCCTGGTGCTTAAAGGCGCGCCCAGTGTGAATGGCTGACCACGGTTCAAGTTTTGGACCTGGTGGCTTGCTTTCTCACTTTCTCTCTCGCTCTCTCACTCTCTCTCTCTCTGTCTCTCTGATCAAACTGGAAAATAATAATGATAATAATAATAAAGTTAAATAAAATAATTCTTTTAAAAATACTTTCATGGTTCTTTTCTTCTCTTTTTATTTTTTTTTTGGAGAGATTTTCTCTATAGGGCGTGTGTGCTTGCCAGACAGACAGAGAGAGACATAGAGACAGAAAGTGAGAAATCACCCCCCAGGGGGGATGGCCACACAGCAATCCCTTCTCCTCCATTCTCCTCTTGGGATCTCGGGCACGCACACACATGCACCTGGCATGAGTTCCAAGCCACCGGGTCCAGGATGCAAACCGCAGTCGACTACGTGAGAGTCCAGCAACATAGCCATTACACTAACTGCTGGTTCCCCTTCTCTTTTTTGAGAATTGTTTTGTTTTGTTTTGTTTTGCTATAAGGTGTATGTGCTCGCTGGAGAGACGGAGAGACTAAAAGCGAGAAATCACCACCTGGAGGAGATGACCAATCCCTTCCTCCACTCTCTCCTGGCGTGCACGCACATGCATGCAGTGTGTTTCAAGTCATTGTGTCCGGGACTCAAGCAGTGGTCAGCCATGTGGGAATCCAGAGCCTTAACCACTATGCCACCTGCGGGCCCCTATAGTTGTTTTCTTAAATAAGCTCCAACCAAGATGCCCGCATTGCATGTGGTTGGCTTGTCTCTTAAGGTCTGTTTAATTTAAAAGAGTCCTTCCTTCCCTTTGAACCCCCATGACATTTATTTGTTAAAGAAACTGGGTCATTTGTTCCATTTATTTTTATGTAGGTCTCTAATGTCACCCAGTGGGGTTTCATTATTTTCTCTTTAGAGGTCTTGCACATCTTTTGTCGTACTTCTTCTTAAGTACTTAAGAGCTTTTTTATATACAAACGATAACTTTTTCCAAATCTTTTATTCTAATAACTAGAAATAGACTTGATTTTTGTTATTAAAGTTATATCTGGCAACATTGCTAAGTCATCTCCATAACTTTAGTAGTTCATATATCTGTTTGGATTTTTCTACGTATACTGATAATCATATTATCTGAAAATAATGACTATCTTCCCCTTTCATTCTTTATGCTTTTATTTCTTTTACTTTGTTCTTATTGGGGGAATCTAGTGAATACTGAGCAGCGGTTTTATATAACATCCTTGTTTCGTCCTCGGTCTTAAATGAATGCTTTGAATGTTTATGGTTAAGTACGATGTTTGCTACAAATTATTTTGGGTGTATATATCCTCTATAACATTAAAGAAGTTCATTTCTAATGCGTTTGCTCCATTTTTAATAAAGTATAAATGGGGTGTTGGATTTCATTAATGCTTTTTTTCTGTATTTATTGAGATGATCATATAATTTTCCTCCTTTGATCTGTTCATGTGGTAGATTAAACTGATTTCTAATGTTAAATAAATCCCTCTGGTCATGCTATATTATCCCTGTTTACGTATTGCTAAATTTGGGGTAGTAAGACTTTCGTTTGAACGTTAATTTGTATCTATGTTCATGAATGAGATTGACCTAGAGTTTTTGTTTTTCTACTCCCATCATCAGGCTTTGACATCAAAATTTAAGTGGGAGTCCAGCACCCCAACCACCATGGCTGACTGCAGTTCAAGTCCCAGACCTGGCTGCTTGCTTTCCCACTTTCCCTCTCTCACTGTTTCTTTCTGGTGAATGCACGTGCCCTATAGCAAACTTAAAATAATAATGCATAAGATAAATAATTTTTTTAAAAGTTAAGTTGGCCCATAAATCAGTCAGGGAGTAGACCTCCTGGTTCACTTTCCTTAAAGTCTGTGTGAAACTGGAACATCTCGTATGTTCCTAGAACTTGATAGGGAATACTTCAGGGCCTAGAATTTTCTTTGGGAAAGTGTATTTGACTACTGATTTCATTTCTTTGATGTTTCCAGAACTTTCTAAGTTCTCTTTTTTATTGAAATCCTCTCGGGATCTTGGGCATGCACGCACACGTGCCCACCGTGAGTTTAAGCCACCAGGTTCAGACTCAAACTACAGTGGACTACATGAGAGTCCAGCAACATAGCCATTATACCACCTGCTGGTCCCATAGTTGTTAATTTTTTAAATAATTTGTCCATTTACTAAATTTTGAAATTAAAATAATTTTTTGCATTCAATCACTGTGTAACGTTACAACATACCAAATCAATTTTCCCATGATGAATATACTGGGTTGGTCAGAAAAAGATATTACATAGCCATTATACCACCTGCTGGTCCCATAGTTGTTAATTTTTTAAATAATTTGTCCATTTACTAAATTTTGAAATTAAAATAATTTTTTGCATTCAATCACTGTGTAACGTTACAACATACCAAATCAATTTTCCCATGATGAATATACTGGGTTGGTCAGAAAAAGATATTACCATGGGACCAGCAGGTGGCATAGTGGTTAAGGCGCTGGACACTCCCACATGGCCGACCAGGGGTCAAGTCCTGAATCTGGTGGCTTGCTTTCTCACTTCCTCTCTCTCTCACTCTCACCCTCTGTCTCTCTCTGGTCAAATTAAAAAATAAATGAATAAATAAATAAAAAATAAAAAAATAATTATTTGAAAAAAGTACATTAAGAAAAAGATATTACCATACACAGTATCATCAACACATAATTTTTCATTTTTATGTCCTTAAATGCTTTGCTTCATTTTTTGCACCCTTTGATTCTCTCCCTCTTACCCTTCTCCTCCATTCTCTTATGATCTTGGGCACGCACACACACGCGCCCAGCATTAGTTTAAGCCACCGGGTCCGGGACTTGAACTGCAGTCAACTACATGGGAGTTCAGTGACATAGCCATTGTGCCAACTGCTCGTCCCATGTCTTTTAATTTAAAAAAAAATTTTTTTAAGGTAAAGCATTCTCTGGGCTCTCAAGCTCCTCCTTTATTGGGCTAATTTGTGCCTTTCCCCATCCCATTCAGGAAAAGCACAAACCCAGGCCCATCCTGAGATGGATACTGAACTTGAGCTGTGAAATACTGCTTTCATGCATGCCACATGGTTTTCATTTTTTGCTTTTTTAAATTAAAATCTAAAGTTTTTTATTATCCTTTTTCTTTCTTCTTTTTTCTCTTATTTCTTCTTCTCTAATTCTTTTTTTCTTTATCTTTATTCATTGGCTACTCAGCTTCTATGTACTAAGTGTCTAGACAGGTCCAAGTGAACAGGATCCAAATGTCTGAATATGATTAGGGTCAGAATATTCCTCTAATCCCACTAAATCTGATGAACAAAGAGTGAAAATGGAACAGAAGAGAGTTGCAGATCACTTTCTCCTGCATGCCTCTGAATGCTCAGATTGAACTTCAAGAATTAGGAAAAAATGCACCATCTATCAGATAGCTAGAAATCACTGCAGGATCACAAGAAATATGGGAAGGCAAGAAAGTACCCCTTCTCCAAGGGAAAAGATTAACTCCTCTTCATCCTCAGACAATACATGAAACTCATGGAAATGTCTGATAAAGAATTTAGAATATTCACAGTGACAAAGCTAACAGAGATGGAAGAGCAGAGAGACAATGAACTGCAGAAGAGGCAGGAGAAAGGAGCTGACGAGTTCCAGGAGGTGAGGAAATTCTTGTGCGATCTAAAAGCAGAAATACACACTATGAAAAGAATCAAATGGACCTGCTAGAGACGAAGACTGTAATACAGGAAGTCAAAATCTCCCTTGAAAGTATTGAATGAAGACTAGATCATACAGAAAATTTAATCTCAGACGTAGAAGATAGAATCTTAGCCTAGAAAAATCCGCCATGGAGACTGAGAAAATTGCCTAAAAAAATGACAATAATATACAAGAAATACTAGATACCATCAAACATCCAAACATCTGGATAATTGGTATCCCAGAAGGTGAAGAGATTCATAAGGGCATTGGTAATCTATTCCATGAAATCCTGCAAGAAAACTTTCCAAACCTAGAGAGGCATTCAAAGATCCAGTCCCAAGAAATACAAAGGACCCCAAATAGAATCAAACCAAGATCTCCTCCAAGACACATTATAGCCAAATTGACCAAAATCACAAACAAAGACAAGATACTAAGATTGGCAAGAGAGAAATGGCAAGTTACCTACAAAGGATATCCTATCAGGCTAACAGCAAACTCTCATCGGAAATAATGCAAGCAAGGAAAGAATGAGAAAATATGTTCAAAGTGTTAAGGGAAAAGCAATTTCAACCAAGAATATTGTACGTGGCAAGATTATTCTTCATATGGGAAGAAAAGACAAGAACATTCTCAGAGAAACAAAAGCTGAAAGAATTTACCAACACCAGACCAGATCTCCAAGAAGTTCTGAACAGAGTGCTATACCAGAAAAACTAAATACAGACACACAGAAATAAGAGTTCAAAAACTAAGAAAATGGCCAACATAATCGTAGGGACAAATCTGGAGTTGACTATTATATCCTAGAATTTAGTCAGATTGAACCACAACAGAAGGTAGATTAAGTACATGAGACTGAACCGGTAAAATAGCATTTTATAACTTTTGACTAAAACATGGCTGATTTTCTTCTAGGCTTTGTTTTCTGATTTTAAGGATTTTTGTCCTGTCTCGAGCTGCCAATAGTTTCATGTACTATTTGAACAGAATCCTAACCTATTTCCTCGCTTTATCTTTTAAGCAAAGTTACTTAGCATTTCTTTTGATTTATTAAAGCTAAAACTGCTTTTCTTGAAATTAAGACATATATTTTAAAATACCTATTTAATGACCACAGGAAACTATATAGCATCAGCTAGGTGCTATCTTATAATATATTCATTCTACTCAGAGTTTCATGCCTAAAATCAGACCTGTATTCACAGATATGTATATACCAGCTGAACTTGCTATTGACAGTAGTTAGACTATTTAAGAAATTTTATGATTAAATAAAATGTGGGGGCAAAAAGGGAATGGAGAACAACTGTAGACACCTGAGATAGTGTAGGAGAAGGGTGAGAAATGGTAGAGGGTGAGAAATAGGGGGAAAATATATACAAATATATATGAAGCTAGAAATGGAAAATTATTGATGATAACATGTATAATTAAGCCACTATGCAGTAGATTCTGGATGGGAAATCACATTTTGTATGTTATAACCATGCTTAGTGAATGAATGTTAATTAATTAATTAATTACAATTTTAAATTTAAAAAATACAAACTTTTGGGACCAGCAGATGGTGTTAATGGTTACATCTCTGGACTCCCATGTAGTCAACTGCAGTTTGAGTCTGGTACCTGGTGGCTTAAAACTCAGGTCAGGAAGGTGTGTTTGTATGACCAAGATCCTGAGAGGAGAATGGAGGAGAAGGGATTGTGTCATGGGTTTCCCCCCGGGGGGTGATTTTTCACTTTCTGTCTCTCTGTCTTTTCCTGTCTCTCTGGCAAGTGCACATACCTTATAGCAAAAATCTCTCCAAAAAAATACAAACTTTTGGCTTTGAAGAATCTCTCTCATATATCTGTTTTTGCTTCTTTAATATATAATCTTGTTTTTAAATTTCTTTCTTCTTCTTTGGTTTTTTTTTTTCTTCTTCTTCTTTGGTTTTCCTAGATTGTCCTCCCTTTAAAAAAAAAAAATTGTTCTATTTATTTCTTCTATAAGTGAGAGAGACAGAAAGATAGCACCTTCAACAGGATGATAGTACTATGTCTACTCTCTGCTTTAATGCCTCCTGGATTATGGGCACACAGTCCCAGAATATGCAGGAAGGTCTCTGAGCATGACCCCAGAACCTTCCCAAGCGGATCAGCCTTACAGAGCATAGTCATTTACCACTGGGCCACCATCTAGCCCCCTCCAGTTCTTTTTCTCACTTCTCGAATTGGATATGTAGCACATTTCTTTTTAGCCTGTCTTCTTTCCTTACACATGCATTTAGGGCCTGCCTTCACTTAGATTTTTAACCTGATAACTTCCTACTGTATGGTCCATCCCTCAAGGTTTTTAGGGAAGTTGAAATACAAATTTATCCAGTATTTTTTAAATGTTTTCAAAGGAATGATGGGCACATTGGCTCATCATGTTACCAAAAATGAGTGTCCCAGGGCCAGTGGATGCAGAGTGGTTAAAGATGCTGGACTTCCACGTGGCCGACCAAGGTTTGAGTCCCAGACCCCATGCCCGATGCCCAGAATCCCAGGAGGAGAATGGAGGAGAATGGACTGTGGCATGGCCACCCCTGGTGAGGAATGATTTCTCTCTCTTTCTCTCTCTCTCTCTCTCTGGCAAGCCCAAATGTCCTACAGCAAAAACCTCTCTCTAAAAAACAAGAGTCTACCAATTGCTCTTTAAACAAGTTTTAATGAATCTCTCAGTTCCTGATTCTACTTCTCTCCATGTTAGAAACACCAGAGACTGTCGGCCCTAAGCCTGACAAGGGTATGTGGTGCACGCAGCATGCTGTGCTCAGGCCTCTCTCTCTCTGAGGACCCTCACCACTCACCCTTCCACTCCCCAGGTTCTGCGTTGAGCCTACTATTTCCTCCTCACTTGCCTTGCCCTGGTTGGCCCACGTATTGAATGCTTCCCAAGTTCTTAGTGAGAATTCAAGGAGCAGAGATCAATGAAACTGTCATCTTTAACTGGACAGTCGACGTCTTATATAATCGTCTTAAGTGGAACTGTGTATGCGTAATGGCCCGCATTTTATACGCCTGTCATCTTTGGGAGAATCCAGTAAAACCATGCTGTGATAGTCACATGGAATTCACAAGCATAGAGTGGAATAGATTTGATCATTTTATCAATCTCTTCTGAAAACTCTGCCAGTCACAAACTAGTAAGTTAATTGGTTCTTTCAAAAGGAAGGAATATTGTCGGTATTTTATACCTTAAAATTCTGCTTCTCAGGACTTGAAAGTACAATTGTCTTTTTGTTACCTTTTAAAATATAAATTACTGGCATTGATTTATCGAGTTATCCAAGAAACAGTATTAGACAGTGAAAATATTTTTCAATGATTTATTCTCAAGCAATTGCTAAATTAAGCAATGAAATAGAAACTCCTCTACAATTTTAGCATCTCATACATAAAATAGCAACATTCATATATACTTAACCTGGAATTATTCATTACTTTAAAGTGAAGTAATATACAGTCCCAATAGAAAATTTATGGTTTGCATTTAAGTATTTAACATCAACTCTTTTGTATATATGTCATGATGCAAGCATAATGTGATTAATAGATATTAAAATCAATCATATATTTTAGTTATAATAGAAAATAAATGGATGTCAGCACCAGCAGGTGGTGTGGCGGTTAAGCCACTCCCATGTGGCTGAGCACAGTTCGAGTCTCGAACCTGGCAGCTTGCTTTCTCACTTTCTCTCTCTCTCTTTCTGTCTTTCTCTGGTCAAACTTTTTTAAAAATAATAATAATAGGGTCCAGCAGGTGGAGCAGTGGTTAAGGCACTGGATTCCCGTGTGACTTATCATGGTTCAAGTCCCGGACCTGACAGTTTGAAACTCACTCCAGGCGCATGTGCATGTGTACATATGAATACACAAGATTCTATACCAAGAGTTTTACACCAAAGTGTAATGGATATTCAGAAATTCTCTAAGAATTGTTTTTAATGGCTGGCCCTATGACCTAGTGGTTAAGGGAGCTGGATCCCACAAGACTGACTATAGAATCTGAATCCCGGCTGGATTAGAAAAACACACCGGGCATGTGTGCATGCAAGCCCAAAATCCTGTCAGGATGGAAAAATGAAGAAGGGACTGAGATGTGACCACACCCCATTGGGGAGTGATTTCAAAATCACTCCAGCACCCTCTGGCAAATTTTTTAAAAAGAAAAATGGGTGGACCAGCAGTTGGCGTAATGACTATGTCTCTGGACGCCCATGTAATCGATCACAGTTTGAGTCCCGGACCTGGTGGTTTAAACTCATGTCAGGCATGTGTGTGTGTGTGCCCAAGATCCCGAGGGGGGGATTGAGAAGAAGGGATTGCGGCATGGCCATCCCCCCTGGGAGTGATTTCTTGCTTTCTGTCTCTCTGTCTTTCTGGCAAGTGCACACACCCTATAGTACTAAAGAAAAAATCTCCCCAAAAAAAAAAAAAAGAAAAGAAAAGAAAGAAAAATGGGGACCAGCAGGTGGCATGGTGGCTAAGGTGGACTGGACACTCCCACATGGCTGACCACAGTTGGAGTCCTGGACCTGTGGCTTGTTTTCTCACTTTCCCTCTTTTTCTCTCTCCTTGTGTCTTTTTCTGGTCAAATTAAAATAAAATGAATGAATAAATTTTAAAATAAAATAAAATAATTATTTTTAAAAAAACCTTCTAAAAAAGAACAAAAAAATGAAAAAGAATTTTTTGAACATTAGCACTATGTGTATGTGTGTGTGTTCATAAATTCTACTGTAATAACATTAACATGCAATAAAATACACACATGTTCAATTGCCTGAGTTTTGACAATTACATACATTTGTGTACTTCCACCCAAAACGTAATACAGAACATTTCCATCCCCTTACAAGTTCCCTCATAATCCATTCCCTCCCCACCCCCACTTCTCATTTCTCACCCAGAAACCACTCACTTTTTTTTTAATTTTGCCAGAGGGCACACGCACTTGCCAGAGAAAGGTGGTGGGGATGAGAAAGCACCGCGGTGGAAGTGTTTCCACCATAATCCCTTCTACATCTCTAACCTCCTTTTGGGGTTTTAGGCACTCGCACACAAGCACCCAGTGTGTTTTTCAAGCCACGGGGTCCACACAGTCAGCCACGTGCAATCTAGCGGCCTTAACCACCATGCCACGGGCTAGCCCACCATTATCTTGTTCCTATCACCATCAGTCAGTTTTTGCCTATGTTCGAATATGGACTCCCGGGTCTGGCCTTCTCTACACAGCATAAAGTTTCTAAGTTCCATCCATAAAGTTTCTAAGTTCCAACACTTCATTCTTACTTATTTCTGATATTACTCCACCATGTGGATGTACTACAATTTGTTTATCCATTCTCATATTGATGGAAATGGGAGCTGTCACCAGTTTGGGGCTATTTTGAATAAGGCTGCTATAAACATTTCTTTTTAAGTTTCTTTGTGGACATATCTTTGTTTCTTTTGGGTAAATAATCAGAGTAGGAGTGCTGGGTCATATGGTGAGTGTATGTTGATAAAAATTGCCCAACATTGGACCAGCAGGTGGCATGGTTGTTAAGGTGCTGGATTCCCACATGGCCAAATATGGTTTGAGTCCCAAACCTGATGACTTGGGAAGCACGCAGGGTGTGTGTGCTTGCATGCCCAAATTCCTAAGAGGAGAATGGGGGAGAACGAATTGTAGCATGGCCATCCCCCCAGGGGTGATGTTTCACTTTCCCTCTCACTGTTTCTCCCTGGTAAGCACATATGGCAAGACCTTAAAAGAAAAAGAAACTGCCCAAAGGTATTCCAATACCATTTTGCACTCCAACCAGCAACATGTGAGGATACCAGTCATTCTCTATCCTTGCCAATATTTAGTGTTATCAGTAGTTTTTTTTTTATCTTAGGCATTCTAATCATTATATAGTAGTATCTCATTATGGTTTTAATTTGCATTTTGCTAGTGACTAGTAATTTTTTTGGGGGGGCAGAGGTTTTTTGCTATAGGGCACGTGCGCTCGCCAGACAGAGAGAGACAGAGAGACAGAAAGCGAGAAATCACCCCCCAGGGGAGGTTGGCCACACCGCAATCCCTTCTCCTCCATTCTCCTCTCCGGATCTTGGGCACGTGCACACACGTGCCCGGCATGAGTTTTAAACCACCGGATCCGGGACGCGAACCACGGTCGACTACATGGGAGCCCAGCAACATAGCCATTAAGCTAACTGCTGGTCCCGCTAATGACTAGTAATTTTGAACAAAGTTCCTCACATGCTTATTGGGCATCAGTATATCTTCTTTTGTCATGTCTATTCTAAATCTTTTGACCTCTTTAAATTGGAGTTTAAACTTTATATTGTTGATCATTATGAGCTCTATGTATCTTGGATACCAGACCTTTGTGAGATGTGTGTGCTACAAATTTTTTTTCTAGCCCATAATTTATCTGTTCATTTTCTTAATGGCTTTTTATAAGATAAATTTTTTTCACAAAATCTAATTTTTAAGATTTTTTTTTAATCTGTAATCTTATTGGTCTATATTCCATGATACTTCTTATTTTATTTTATTTATTTATTTGCAGCTAATTTCTGTCTCCCAATATGGAAGAAGATGTTAGCCTATTCCCCAGGGAGGAGCTTCTGGAAAACATCTCCCTTTTGGAATATGGTAATAAAGATCCTTTCACAAATAGCACACATTTCAACAGTAAAAAAAGATAAATTATATGCTTCATATTTGCCCTTTAATTCCCTTTATTTCAGAGAGACTGTATCTTTTAAATTCACATTTTTTTCTCGATAAAGGAACTTGTATTTATTGCTTTTAGTTGAAAGATAAATTATGGCTAAGAACTTTGAAAGTGACAGACCATTAGTTTTTTAGTTTCCGACATCAGTGTTGAGAAATCTGATGCCATTTTTACCCCAATCTTTTGAATGTGACCTATTTTTGTTTTCTTTTCTTGGAAACATTCCGTTATTTTTTTCTTTCTTTTCTTTCTTTTTTTTTTCCAGATCTCTGATGATCTGAAGTTTTTCTGAGATGTGCCTTGATTTGGGTCTTGTGCTGACATCAGAGACTCATTTCCTGTCTCCCCTCCCTTCAGCCCCCATCTTCCGGCTCTGAATTTTGTTTTGCTTTTCAGCTTTGTGAGTGGGACATTAGTTGCCCTTGTCCATGAGTTTTCCATATTTTAAAATTGCAGGGCTTGAGCTGGCCTTGTGGTGCAGCAGTTCAGCCCTGCGCAGAGAGGAAACCAGCTCCCACAGAGCCTGCTGGGGTTGAACCTGAGTCCTGCTGGTTCCATGCGTACCCAGGATCCTGACAGAATAGAGAACTGGAAGGAAAAGGGTTGTGGCATCACAAGGCCCCACTGGGGAATGCTCTCGCTTTCTCTCTGTCTGTCTCCCTTTCATGCACACGTACATGCTTTCTATCATGAATAAAAATGATTTTTTTTGGAGAGGTTGTTGCTATAGGGCGCGTGCACTTGCCGGAAAGACAGAGAGAGACAGAGAGACAGAAAGCGAGAAATCACCCCCAGGGGAGATGGCCATGCCGCAATCCCTTCTCCTCCATTCTCCTCTCGGGATCTTGGGTATGCACGCACACACGCCGGTGTGAATGTAAGCCACCGGGTCCGGAGCTCAAACCACAGTCGACTACATGGGAGTTCAGCGACATAGCCATTATGCTGACTGCTGGTCCCAATAAAAACGAATTTTAAAAGATAAATTGAAATTGTGGGGCCTTCTCTTATCCACTGTTTTGCCTCTCCTGTCCTTGTGATTGTGGATTTATGCCTTTTGTCATTCCTTTCTCTATCATTTCTACCTAAATTTAACAAAGGCGCAGAGATAAACCCAGTAGCTCAATTTGCCATGTTTTGCTGGAAGTCTGTGGTGATTTTCTAAGACAGTGATTCTGAAATGGTTTTGTCTAAGAACTCCTTTATGTGTTTAAAAATTATTGAAAAACCCGAGAAGTTTCGGTTTATGTTGATTTTTATTTTTCAGTATTTACTATATTAAAAATTAAAGCTGAATATATTTTTTGAAAGGCATTTTTGTTATAGGGCATGTGCACTCGCCAGAAAGACAGAGACAGAAAGTGAGAAATCACCTCCCGGGGGGATGGCCACGCCACAATCCCTTCTCCTCTATTCTCCTCTCAGGATCTTGGGCACGCACGCACACGTGCCTGGCGTAAGTTTAAACCACTGGGTCTGGGACTTGAACCACGGTTCAAGTCACCTGAACCTACATGAAAGTCCAGCAACAGAGCCATTGTGCCAACTGCTGGTCTTAACATGAATATTTAAAGGATTTATTTATCCATGTAAAATGGCAATAAAGAACCCAGTTATGTGAGGCGGCTTTAGTCGAAGATAGTGGGACTCCCGTATCTGCATCTACATTAATCTGTTAGGATAGCACATGCCATGTAGCCTCTAGAAAACTCCACTGTACACTCATGAAATGAAAGTTTCTGAAGAAGAGAAATACTGTGTTAGTATTACTATGAAAATAGTTTTGACTTAGCAGATATCCTGAAAGAGTCTGAGGGACTCCCATAGTCTCAGGTTCCTGAGACTGTGCTTTGACAACCATTGATCCGAGACACCAGTGTTATCATCGCCTGCTGAGTTTGGGCTTGTCGAGATTTACCTTAAAACTTCAGACTTGAGGCCCAGTTCAGTGGTATAGTCAGCAGTGCACTGAACTGCAGTGCTGGGGGCCACATGGCCAACTGTGGTTCGAAACCCTGGGTCAGGAGGATATATACCAGACGGGCGTGTGCATACCCAGGATCCTGATGCACTAGAGGGCTAGGGAAAGGGGACTGCAGCATGATGAAGCCCTGGTGAGAGTTCTCTCTCTCTCCTTTGCATGCACATGCTGTCTGCCATAAATAAAGTAAGCTTTAAATATATTGGGTTGTCCGGAAAGTCATAGCACATTTTTGTATAAAAAAACAAAAATAAGTCATGACTTTGCTGAAGAACTAATATATGTATATATGTATATATACATATACATATACACACATACACACACACACGTACGAAACTTCAGACTTGAATGTTTGATCTGCTTTTGGTTTTTAACTCTTGCCCTGATTTCTAGAAGGAGATAAATTAGAGGAACCAGAGTTCGAGGTTGAATCTCCTCCTCAGGAAGCAGAGAAGGACGCTGTCCCCGGCTACCACTGGTAATTCACCGGGGGTGGGTAGGTGTGACCCTTCCCTCCTTCTCCCCCGAGTGAGCTACAGCGTCCACTCAGTAGTGGTAGTGGCACCAGCAGAGGGGATGAACACCTCGACAACTGCCATCATGTGGATGGGAACTGGGGTCCTTTTTATTTTAAGTTCAGTGAAAGAAGATGACGCTGATAAAACGAAGAAAAAAACATCTGTCGAAGACAGAATTCAAGCGTTTCACCTACAAAAGGACTTGAACTACCAAGATAAAATGCACAAAGAGAAAGATCTCTTCATTCAGAAAACAAGGTGAGCACTAGTTACTGAGAGCTGTTGGCCGGGACCTAGGTCTGCCCTGATGGGCCACATCCTCCTGCCTCCTGGGTTGTATCTGATACACATTTAGTGCTGATTTTGACAGTTGTGTGAAAGGGTGGTTCTGGCCTGCTGTCTCCTTAAAGCTCTTCAAGGGAGCATCTTGCCAAGGTCTCTGGGAAAGAAGCTCGGCAAACCTGCCCAGGAGATGGCGCCAGCCTCAGCCCCCGTTTTTCTCCCCTCGGTCCTGTAAAACTTTCAGAAATTCCAAGGGTGCTTCAGGGCACCCCAGGCCCACAGTGCCTGGTGCTGGTGAGACCGTGGTAGGCAGTGCAGGAGGACAGCATCTTGCCCTCTTGGGTCCTACCAGGCCACGACATGGCCAGCACCCTGTGTGAGGGGTGGCGCTCAGGTCCGTGGCCTCGCCCCATTCTCGACCAGCTTGGTCAGCAGCACTGACAGAGCGTGTGCTCTGAACGTCTAGGAAGAAAAACTGCGAATGTACAGAAAAGTCGGAAATAGCTAGTACAGCTGCGCCCAGCACCCCCCAGCCTCCCCGTGTGCCCGCCTTTCCTGTGATCTCTCTCTCTCTGTCATATGCTTCTATGTTACATCTCTGGTTTCTTCTGAACCATTTAAAAGCAACATTGCAGACTCAGGACTCTTTACTCCTAAATATTTCATTGCCTTCTCAAAAATAAAAACATCCTTCTGGATAACCTCCACACATGACTTCACCTGAAAAAACTAGCATTTCCCAGATATCTCCCTACAGCGCCTCACGCTGCGGTTTCTCTATGTGTCCTCTCACTGTCCCCTGGAGCTCATATTTTGGGTTTTGTTCTGTTAACTGAGGCGAGAGTCACAGAACAAGAGTTTGGCGTTTGGACCAGGATTCCACCCAGGCCTGTAGGAGCTGTTGTCCAGGCCTGGTGGGTATGTGTTCTGGAGCACACAGGAGGAGCTGTGGCCGTGTATCTTTTACATACCTGAGCTCACTGATCCAGAGGTCCGTGGGAACTCTGCCTTCCTGCGCTGTCTTCAGCTACCCACAGCCTGTCACCTGTCAGTGGAGGCCACACGGCAGCCCCCGTGCAGTTTTCAGGGTTCCAGCGTGTTTCTGGATTGTATCAGACAGTGCTCTGCAGAGAATGCTGTGGCTGCAATCCCTGGCCTGGGTGTGGGGAGCAGGGAGGCCTAGACCCCTGATCCCACTCTCCACCTCTAGGGGTTGGGATTTCTCTTCACTGTTTCAGCAGGGAACTGCGTGCTTGTCAGCAGAGGATGGACAGCCTCCGCAGACAGCAGGCCACCGTGGCAGGCGAGATCACTCTGCAGAGGGAGGCCAGCAACACGTAGGTCATTCCAGGGGGCCGGGAGGGTGGAGAGTTGGGACAGGACATCGGGCAAGCGACCTCACAATGATCTGGGTAGCGTTGCAAAGGCTCATGTGTCACCCAAAGACAAGTATTAGGCACCTACTGTCTTTAGGCAGGCAGGGAAGCAGGCAGCTACACTTCAGCATGGCAAAGTGGAGAACACAAAACCACAGACATGAAATGTCAGACAGTCACAAGCACCTCAAGGACTATAAAGCCATGTGGTCACAAGGGATGGATGTTTTGAGGCAGGGGACCCATGGGTTGGAGTAAGAGGAGAAATGTGTCAGGACAGCTTTTATCTTGTGTGACAGAGTAGGGAGGATGGTGTGAGGGAGGCGAGATGCCCACAGGGTACAGCGTGTGGACACGGGACCAGGTACTCTGAGTAGGAGGGCTCCGGACATGAGCATGCCAGTGTCCACCATGAGCACTAAACTCCCTGGAGCCTGGAGGTGTGCTACACTGCAGCTCCCATAACAACATGACACCCTCCAGCTGAGAAGGGCCCCAGCAGATTGTTGGCCTAGGAGCTCTGCGCACATTGGCAGGGGGAAGAGTACTGGTGGTTAGTGGGGTGGGAGTAAACACCAGGTCCTGCTGGCCCCAGAAGGGTGGGGCTCCTGATGGAAACTGGAGCCCTGAGGGTTGATGGGCAGATGGGGCTGGACCCCACAAAGGTCGCACAGCAGTGACCTTGTGAGACCTGCAGCCTACGCCTCAAAAAGTTTTTCTTTTAAGAGAGATTTTTGCTATGGGGCATATGTGCTTGCTGGAGAGACAGAGAGAAAGCCAGAATTCAACCCCCGGGGGGATGGCTACACCACAATCCCTTCTCCATTCTCCTCTCAGGATCTTGGGCATGCACACACACGCGCCCGGGTCCAGGACTCAAACCACGGTTGACTATATGGGAGTCCAGCGACATACCCAGCAGATTGTTGGCCTAGGAGCTCTGCGCACATTGGCAGGGGGAAGAGTACTGGTGGTTAGTGGGGTGGGAGTAAACACCAGGTCCTGCTGGCCCCAGAAGGGTGGGGCTCCTGATGGAAACTGGAGCCCTGAGGGTTGATGGGCAGATGGGGCTGGACCCCACAAAGGTCGCACAGCAGTGACCTTGTGAGACCTGCAGCCTACGCCTCAAAAAGTTTTTCTTTTAAGAGAGATTTTTGCTATGGGGCATATGTGCTTGCTGGAGAGACAGAGAGAAAGCCAGAATTCAACCCCCGGGGGGATGGCTACACCACAATCCCTTCTCCATTCTCCTCTCAGGATCTTGGGCATGCACACACACGCGCCCGGGTCCAGGACTCAAACCACGGTTGACTATATGGGAGTCCAGCGACATAGCCATTACGCCAACTGCTGGTCCCAATCACTAAAATTTCAAGAGATAATCACTAGACCTAAGCAGCTGCTGGAAACTCACTTCCTGGAACCACACATATTCAGGGGTTCTGGCCAACGCTGGCCCCACCCAGCTCCTCTGCCCAAGGTCACTGTGCTGTTGTTACAGGCAGGTCCTGCACCTCTCTGCACCACCCTCACTGTCCCAATCATGTCACCTGCTGCCCATCCCTGTGGAATGGTTATGTCTTGGGAGGGTAACTGGACTGGGGATGGGTGGCCAATGCACACAGAGAGCTCCACTCCAAGAGTGAAGAGGGACAAAGCAAGGGACAGCGGTGTGGGCTAGAACCAGGAGGCAGTGGTGCCTTTCCCATGAGTGTGCTGGGTCTTTCCTAAGCCTGAGACCTCCAGGCACTGCTCCGGGGGCGCTGGCAACCAGGAAACCTGCCTTCAGTTTCCTTAGAGAATCGAGAGAGGCCAGCAGGGAGCTGGTGTGACTAGGGATCCTGGTTAGGATTCTCTGAGCCATTACTGGCCTCCCCTAAGCTGAACAGTAAGCCCGACTTTGGCCTCTACCTGCCCAGAAGAAAGTGGGCTTATGAGAAGCCTTCCATTGACCCCACACTTCCTCATCTTCTGGGTTAACTAGTTCAGATGGATTTCCTTCCTGACAATGAAAAGGCCAAAGAAAAGTGCCAGGTGAATGCTGTGGGGAGACCCCAGGCTGAGCCTCAACTTTCTCTGGGTGCAACCAAGGCTCTGACACGCAGCTCATCGGTCTCCCCTCCTGTGCTCCAGAGCAGCCATGGGCCGTCTCCAGGCAGTGTCCAGACGCCTGTGCACAGAACTGGAGGACGAGAGAGGCCTGCAGTCAAGACTCACAGCCGCGCTGAAGGAGAGCGGGTAAGTTTGGAGTCATGTTCCCTTGCAGGGTGCAGGTCTCTGAGCAGTTCGTGGGTTGATTCCTAGTTCTAAGATGAAGAATAAAATCTTGAAGTAATTTGAACTTGACTTTCGAGCTGCTTAAAAATTGAAAGGTGGGGACCAGCAGTTAGCGTAATGGCTATATTGCTGGACTCCCATGTAGTTGAACGCAGTTCGAGTCCCCGATCCAGCGGCTTAAACTCACGCTGGGCGTGTGTGCCTGCATGCCCAAGATCTCGAGAGGAGAATGGAGGAGAAGGGATTGTGGTGTGGCCATCCCCCCCTAGGGGGTGATTTCTCGCTTTCTGTCTCTCTGTCTCTCTCTGTCTTTCCAGCGAGTGCATGTGCCCGATAGCAAAAACCTAAAAAAAAAAAAAAAAATTTTTTAAATTGAAAGGTAACAGGGCCAGCAGATGGTGGAGTGGTTACATTGCTGGACTCATACTGCAATTCAAGTCCCAGACCCAGTTGCTTGAAAATCAGGCCAGGCATATGTGCCCAAGATTCTGGGAGGAGAATGGAAGAGAAGGGATTGCGGCATGGCCACCAACCGCCCTCCACCCCTCAGCCCCGAGGGTGATTTCCCACTGCTGCTCTCACTGTCTGTCTCTCTTTGTCTCCAGTAAGCACATATGCCCTAAGGCAAAAACCTCTTTTAAAAAAATTAAAAGAGAACTCATGAAATGCAATAGTTGAAAGGATGTATTCTCATTTTTTAAGTGTTTTTCAGTTTCTTCATATTTGTTTATATTCTTAGGAGCTATAAAATCGTTTTTTCTTTTTTCTTCATTTCCTGTTCTTTGTGCTTCCATCGAACAACCAGTACTATTTTTAAAAAGTGCTTCCTAGTTTTCTCCAAGCATCCATCAGGAAGAGATCATCGCATTATTTCAAACACCTTAGTGCTCAAAGTTTGGGTTGCAGACATCAAAATTGCCTTTGGAGAGTTTCAGCACAAAGGGGTTTAGCATGGGGTATAAATACCTCTCAGGGTGGGCCCACCCGTTGAGGACTCTGGGTTGATACTGGGAAAGACCCCTCAGGCCATAGAGCCCTGCTGGTCTCTGGAACTCCTGCCCCAGCAGTGGGTCCTGGTTGTGGGTCTGCCGTGACATGATGCCATGGTGCTGACCTCACAATAGAGACTCATCACCCTGAACTAGTCTCCGACCCGTGCTTGCCTCAATTTAGTTATAATCTAAGGTGGTGTCCTATGAGCTGTGGACCAAGTCACAGAGCTGACCCTGTCAGGCAGCCTATGAGATAGCAGAGGAAGGCACAGCCAAGGACAGGGAGAGCTACCTGGCCAAGAAAGGAAGAGGACACGGTGCTTACCCCACCCTTGCTTGATGGCCGGCTGGCCTTGATCGCTTTCTCTCTCCACTATCCCGCACCTGAGTTGAGCAGGGGTCTCCACAGGACTGGTAAAACCCGTGGTGGTCCTATCCTGATTGGGTTGCTGTGATTATCGATTTCATTCTTCAAAAAAATCTTGTTGGGGCCAGCAGGCGGCATGGTGGTTAAGGCGCTGGACTCCCACATGGCCGCTCATGGTTCGAGTCTGGAACCTGGTGGCTTTCTCACTATCCCTTTCTCTCTGGTCAAATTTTAAAATTATAATAATACATAATTTTAAAAAAATAAATAAATACAAAACTTGCTGGACCAGCCTTTTGGCCGGAACCATCTTTCAGTAATTAACCAAAATGACAAACACAAAGAATATACAATGTTATTTTTTTAAAGTCAAATTGTATCTCAATGTTTTGCAAAAGAAATTAGAAATTACTGAACGAGCTGGGTCATTTTGGAAGGATGTGGAACATGGAAATGTATCAGGAGGGCACCATTCTGGTTTTTAAATTGGGGACAATGTCAGATTCAGAAAAGTACAGGTAGTTTGCTGAACATTGATATTTAGCAGGATTTCTATGTGTATTATTCAAGAAATAAAATGTTTGGGGACCAACAGTTAGTGTAATGGCTATGTCACTGGACTCCCACGTAGTTCGAGTCCCGGACCCGGTGACTTAAACTCACACCAGGCGTTTGTGCGTGTGTGCCCAAGATCCCAAGAGGAGAATGGTGGAGAATGGATTGCGGTGTGGCCATCCCCCCTGGGGGGGTGGTGATTTCTTGCTTTCTGTCTCTCTGTCTCTCTCTGTCTGGAGCACATGCGCCCTATAGCAAAAACCTCTCCAAAAAAAAAAAAAAAAAAAAAAAAAAAAAAAAAAAAAAAAAAAAAAAACCTTGCTGGACCAGTCGCTGGCATGGTGGTTGAGCAGCTGGATCCCACATGGCCAATTGTGTGCTTCAAGTCCTGAACTTAGTGATTTGGAAAACACTGGGATTGTGTACATGCATGCCCAAAATTTTGAAAGGAGAAATGGAGAAGAAGGGATTGTGGCATGGCCATCCCCCCAGGGGTTCTTTCTTTCTTCTCTCTCTCTCTCTCTCTCTCTCTTTCTTCTCTTTCTCTCTCTCTCCTCTCTCTCTCCAGTCAGCACACATGCCCTCTAGCAAAAAAAAAAAAAAGATAAAAGGTGTTTATTTTGAAACAAGTTTAGACTCAAAGAATTCCATCTCCCCTCAGTCTCAGTGTCCTGGTGACATCTTGGAGCGAGGGACCCATTCAGGACATCGCATCTGTTTTTCACATTTCCCCTGACATCCTCCTCAATCAGGAAGACCCCCTCAATCCTTTTATGGTATCTATGTCCTTAACATTTTGAAGATCATAGGTCACTAAAAGCCACTTTTTGTTCAATACTTCCTCAGGATGATGCCCAGTGGTGGGTGCTGGCCAAGTTTCCTCACTGCAGAGTGACACTTGTTCCCCTGAAAACTGATATATAAGGGATCAGCAGGTAGCATAGTGGTTCCACTACTGGACTCCCACATGATCCAGTACAGTTTGAGTCCCAGACCTGGTGGCTTGAAACTCATGCCAGGCGCATATGCATGCATGTCCAAGATCCCAAGAGGAGAATGGAGAAAAAGGGACTGTGGCATGGCCATCCCCCCTGGATGGTAATTTCTCGCTTTCTGTCTCTCTGGTGAGTGCACATGCCCTAGAGCAAAAATCTCTCTAAAAAAAAAAAAAAAAAAAAAAAAAAAAAAAGAGAACAACTTAAAAGAAGGGAACCAGCAGTTAGCGTAATGGCTATGTCGCTGGACTCCCACGTAGTCGACCGCGGTTCGTGTCCCGGACCCGGTGGTTTAAAACTCATGCCGGGCGCGTGTGCGTGCGTGCCCAAGATCCCGAGAGGAGAATGGAGGAGAAGGGATTGCGGCGTGACCATCCCCCCTGGGGGGTGATTTCTCGCTTTCTGTCTCTAAGTCTCTCTCTGTCTGTCTGGCGAGCGCACGTGCCCTACAGTAAAAATCTCTCCAAAAAAAAAAAGAAAAAAGGAAAGAAAAGAAAAGAAAATTGATATAGAGCTTGCAGGGAGATGCTTTGAGACGCTAGGAAATGTGATTCCTATCCGTTTCACACATGTGTTTACAAGCATTAGTGTTTCTTATCTGAATTAATTAGTGTGATGATGCTGCCAAAGGATGCTTTTCTAATTCCATCATTAGTTCTAAATGTGTTAGTTAATTTTGTGAACCTTAAAATAAGAGGTAAAGTGAGGCATTCAGTCACGTAAAATAACACAAAACAGGGAGAACCAGTACACAATTAAGTAATGACTAAGAATTTTCCAGGGGAGCAGACATGGCATGGTAGTTAAAGTACTGGACTCCCACAGAGCTGACCATAGTTTGAGTCCTGGATCCAGTGCCTTGAAACTCTGGTCAGTTGTGTGTGCGTGCATGCCCCAAATCCTGAGAGGAGAATGGAAGAGAAGGGATTGTGGCATGGCCATCACCCCTGGAGTATGATTTCTTACTTTCCTTTTCTCTGTCTCTCTTTGACTCTTTAGCAAGCACATGTACCCTACAGCAAAAACTTTAAAAATTAGAAATATTTTTTTTCAGAACTGATAAAAGCATAAATCCTCAGATTATGGAATCACAGGAGTCAGGCACAGGACAAACAGAAATGATCCCACACATGGACATGCCATAGAGCAGACCTGCCTCAGGGACAGATGAAAACACTGTATATCAGGAATTCAGCAAGTGCTTCCCATCAGAGAAAACCTGAAGTGGCCCATAATTATCAAAGATCAATTATCTTAAATTACCCCAATGGGGACCAGCAGATGGCATAATGGTTATATCGCTGGACTTCCATGTAGTCTACCGCTATTCAAGTCATGGACCCAACAGCTTAAAACTCACACCTGGCTCGTGTGTGTGCCCAAAATCCTGAGAGGAGAATGGAGGAGAAGAGATTGCAGCATGGCCATCTCCACTGTGAGGAGATTTCTTTTCTGTCTCTCTGTCTCTGTCTCTCTGGCGAGTGCACACACCCAATAGCAAAAATCTCTCTAAAAGAAAAAATTACCCCAACAAGAACATATACCCAATTTTTTAATTGAGTAGTATAACCTTGATGCCAAAACCAAGAGAAGAAAAGTATAAGCCAATCTTGCTTGGGACATAAATGAGAAAAATCTCAAATAAAACATTAAAATCAGAACCTAATCATGTGTTAGACACACATGTGCATGCACACACACCATGCCATGTTAGGTTTATATCCTAGGACCAAAAAAAAAAAAAAAAAAAAAGGACCTGATGTTAGAAATCTTAACATGAGGCCAGCAGGTGGCATAGTAGTTAAAGCACTGGACTCCTACATGGCCGACCATGTAGGGTTTGAGACCCAGACCCAGAGACCCAGTGGCTTGAAACTCACACCGGGCGTGTGTGCGTGCGTGTCTAAGATCCCGAGAGGAGAATGGAGGAGAAGGGATTGTGGCATGGCCATACCCCTGAGGGGTGATTTTTCACTTCCTCTCTTTCTGTCTTTCCAGTGAGCTCACAGACCCTATAGCAAAAATCTCTCTCTGAAAAAAGGAAATCTTAACATTAATACATTAAAGAATAAAGGCCATATCAGTTCACAGATATTTATGATTTTTTCTTTAAGATCGCAGACAGACTTTATTCAAGGGGCCTAAGATGCAGGGACCACTATAATGAGGTCTTGTAGTGAGGAAAAGAGATCGACTCAACTCTATATTCATGATTTAAAAAAGAAAAAAACTTTTAACAAAATAGGAATAAAAGTATATTTTCTCTTTTTTAAAAGAATTATTTATTTAATTTTATTTATTATTATAATTTAAAAAAAATTTTTTTGGGAGGGCCGCATGTGCTCACCAGAAAGACAAAGAGAGACAGACAGATAGAAAACAAGAAATCACCCCCTGGGGGGATGGCCACGCTGCATTCCCTTCTCCTCCATTCTCCTCTTGGGATCTTGGGCACTCATGCACACATGCCCGGCGTGAGTTTAAGCCGCCATGTCCGGGACACGAACCGCGGTCAACTACATGGGAGTACAGCAACATAGCCATTACGCTAACTGCTGGTCCCAAATTTTGACTGGAGAGAAACAAAGTGAGAAAGCAAGCCGCAGTCTGGGACTCAAACCATAGTTGGCCATGTGGAAGTCCAGCACCCTAACCACCATGCCACCTGTCTTCTTAACATGATTAAGAGTATCTACTGAAAGCCTACAACAAACATCATTCTGAATGATGAACTGTGTGAGGCATTTGGTTTACTCTCAGGAGCGAGGCAGATGCCAGCTAAAACACTCCCATCTGACATCATCCTGAGTCCATATCTTCCAGGTAGAACTGCTAGCAGGCCTCCAAGAACAGCTCATCTCTGCCTGGGGGATTATGGGGGTCAACTCTTCAGTTGTTGGAAACTATTTTATTTTTAGAAGTTTTTACCTTTGGGTGCATGTACTTGCTGGAGAGAAAGCAAGAGAGACAGTGAGAGGGAAAGTGAGAAATCCCACCCAAGAGAGGATGGCCACACTGCAATCCTGTCTCCTCCATTCTGTTTCTGGGACCTTGGGTGCACACGTACACACACACACACACACACACACACACACACCTGGCGTGAGTTTCAAGCCACTGGGCCAGAGCTCAGACTGTGACTGGCCATGTGAGGGTCCTGCAATGTAACCACTATGCCTTCTGCTGGCCCCCAGTTGTTGGAAATTTTTAATCTGTCAGTACACTGGTGTGACACTATCTGGAGATGGATTTCTTCATCCTAAGAGCGAGCGCTCTTAGCCTAAACCCTCTTACTGTATACATGTACTCATCCCAGCTGGATATAAATTGGAAACTTCCAGAGTGAGCTATGTGCTTCCATGGCCACCAGAGACAGTCTTCAACTAACAGTTGCCCAAGACCTTGTCACCTAAGACAAGGGTTTGGGCAGATCCTTTTCTGTCCAGCCAGGACCCAGAACATGTTTCAGAGTCCCCACCCCAATTACATTGGAAAATGGAGGAAGGGGCTCTTTGGTAGCTCCAGTAACCCTCCCCCAGCAGAAGGCAGTCACAACAATCTCGCAACCATCTCTTCCCATATGCGTTCCTCAGACCAGGCAAGGGGCTTGCTACCATCAGCTGACCCGGTCCTCAGGCCAGAGGAGTGTCCATGAGCACACAGGAAGAGGAGGGCCGGGTTCTAGCTCTGGTGGGACTTGATGTGATGTTTATGTGAAGTTGGAGGTTGGGCAGGAGGAGGGATCCTCAGTCTCTAAGAAACTTTGGACCAAGAGGGCTCCTTGGAGGAAGGAGCTGACTTGTCAGCATTGTTCAACGTCTACTTGAAGTGTAACAAAACGATGTCCAGGCCCTCCCCAGATCTCCAGGGTGGATGCACCCTATAGTGCCCAGCCCCAGGTCCCCAACCACTTTGCCCCCATAAACAAGAGGCCCCTTGTTTGCAAGGAATGCCATGTGGCACGTAGAGATGGAGGAGGAGCAGTGTAAGGACTTCCAGAAGTCCAAGCAAGAGGAGGCGGAGGAGGCAAGGAGGTGTTTCCAGGCCCATGCAGACCAGCAGCTCCGGAGGGAAAAGGAGGCCCTGGGAAAGGCAGAGAGGAACCGGCTGCTGAGGATCCGGTAAGCAGCGTCTCCAGAGGCTGGGACATGACAGAGGAACTGGCCATACGACAGCTCCACAGGACTGAATGGGCAGGAGTTCCCAGGAGCTAAAATCACCCTGACACTGAGATCCCACCCAAAGGGCACCCCCACCTTCACAGGCCGGGAGGTCAGGGCGAGGGTTCACAGTAAACCTGCCCGAGCTCACGCCTGGCTCTGCCCCTCACACGGCAAGGGGCCAGCCTTCTTCAGCCTCCAGTCTTGGCTGGGAGCATTGGATGATGTCTACAGAGCACTCGGGAATACAATAAGGGTTACAACTAGAGATCCAGTTATGTAAATACATATACTTACAGGGTAAGCAGGTAGCACGGTGGTTAAGGTGCTGGACTCCCACATAGCCAAATGTGGTTCGAGTCCCGGACCCAGAGGTTACCTTGAAAATTACGTTGGGTCCATGTGTACGTGTGTACCCAAAACCTCGAGAGAGAATGGAGGAGAAGGGATTGTGGCATGGCCATACCCCTGAGGGGTGATTTTTCACTTCCTCTCTTTCTGTCTTTCCAGTGAGCTCACAGACCCTATAGCAAAAATCTCTCTCTGAAAAAAGGAAATCTTAACATTAATACATTAAAGAATAAAGGCCATATCAGTTCACAGATATTTATGATTTTTTCTTTAAGATCGCAGACAGGCTTTATTCAAGGGGCCTAAGATGCAGGGACCACTATAATGAGGTCTTGTAGTGAGGAAAAGAGATCGACTCAACTCTATATTCATGATTTAAAAAAGAAAAAAACTTTTAACAAAATAGGAATAAAAGTATATTTTCTCTTTTTTAAAAGAATTATTTATTTAATTTTATTTATTATTATAATTTAAAAAAAATTTTTTTTGGAGAGGTTTTTGTTATAGGGCGCATGTGCTCACCAGAAAGACAAAGAGAGACAGACAGATAGAAAACAAGAAATCACCCCCTGGGGGGATGGCCACGCTGCATTCCCTTCTCCTCCATTCTCCTCTTGGGATCTTGGGCACTCATGCACACATGCCCGGCGTGAGTTTAAGCCGCCATGTCCGGGACACGAACCGCGGTCAACTACATGGGAGTACAGCAACATAGCCATTACGCTAACTGCTGGTCCCAAATTTTGACTGGAGAGAAACAAAGTGAGAAAGCAAGCCGCAGTCTGGGACTCAAACCATAGTTGGCCATGTGGAAGTCCAGCACCCTAACCACCATGCCACCTGTCTTCTTAACATGATTAAGAGTATCTACTGAAAGCCTACAACAAACATCATTCTGAATGATGAACTGTGTGAGGCATTTGGTTTACTCTCAGGAGCGAGGCAGATGCCAGCTAAAACACTCCCATCTGACATCATCCTGAGTCCATATCTTCCAGGTAGAACTGCTAGCAGGCCTCCAAGAACAGCTCATCTCTGCCTGGGGGATTATGGGGGTCAACTCTTCAGTTGTTGGAAACTATTTTATTTTTAGAAGTTTTTACCTTTGGGTGCATGTACTTGCTGGAGAGAAAGCAAGAGAGACAGTGAGAGGGAAAGTGAGAAATCCCACCCAAGAGAGGATGGCCACACTGCAATCCTGTCTCCTCCATTCTGTTTCTGGGACCTTGGGTGCACACGTACACACACACACACACACACACACACACACACACCTGGCGTGAGTTTCAAGCCACTGGGCCAGAGCTCAGACTGTGACTGGCCATGTGAGGGTCCTGCAATGTAACCACTATGCCTTCTGCTGGCCCCCAGTTGTTGGAAATTTTTAATCTGTCAGTACACTGGTGTGACACTATCTGGAGATGGATTTCTTCATCCTAAGAGCGAGCGCTCTTAGCCTAAACCCTCTTACTGTATACATGTACTCATCCCAGCTGGATATAAATTGGAAACTTCCAGAGTGAGCTATGTGCTTCCATGGCCACCAGAGACAGTCTTCAACTAACAGTTGCCCAAGACCTTGTCACCTAAGACAAGGGATTGGGCAGATCCTTTTCTGTCCAGCCAGGACCCAGAACATGTTTCAGAGTCCCCACCCCAATTACATTTGAAAATGGAGGAAGGGGCTCTTTGGTAGCTCCAGTAACCCTCCCCCAGCAGAAGGCAGTCACAACAATCTCGCAACCATCTCTTCCCATATGCGTTCCTCAGACCAGGCAAGGGGCTTGCTACCATCAGCTGACCCGGTCCTCAGGCCAGAGGAGTGTCCATGAGCACACAGGAAGAGGAGGGCCGGGTTCTAGCTCTGGTGGGACTTGATGTGATGTTTATGTGAAGTTGGAGGTTGGGCAGGAGGAGGGATCCTCAGTCTCTAAGAAACTTTGGACCAAGAGGGCTCCTTGGAGGAAGGAGCTGACTTGTCAGCATTGTTCAACGTCTACTTGAAGTGTAACAAAACGATGTCCAGGCCCTCCCCAGATCTCCAGGGTGGATGCACCCTATAGTGCCCAGCCCCAGGTCCCCAACCACTTTGCCCCCATAAACAAGAGGCCCCTTGTTTGCAAGGAATGCCATGTGGCACGTAGAGATGGAGGAGGAGCAGTGTAAGGACTTCCAGAAGTCCAAGCAAGAGGAGGCGGAGGAGGCAAGGAGGTGTTTCCAGGCCCATGCAGACCAGCAGCTCCGGAGGGAAAAGGAGGCCCTGGGAAAGGCAGAGAGGAACCGGCTGCTGAGGATCCGGTAAGCAGCACCCAAGCCCAGTCCTCATGTCCCAGGGGGCTACAGCCTCAGGCCCTGCTCCTGCCAGCCCCTCTGCCTCTTAACCACAGTTCTCCAGATGCTGCTTAGCTGTGCTGTCTGCATCTGTCACCACCCTGGCCCCTCCCTGCCTCTTCCCCAAGTTCATCCTCCCTCCTGACCCTTGGATCCTTCCTGGGCATCAAGTGCTTCCTCTAACCAACCTGCCCCGATGATCCTCACCTGGTCCTGAAATGCCTCTGGCCACAGTTACTGGTCCCTAAAAGTTCTGAAAGCCAGCAGACACTCCCAGGTGACTTCGCGTCTCATTTTCCTCCTGAAGTCTCTGTCATCCAGTCTCGGTGGGCAGCCCAGCTTCTCTCCCATGGATTGCAGGCCCCCAGGCCCAGCCTACTCATCTGGCTCGCCTCTACCCCCTCCACCATCTCATTACATAGCTCCGCCTCCGTCCAGCTGCCCAGCCAGAAAGCATGGCCCTCCCAGAAACCATGGTCCTCCTTACTCTTATACACTCCCCACCACATCCAGCCCATTGCCAGATCTTTCCACAGTTTTCTGTGGAGTCCAAGCCCCTGGCAGTAGGCAGCCAAAGGGTCTTGATTGCCCCCTTCCTGTCTCCCACCAGGCTCACCCCCTTCCCCACTCACTTCTTACTGGCCTGTGGTCCCTTCCCTCCTTACAACATGGTCTTTGCTGTTCTCTTCCTTCTTCAGATCCCTGCTCCTCCAGCATCAAACTTCATCTTTGGTGGGTCTCGTCAGCACCAGAGCCCCCAGGAGGATCTAGTTTATCATTCTGTCTGTGTTCCTCACCCCCAGTCCCTGAGGGACACTGAGTGAAGGACATATGTCCCAGCAGATCTGTCTTCCCTGCCCCATGTCACTGCAGGAAGTCCTTTCACATCCAGAAGGAGTATGGACTCAGACACCAGAAGCTGGTGGAAGACATCCAGAAGAATCACAGGATCGCAGTGAAGTTTCTGAAGGCCTCCCTGGGACGGTAGGGGTTTTGCTCTCAGAATCTTCCTGGTTGTTAACGCCTTTGAAGAGAAACCTAAGACTAGCAGTCACTTGGGACCAGCAGATGGCATCATGGTTACATGGCTGGACTCCCATGTAGTCAACTACGTTTCGAGTCCCAGACTCGGTGGCAGCTCAAAACTCACGCTGGGTGCACGTGCGTGCATGCCCAAAGTCCCAAAAGGAGAATGGCAAAAGGATTGCAGCGTGGCCATCTCCCCGGGGGGAGGGGGTGATTTCTCGCTTTCTTCCTCTCTGTCTCTCCAGCAAGTACACACACCCTATAGCAAAAACACTCTAAAAAAAAAATTTATGTGTGTGTGTGTATGTGTCACTTAATTCTGTTTCAAAATTCTTCAATTTTATTATTATTAAATTATCACCTTATCGTTGGAAGCATTTATTTGTTTATTTTTAGATTCTTGCCATAGGGTGTGCACACTTGCCAGAGAGAGATGTAGAGAAAGGGAAAGTGAGAGACATCATCCCTCAGGGAGGATAGCCATACTGCAATCCTTTCTCCACTCTCTCCCCAGGATTTTGGGCACACGTCCAGCATGATTTTCAAGCCACCAGGTCTAGGACTCAAAATGCAGTCAACCATGTGGGAGTCCAGCGCCTCAATCACCACGCCGCCTGCTGGCCCAAAAAACAATAAATCTGTATTTCTAGCTTTTTTTCTTTTTTTTTTTTTTCCTTAGGAGAGGTTTTCGCTATAGGGCGCATGCGCTCGCCAGACAGACAGAGAGACATCGAGACAGAAAATAAGAAATCACCCCCTGGGGGGATGGCCACGCCGCAATCCCTTCTCCTCCGTTCTCCTCTCGGGATCTTGGGTACACACACACACGCACCCAGCATGAGTTTTAAGCCACCGGGTCCGGGACGCGAACCGTGGTCGACTACGTGGGTGTCCAGCGACATAGCCATTACGCTAACTGCTGGTTCCCTGTATTTCTAGCTTTGAGTTGCTAGTGTTGTGTTTTGTTTTGTGTTGTGTTGTGTTTTCAGAAGAGGACCATGAGATACAGTGTCTTTATCATTGATGCTCAGCCACAGTGTGTCCTTTAATTGCTTGAGCGGGCTCTAAGATCCCAAGAAACTGGAGGGCTGGGGCAAGGGGATGTGCACGAGACCCTGTCGAGAATGTCTCTCTTTCTCTCTATCTCTCTCCCATGCACATGCTATCATTTGGGAAGAATTCTTTTAAATGCACTTTCCTCCAGAATTCGAGAGCAAGAGAGGAAGGAGGAGATGGAGTCTCGTCAGTACATGCAGAGGCGCATGGATGCAGTGCTGGCGCTCAAGAATAACATCACCGCAAACCGGGTAGGCCCTGCACACTGGGTGAGCTCCACCCACCTACCTGTCCTTCAGTCTGCACACCTGAAACACAGGAGGCCCCTCCTGCATCCTCAGAGACCCGCAGCACCAGCCTCGCAGGCATCATCCTGCCAGGATGTCTATCCTGCTGGGCCAAGGTTCCTCAGGAGCCAGGCTCGTGTCCTCAGTCTCACCCATCGATCATTTCTTGGGAGTTTACTGAGCCTCTTCCACAGATGTTTTGACTATGGGCTCTGTGCCAGCCCCAAGCAGGCACCAGAGCCCAACAGGAAAGGAAGCACCCTGGTCCTGTTCTTGAAGGAAGAGCAGTAACCCGAAGAGGTGCACGAGGGTTCGTGCACCTGGGCCAGGTGTGGGGGGGTTCAGGTGGGGAAAGTAGAGAGGGGAAGAGTAGGGAACAGCATCTGCAAAGACTCAGAGGCAAGGGAACGGTGGTAAGCAAGCAGCTGTACAGACACAGACCTGTGTGTGTGGCCTGTCAGGGCAGGCTTGCATGGGGTGGAGTGGGGGGCAGAGCTATGTCTGGGTGGAGGACGCTCAGAGTTATGTGATGTTTGCAAACGACTCACCATTGATTTAAGGTCAGCTTTCGAACTGAAAGACCCCATGCGTGTGCAATGTGTACAAATGCTGTCACCTGGCATTCTCTATTTCCAAGGAAACACTGCGGAAATTTCAAGCATGGGGCCAGGCCAAGGCAGAGTTGGCTGAGCAGAAAGTCCAGGCTGAGAAGGAGGCAATTCTGGCCCAGGGCGGGGATGCCTTCAAGCATCTCTTCCATCAACGCAAGCAACAGGAGTTAGAGGCCCAGCAGCGGTGAGGCAGCCCTGGGGTGGCAACGAGAACCTAGGGGGGCTTGTCCCTCGTGATCGGCAAAGCTGTGCTCTCTGCCTCAGCCTCCTACCTGAAGCTGCTGAGCGACACAGGAATGGGAGCTCCACACCGCCACCCCTGCTTGGCTTAGACCCTGTGCCAAGGCTCACCCTGGCCGGCTGGCCCCATGCCCTGCTGCCCAGCAGCCTCCCCTCTGCCCCCCTCTCCCCTCCCAGTCTCTCCCACTCCCCTCACTATGGTTTCTCTGGAAGAACGGCTATAGGCCCTTTCTAGGTGCACCCAGAGCTGCCCATAGGGAGCACAAGACCCTGGCCTGATGACATGTTCAGGCTTCTTTACTCTGTCTTGAACCTTGGTTTGGCTTCCTAGTGCTGCAGTCACAGGGGCTCCTGTTCCCCTCCTCCCCGCCCGCCTGGCCACCCTCCTGTCTCTTTGGAGCCTGCCTGGGGCTCGTCCTTAATACACTGCCTTTCTGACCTTCCCCCAGACTTGCAATTAGAGCTGCATTCTTAGTCCCTCTCCACCTCACTCCATGGGAGTGGGCTGCCTGGACTCAAACCCCTCAAGTCAAGTCTCTGGCCTCATTTCTCACCTTCTCCAGCCTTGCACATGGTATTCTAGTAACGTCTTGTGCAAACTGTCCTGTTGGGACCTTTGCCTAAAGCCACCTTTTCCTGGAGTCCCCTTCTTCCCAGTCCTGATCCTGGCTGGTCACTGCTTAGGTCGTGCTCGGGTGTGGCCTCCTGGCCCTCTCACTGGGGCAGCAGCGTCCCTTGGGCATCACAGAGCCCCGAGTGTGTCTCCCTGGCAGTCACCCCGGAATTTAGCTACAGCCTGTTCGCCTGCCTACTGTGGTGGGTTTTCCTTGGGGGAGCTCCACCCACCGATGTGTCCTTCAGTCTGTACATGTCTGGGACATAGGAGGCACCTGGCCAGGCACAGTGGAGTGAGTGAATGAATGAATGTCCTCGATCTCCAATGCTGCCTTTGGTTTGTGCCTCAGCTGGAGCACCCCCACTGCCAGCCTAGAAACTGGGGACTGGGGGGTGTCAGCTCATGAGGGCCAAGTTTTAGGGACCGTGACCCTAGACTGGACAGGGAGGGTAGGGCAGGGTGGGGTCTGAGTATGAGTCTCCAGCCTGGCAGCTCTGCTCTGCTTGCCTGGGCTGTCTCTGTGTTCCCTGTGGGAGCTTGTGGATCACCCAGGATATCCCTACCCCCAAAGCTGGCTGGGCTAACCCTGAGCTCCTGGGGAGGGAGCCAGCCAGGGCTAAGCCAAACCATGCTGGACCCGAGTGGCTGCCCAGATGTGCTGTTTCACCTGGCGCAAGATGGAGGCCGCTGGCCTCTCACCGAGAAGCATTTCTCCGTAGGGCCTTTGAGGAGGAGCAGAAGCTTAGAAAGCAGGAGATCGTAAGTCGGATTCTGAAAGAGGAGGCCGAGGAGGAAACCAGGAGGAAGAAACAGCACCGCCCTGCCAAAATCAGGGACCGGAGGACTTCAAGAGACAAGACCTGGAGCTACATCTCCGACCTCTGCGAGGGGAAGACCGCAGTAACTGCCAGCTTCCCGCCGGTGAGCAAGACGCCTTTCTGCAGACCGGTTCACACACCTGGAGATACGTGGGGCAGGGCTCGCGAGGATGGAGGAAGTGGTCTAAGAGCCACCAACAGTAGTGTCACCAGGCTCTCTGTAGCCACCCAGTACAGGGATATCGCGACATCTCAGCAGGGATTCAGGGTACCCACCAGGGCCACTTTTCTCTTTACAGTGTGGCTTGGCTGGCTACAAGCTTCCTTGCCTGTCTCCAAATTTCGATCTAAGTCAATCACATATCAGGAGATCCATGCAACGCTTTATCCTCACACGTGTGATGCGTGGTGTCACTCTGCTGCTTGGCATTCTTTTTATTGCTTTTTTAAGCCATTTGGGGGGGGGTGTTGCTATAGGGCGTGTGCGCTCACCAGAAAGAGAAAGAGACAGAGAGACAGAAAGTGAGGAATCACCCCTCAGGGGAGATGGCCACGCCGCAATCCCTTCTCCTCTGTTCTCTTGGGATCTTGGGCACACATGCACACACACCCAGCATGAGTTTAAGTCACCGGTTCCGGGACTTGAACTACAGTTGACTACACAGGAGTCCAGTGACATAGCCATTAAGCTATCTGCTGGTCCCAAAAAGAGCACTTTTTTTTTTTTGTTCTTTGGAGAGATTTTTTTGCTATAGGGCTTGTGCACTCAGAAAGACACAGAGAGAGAGAGAGAGACAAAAAGCGAGAAATCACCCCTCAGGGGTGATGGCCACACCACAATCCCCTCTCTTCCATTCTCCTCTCAGGATCTTGGGCACGCATGCACACGCGCCCACCGGGTCCAGGACACAAACCATGGTCAACCACATAGGAGTCCAGCAACATAGCCATTTTGCCAAATGCTGGTCCCAGCTGCTTGGCACTCTTAATGTCACTCTGGGGACAGCAGCTTTCCCCTAGCTCACTCATTTATTTATTCATTCATTCATTCATACTAAGGGCCAGCCCGGGACCGTTGGTATAGGTAACTCCCCTCAGCTGAGAAGATTTACTTCTAGTTTTTCTCTGAGATTGTGGAGTAGAGATACTGGCCCCCTCCTGGGCCCAGTGTGGAGCTTCAGCTCTGCCCTTGCATGCCCTAAAGCCTGAGCATCAAGGTCACTAACTCCAACAGACTCCTTCCAGCAAGGCCCAGCCTCAAGCTTCCTGGTTTGGGCCTCTGTGGGGCCTTTGCTGCTTCCCTCAGTACGTCAGGGGAGGTCTTCTCTGTTTGCCAGGCTCCCTGTGCCTGAGGCGAAGCCTCTGTCTCTCGCCCACTTCTCACCACAGCCCATCTTACTGCAGGGCCTCTGAACTACCCGCTGCCTCTCTCCTGTCTGCAGGAAAGCCTTCCCTGTCCACCCTGTCTTTCTCTACTTCAGCACCCAGGCTGTTCCTGGGAAGCAGGTCTCGAAGTTTTCAGCGATGGTGTTGTATCTGCATCCTGACTTCTTGCCCACCTCTGCATGAACTGCTTCCCCCAGGGGGAGAGGGGGCTGTTAACTGGCTCACCACAGGGGCCACTTCCCTTCCCCTCCAGCCTCCACACAGAGCCAGGGTGGACACATGACTCCCATCTCCACACTGGTTCTAGGGAAACATCTCAGCTGTCCTCCGAGTTAGCACCAAAGGCCTTTCCATGTATACCAGTGAAATTTAGAAATGATGAGCACCTTGGGACTGGCAGGTGATATGGTGGTCAAGGACACTGGGCTTCCACATGGCCGGCCGTGGTTCGAGTCCAGGACCTGGTGGCTTGCTTTCTCACTTTCCCTCTCTCTCTCACTCTGTCCTTCTCTGGTCAAATTAGAAAATAAATAAATGGGGACCAGCAGTTGGCATAATGGCTATGTCACCAAACTCCCATGTAGTCGACTGCAGTTCGAGTCCCGGACCGGGTGGCTTAAACTCACGCCAGGCGCATGTATGTGTGTGCCCAAGATCCTGAGAGGAGAATAGAGGAGAAGGGATTACGGCATAACCATCCCCCCGGCGGGGGGAGTTTTCTCACTTTCTGTCTCTCTGTCTCTCTCTGTCTTTCTGGCGAGCGCGCACACCCTATAGCAAAAACCTCTCCAGAAAATAAATAAATAAATAAAGTTAAATAAATAATTCTTACAAAATAAAATAAAGAAAGAGCACCTGAGGATGGGTGGAAAGAACCTAACCTATGGCATGTGCATAGGTTAGAATGTTTTCCCATAGAAGGGAATGTTTTGTGAACTCTTCTGAACATTGTAAAAAAAATGTAATAATGTATAAAAATACTTATGTTGTATTTTAAGTGGGAAAAGTTGCCCCAGCCTGTGTGCCATAATCTCCTTGTAAAGAATAAGGCTTTTGGGACCAGCAGATAGTGCAGCAGTTATGTCACTGGACTCTCACATAGTCAACTGCGATTCAAGTCCCGGACCCAGTGCCTTGAAACTCACACTGGGCGCGTGTGCATGCATGCCCAAAATCCGAGAGGAGAATGGAGTAGGGATTGCAGTGTGGCCATCCCCCCAGGGGGCGATTTCTCACCTCTGTCTCTCTGTCTCTCTCTCTCTCACTGGCGAGCACACATGCCCTATAGAAAAAATCTCTCCCAGAAATAAAGAAATAGCAATTTACAAAAAATAATAAGGCATGTGCTGGGCATGTGCTGGGCGTGTGCCTGGCGGGGGCAGGGGCTTTTATTTCCTTCTCGATTATCTGCGCATCCTCCACTTGCCAATGATGAGTGTGCCAGCTGCATCCTCTCCCTGGCTACAGGAGAACGACCTCACTGCAGACCCAGAACCCACTTCGTTAGCACAGGTCGTCTCCAGCTCTTCCGTCCATGGGAACTTGGCGCCCAGCACCAACCCAGATGAGGAGACACTGGCTGAGCCAGAAATCTCCGGGCTTTGGAATGAAGACCATAAGCTGTACCAGGTAATAGTCTTTGTTCTGTTAGATCCTTTGCAGTCAGACATCCCATGCTGT